>NC_090381.1:99461751-99784875 GCF_036365525.1 Heterodontus francisci | reverse complement strand
CAGTGGAAGAAATCACTGGCGATTGAACAATTTAGACCAGAGGCCTGATGACTTGGTGACCATTGAATTAGTTTCTGATGCATAAACATGCAGCATAATTTAACAAAGTAAGGTAGTTCTGATGAAGATTCCCATCCAAAATGTTAACCTATCTTTGCTCAAAGTATATGAAGCTTTAAAGAGGACACAATGCAGATGGCACCAGGCATAAGGAAATACAAATATGCAGAAAGACTTGAAAAATTAGGGCCTTATTTTCATTAACAAAGCAGATTCCAGTGCTATATGATAGAAAGTTACAATTTTAAAAGGATGAGACAGGATTTTTTTATTCTTTCATTGGATGTGGGCATCACTAGCAAGGCCAGCTTTTGTTGCCCAACCCTAACTGCCTTTGAAAACTGAATGGCTTGCTCGGCCATTTCAGAGGGCAGTTAAGAGTCAACCACATTGCTGTGGATCTGGAGTCACATGTAAGCCAGACCAGACAAGGATGGCAGATTTCCATCCTTACAGGAGTTCAATGAACCAGATGGGTTTTTATGACAATCAATGATCATTTCATGGTACCATGACTGAGACTAGCTTCCAATTCCAGATTTTTTAAATTACTTAATTGAATTTATCAATATATTGAATTTAAATTCCACCAGCTGCTATGGTGGGATCTGAACCCATGTCATTTACCTCTGGATTACTAGTGTACTGATGTTACCACTATGCCAGCATCACCTCAAATAGAGTGGCAGACTGTTTCCAGCAGATGAAGGGTCTAGAATAAGTGGCCATAGATACAAGATGAAATGTAAAAGAGTTAGAAAAGTGAGTGAGAGAAATTTCCTCTAAAGATGTGGGTTTCACTTCCAGGTTGGTGATTGAGCCAGCAAATATATCAACATTTAACATTAGATTAGATAGGTGGTTATGGGAAAAGAGGATAGAGGGATATGGGAATAATGAGTAAATGTGATTAGGACTACTTGCTCAAGTGGAGGGTAAATGCCAACATAAATTAGTTGGGCCAAATGGGCAGAGTCTGTGTTGTGAGTTGTATGTTTTTCTAAGATGCTGACCAAAATGTTGAGAATTTCCAGCATTTTCTGCATTTTTCATTTCAGAGTCGCAGCATTTATGTTTTTTTTCTCTCTCTGATGTTTATTTCCTTTATCTTGGGCTGGATTTTAAGAGTTGGCAAGCTCAAAAAATGGCGGCACACCCATGCATGTACTGCACGCCAAAGTGCCGCCGCAATCTCAAGTAAATAGCCAGGTCGGCCTGCCACCCAGCTGCCCCCCCCCCCAATCACATGGAGGGGGCAGGCTGTCTGTCCCCGGCGATGGCATCAGCTGCCTGTGTGCAGGCGCCATTTTTAAAGGGCAGTTAGCCCTGCCACAATTTAATTTTTTAAAGACAGACCCCCCCCAAAAATAAATAAATTTCTTATGCCCCTTTCCCACCCCCCCAATAACAATTACAATAAGTATTTGCCTTTCCCCACCCCCCCAAAAACATTTACCTTTTACATCTAACCTTTCCCACCCCCAACTGCACAAAGTTTAAGGTTCAACCCTTCCCACCATCCCCTACACACATTATATATATTTGACCATGTTCCCCCACCCACCGCACTGATAAACTTATCTCCTCCACCCTCTCGAATAGTGTGCCGCTGTGTTTCCCTGGACAGGGATCTGAAGTGGGGGGACTGCCGGCCGCTGCACCAAAGATTGCGACGGATCCTCAGGATCGCAGGTAAGTCTATTTAAAATTAATAATTTTATTTATTTGAATATGTTAAGTGTCGCCCAGTGGCAGGGGGACCGCCATGGAGCCCAGATGCCTCTGGAAGGATCAGGCCAGGCCCTCACGGCCTCGAGGTCCATGGCTGGCCTCATCTGGAGCCACATTCAGTAACCCCCAACCCCCTACTTCCGTCACAGAACCCAACGTCTGGGAGAGAACAAAATCCAACCCTATGTTTCATGTGTTATTACTTCATATGTTATATTCCAGCAGGATCTAGTTGTATGTTTTGCCTCTATCTGCTCAATCAGGCATTCAGCTGCTGAAAAATAAGTGTTAAACAAGGTGATGTGTAAAGATGACATCATTGTTATTGGAACCAAAAATACTGCAAATGCACAAATGCACCATATATCCAGCAACATTTGAAAGACAAACAATGCAGGCAGACTTGGCAGGGTCAATTTTATAATTTTATTCACTGGCGGGACGAGGGGATATATTGGGAAATTGCATCTGCACTTCCCTCCTCCCAAATGATTTTCCATCCACTGATTCAAGAAATTTACCACCAAGGTGTATTTTCATCATAATCTGTTACTTATTTCAAATTTCCAGCATTCAAAGTATTTCTTTTATCTCTGCTGAAAAAAAATAAGGACAACTTTTCCTCAGCGCAATCAATGGCTTTAAGGGGAAATTGGATGGTCACTTGAAGGAAATAGATTTGCAAGGCTATGGGATCAAGTGGGGGAGTGGGACTGACTGAGTAGCTCCGTGGAGAGCTGGCATAGGCTCGATGGGCTGAATGACCTCATTCTGTGCTGTATATGACTCTAAGGCTCAGCAGTAAAGTTAACAGCTTCATTACATGAGTGGCACTGTTGTGTTTTAAGTTTTTCCAACCAATCAATGGGCCACAATTAGTTATTTTGCTTTGTTACTTTAATTTATTTTTCTCTCTCCTCCCTTATCTCCCGAAGTTGACCTCCTCCCATTGTCCCCTGCCATATCTCATCCAAGTAGATGCTATCCATATCTGAACCTCGTCAGTGAATGTCAGCAGCATATTCAACCATGGAAGGGATCATAACTGAACGTAATTCATTAGTAGTCCAAACAGGTGTATTCCCAGCAGAGGTTATTCAATCAAGGTTGATAAGAGCAGGAGTTAAATGACTTCATGGGCTTTCTGTTGTAATTCCACCTAAATTCCCAAACCCCATGATCCAGGAATTATATGCCAGTCATCCTGGTATGGTAAGAATGAAAGGATTAGCTAGAATGCACATGCGTTTCCTTCTCCAGATAGCAACATAGAAAATGCTGCTCATGAGTTAGACATCTATCAGATCAACTTACCTGTAAACCTTGTGGAGACTGGTGCTTGGTAATGGCCAAAAAAAACACGTGGCAAATTCATTTGATTTCATCAAACAGAAGGCACAGAAAATTTTACTTCTTTTGAAATCTCATTCTAAGTGGCTCAAAATTATTCCAATGTCATCAACAGATGCAACAGCAAGATGTTATGGTATTCGTTAGCCCGATGCAGGCTTCATGTAGAGCTGGTCTCTAATAATGAACCAGCTTTTCATTCATACAACATCTTATCAGTTTTTGAGTGAGAATGGGGTGTCTCATATTGACTGTCGCTGGTTCAAAATCCTGGAACTCCATCCCTAACAGCACTTTGGGTGTACCCACACCAGATGGACTGCAGCGGTTCAAAAAGGCAACTCACTACCTTCTCAAGGGCAATTAGGGATGGGCAACAAATGCTAGTTTTGCCAGAGTTGCCCACGTCCCATGAAAGAATATAAAAAACCTTCTCCTCCAGACACCCACAGCCAAATGGGGAAATCGCAAAGCCTGTAAGTCCATTAAAACCTTCTCTAAAGAAGGTGTTACAAGATCCTGGCAACATGCCTCAGAAGTTAACTATGTTCCTTATGAGTTATCATATGATGCCTAACACCATGATGAGCATTACATCTTACTAAGTGTTTTGCTGGAAGGAAGTTGCATACTCATCATGATATTTTTAAACTTGGAAACTTTGCAATGCTTGATCGCCAACTTTGAAGTAACATTATGTCAGAGAAAGCGAATTCTGCGGGAATGTGAGAAAAAATTGGAGTGTTGGTGTTACTGAACAGAAGACTGAAGCTGGTACATTTTTAGTTGTAGTGGGTGATTCTCAATGGCTCTTATGGTTCTAGTATTGGCATAACCGACTGTCCTGTGTATTGCCAGGAGAGTGGTATGGTTATTTACCTTCATATCATGGTATTGTAAGATGTAGTTAATGAATTTCTTTTTTAAGCTGTTAAGCAGATTCATTCATGGAAATTATTATTTTCACCTTGTTATTCTGAGGAGGGAAAGTGCTATGCGTGATACTTGTATACTGTTAACTGAATGCAAGATGGCCTCTCTGATGGGAATAAGCACATTGTAGCAATTACACTTCACTTGTATTCCTTTGTTATTTTATTGATGGGAATAACTAGATAGTCTGGAAGTAAAAACAATTCATTCTTACCATAGCAAATCAAGTGTTTTGTTGGGCATAACACAGTAATTCATGTTTTAAATGAGTATCTGACATGAGGCAACTTTAGAACTGATTGTTTTTCTTATCACCTTGATCATAGAGCAGATCAGAAAGCTCATTGAATTCCAATTGTTTTTTGGTAATGCAATACTATTCTTGTGACTATGCACTCCTTAGTCTCTGTCCTGTACTCTTCCTCCCTTCCTGGAATCCTGTTTTTTTTTTAAATATTAAATGGAAAGGCTTTCAAATCTGGCCTTTATATCTAGATGACTAGAATACAAGGGGGTAGAGATCATACCACAGTATACAAATCCCTGGTTAGATTACAACTGAAGTACTGTGTTCAGTTCTGGGCACCACACCTCAGAAAGGATATATTGACTTTGGAGGAAATAAATTTACTATTGGACTTCAAGAGTTAAGTTATGATCAGAGATCACACTAACTTGGGTTATATTCCCTGGAATTTAGAAAAATAAAGGGAGATTTGATCAAAGTTTTTAAGGTATTAAGAGAATCAAATAGGATAGGTAGAGAAAAACTATTTCTGCTGATTTGGGAATCTAGGACTAAGGGACATAGACTAGAAATTAGAGCCAGGCCTATGAGGAGTGAAGTTAGGAATCACTTCTGCATGCAAAGGGTGGTCAAAGTTTGGAACTTTCTTCCGCAAACAGCAGCTGATGCTGGGCCAATTGTTAATTTTAAATCTGAGATAGATAAATTTCTGTTAACCAAAGGCATTAAGGGATATGGGGCAAAGGCGGGTATATGGAGTTAGGTTACAGATCAGCAATGATCTCAGGCAGAACAGGTTTGAGGGGATAAATGTTCCCATTTTCCAAATGATGCTAACCAATGCCTGATTGATAAGCATTATCCTCCAACAATAAATGTACCGAATTGCCTGAAATACAGCAGCTTTCAGACTTGAGCACCCTGTAGTCACTGGCCACGGTCATCTGAAGAGTTCTCACATGAGTAACAGCAGCATTAGTTGGGGGGATAGGTGAGTATCTCGGAATGAAGGCTTTGCAGCAGTTGTCAGCGAGCCTATTGCAGACTTGCACAATAATTTTGTGGTGATCACACACCAGTTGGATGTTGATGAGCTGATAGCCCTTCCTGTGGAGAAAAGCTCCTGTCCCTTCCTCTGGTGCTCTGATAACTACATGCGGGCAGCCAATGATGCCCTGTACACCAGGGAAGACAGCCACTGCTGCAAATTCCAGAGTGCTCTCATTCTGCTGCTGCTCCTCTTCCTCTAAAGAAACAAAATTTAAGCTGAAAATGATTAATTACAGTGAGTAAGGCAAACAGTTCAAAAAGAAAAAAGTGTATGAAGCACCTTTGCAGCCCACAAATCATAAAAGCACAGAGATCCTAATGACCCAACTGAACATATGAACATATGAATTAGGAGCAGGTGTAGGCCACTCGGCCCCTCGGGCTTGCGCCGCCATTCAACAAGATCATGGTTGATTTGATTGTAACCCCAACTCCACATTCCTGCCTACCCCCAAAAACCTTTCACCCCCTTGCTTATCAAGAATCGATCTACCTCTACCTTAAAAATATTCAAAGACTCTGTTTCCACTGCCCTTTGAGGAAGAGAGTTCCAAAGACTCACGAGCCTCTGAGAGAAAAAATTTCTCCTCATCTCTGACTTAAATGGGTGACCCCTTATTTTTAAATAGTGACCCCTAGCTCTAGATTTTCCCACAAGAGGAAACATCCTTTCCAAATACACCCTGTCAAGGCTCCTCAGGATCTTATATGTTTCAATCAAGTCGCCTCTTACTCTTCTAAACTCCAGCAGATACAAGCCTAGCCTGTCCAACCTTTCCTCATAAGACAACTCACCCATTCCAGAGGTAAATGTCCCCTTAAATAGTTCTTCCAGTCATGTCAGTTTAGAGGTCAATTCCGTGAGGTTTTACAGAGTGGGCTGGCTGTTGGGCAGGACAGAAGTTAAAATAGCATCTGGGTCCCAAAGACCCTGATTTGAATTTTTCCATCAAGCACTTGTCAGTTTCCAACGGGTTCATTTCTGGCCTCAGTCTGGTGCAGTTTAAATCACAATCTGGCAGTTTCCAGCAACAACGGGGCAGTAAATCAATTTCCACGAGAGTAACCTGCCCCATTCCTGTCGGCTCGGTCGGGTTACAACCAGGGCTGATACATCAAGGTGAAATGAATGCTCAAGCAGTGTGCTGCACTACAGGTTAATGCCCATTCAGTGAGCAACCTGAGTCTGCATGGATACCAGGCATTGCTTAACAAAGATATCAGAGAAGCCAGTCATCTCTGTCTGCCTCAGAACACCTCAATTAGCCAGTGGAGGTGCAAAAAATGTAGAGACTTAGCACCAGGTCTCCAGCCCGTCCTCTGCTGTCTGGTAACGAAAAGAGGAGCAAATCACCAGAAGAAAAAAACATAAATATAACAGTAAAAAATTTAATGCAGCATGCAACTTATTTTGTAACAGTCGCCAATGTATTCCGACCTTATTTGTGAGCTCAAATGTCTCATTAATGATTTTATAAGGTTAATAAAAAGACATTAATCAGAATCCCACGAGCACGTGTCGATATCTTGACAGCCGTTTGTAATTTCTTTGCTCATGAGTTATGACATCAAACACACGCGTTGGATTTTAAATGTCCACCCTCTCATCCACCAGCCTGTTAAGGGATCCTGTACAAGTTCTCCTGTCTCTTGCATGTTGCGCTAAGGCTGGGATGAAAGCATTCAGAAAACTGTTGCAGCCTTGCCATGCATTCAGGGAATGTGTTCTTTTCTACGGTCTTGACCTGCCCAGCTGTGTTATAGGACCCATTTCTCAAGATCTTTGAAATGCTATACCATCGCACCCCGGGACCACTGACACAGGAAGTCTTTAGACACAGAAGAACTACAGCTAAAGAAATTCAAAATGCCTAATAAATTCCTGCAATTCTTTACTGGTAGAAGTACTTCAAAGATCTGCTCCTGAAAGTATTGCATTTTTATCAGAACAAACTACATGTAGACATTCTGTGCTGTATTTTTCTCTCTTACGTCAGTGAAACAGTAGGTATGAATAGAAAGTAGAGATCACTAGTCAACATCTACTTTTTCACTAAGATTAGGAAACAGAGCAAATTGTACCCATCCATTTTCAAATACTAAACCGTTTTTCATTTTGTAAATAATTTTATAGTTTTTAGCTCATTCTCTGTGTTTAAGTCTATCTGAAAGACATAACATACTCGGCCAAGAGGTGTCCTAGAGTAATCTGGATAAGCAGGTCCCTTCCTCCCTCAGTGCCTACTATTGGTCGTACTGAGATTGTGAGTTTGCTGAGTGATAACTAGTGTGGCTGAAACTCCATCTGTTCACTGTGTCAAGCAGAATACTGGGGGCTGGATTCTCCTCTGTAAATTTGCTGGAAATCAAGTTGGCTCAAGGCAAAGAACGATAAAAAAAAATTCAGATGATAAGGGCTATTGCTGTCAAGCTAACTTAGCCCTGATTTCCCTTTCTCCATCATCGCCAGGCCCTCCACTGGTTGTTGGTAACCCAGCCATCAAATGCAAATGGAGTTGGGTGGGAAAGGCAGGTCCTGCAAATTTCCCTCCTGTCCAGCCTGCTTATTGTCACTTCCCAGGATCACCATGTGGCCTTGCAAAGGGGCAACAAAGGTCCTGAGTTCCTCCCTTGTCATGGCCTCCTCTCTTCAATTCAGATCCAGCAGTTACCTGCTGAAAGCTACAGTGGCATTGCTGCTGAAGTGCCATCGGTATTCTCCTCTTCACTTTGGCAGACTCCCCCTTGGCAGCAGAATTCCCAATGGGAGCTCTCAGTACATTGAAAATTATCCCAAACTCAAGGAAATTAGTTGGGTTTGGGGTGGATTTGGAGTGGTAAATGGAAGTCCCACCCTGCCTGAAGAGGGGAATCCACCCAAAGAGGGGAATCCTGGCCTGCAATTCCAGTTAGGTGCCATATGTTGGACTTTGTGTTCAAGTCAACAGAATCAATAATATATCGAAGTATCCCTTCTTTACTTTCCTAATAGTTGATTAGGGACCTGTTCGGTGTGGTATTACCCCATACAGACTAGGAGAATCCCAGGTTTGAACCCTGGTCTGTGCTGAGATAACTAATCCCAGCCAGAGTAGCAGTGAAGGACTAAAATTGACCTCATATCTGGATCTAGTGAGAAGAACAACACAGATAAGGCTTCAATCCTTTATCCTTGTCCAGGGCCTCTTGTTGGAAAGTGGACATTTGGAGACATTCGGTGAAGACAGGATAAGATTTGACTATAATATCCCAGTGAAAGAATAGTCTTCTGACACTTAATATTTGAGCTTGTGCATGATGGATTGTTACTTTGGTGAGGTACTGGAAAGCTATTGGCACCCATAAATCTGCCTTGGATGAAGAAGGAGGTTGAGGGACAATTATGTGGGGGCTAGGGGGAAATTCCTTCTGGGTTCCGTCTGCAAATAATGCAGCACATCCTGTATTTTCACATCTAATATGAAACTAGCAAACTTCTCAAAGCACTGATGTTTATAAGATGAGTTGACCATCAACATGGATTTTACATTATGAAATGCCTCCTTTGAAGAAACTAAGGTTTTCTTTTTAATTATTTTTAAGAATAAGCTTTGTATTCAATTAATACCATGTATGGAAAACCATTCAAACAGACCAGACCTTGTGATGCATCTGACTCACCAGAAAACTCATACACAGATTTTCATTGC
Source organism: Heterodontus francisci (assembly GCF_036365525.1). NCBI lineage: Eukaryota > Metazoa > Chordata > Chondrichthyes > Heterodontiformes > Heterodontidae > Heterodontus > Heterodontus francisci. Next base: position 99,775,815 of record NC_090381.1, on the reverse strand, counting down.
ATTAAAATCTACAATACCAATTTTTATGAGTTGCAACAGATGTTCATGGCTTATCTTAAGCCATCAGAAATAGAACTGTGGCAAAAATCACTTGCAATGTACAGCTTTCTTCAATTAACATCACTAACTATTTGATTGAAATATCAAATGCAGAGGCAGAACAAAGAACAATAAAGAGAGTGACTCAAACACTGAGCATCTTGTGGGAAAACCAGTGCCTTCAATAACATGAAGCCAACTTGTTGTCATTCCCCATTGTCACTCTGATTATATGTGTGTTTTACAAAGAAACAGCAGCTGACTATGAGTAAGTTACAAGGGGGTAGATTTTGGTCTGATTTTGCTCTAGATCCATTTTTGCACTCCAAAAGTTTTTTTAAAAAATTAAATCTTTTACTACCTATCCTTAGTTACCAGCCACTGGGTCCAATGAAGATCGTTGAGCAGGGCTCATTGCTAATTTCTAAATGCAGCCCTTCAACAGGTGTTAGGCCCTGAATTTATATATTTAACACAGGGATACATGAATTTAGCAGGACAACATAATAGTGTAATGATAGTATAATGCTAATACTACTGAACTAATAATCTAAAGGCCTGGACCAATGGTCTGCAGATATGAGTTCAAATCCCACCACAGTCACTGGAGGAATTTAAATTTAGCCATGCAACTAACACCGACACAGATTGGGTACAGGTCACCCCACAACTAAATTGATATGTTTTATGCCTGTTTTATACTTGAAAAGTGGGTGCATCTCATACTAATTTCTAATCCAAGTGGTTTGGCATGATATATCAGGAGAAAGACATAGGCTGGAATTTTACACCCACCCCCAAAGAGTGGGAAGGTGGTGAGGGCGGGGTGGAGTAAAATGGAGTAGGAGGCTCAGGGGGCCCTCCCCGACCCACTGCCGCCTGCGCTGCCACTTTACACAAGGCAGCGACGAGAAATGGCCCACCTGCCCCAGGCCAATCAATGCTCTTAAGTGGCCACTTAACAGATTTTACCCATGGCCGGTCGGGTGGCCCAGACCTGAGAGAAGATTTTGTCAGGCGGCTCTCTGACGGCCTGGGGAGGGGGCCCTCATGACCAGGCGCTCTGCGCCCAACAGAGGGCCGCACCCGCTGCCCCAACCACCCACAGCACCCAACATTCCCCTCATCCCCCCAACCGACAATGCTTGCCTCGCCGGGAACCGACCAATCAACCCCTGCGAGGCACCAAAAACTTAGCTTGGTTCTGGGGGCTCCCTGACATCTTTTGTGTGATGGCTGGGTTGCAGTCCTAGCAGTGGCCACTGCTCCTGGTGGCACTGCTGGGACAGAGAGCTGCCAGCCCTCTGATTGGCCAGCATCTCCATTAGGCGGGACTTGCTGCCTCAATGAGGTGGAAGTCCCACCTCAGACCAATTAAAGGCTTGGGGACCGCAAAATGTTGATCGGATCCCCAGGCGGGGCACAGGCAGGTTTGCCACTGACTTTTCAGACGGTGGATGGCTCCCATCCGCCAAGGGTAAAATTCAGGCCATAGAGGTTACAAAATGGAAATAGGCCATTCAGCCCAACCAGTGCCTGTCAGTGTTTCCTCTCCAAGCAAGCAAATAGTCCCACTCACATTTACCTACCGTTTCCATATCCCTTCATGCAACCCTAAACAGTCTACCAGACATGTCATGTTCTCTGAATCTTCTCTCTTTGTTTCTACTTTTCCCTCCCTGAGGTACTGATGTGCTAGTGGGTCTCAAGTTTGAGCCTATGTAGTGAGTGTTGCTGGTGATGCACCACGAGGAGCATCACAGCTAAATCCATTCCTGCCCTCAGTGTTCGCATCTGCAAACTTTTCAGCATGATCATTGGATAGCAACTCAGAGAAGTAACTCTTCCTGATTTTTTTCCTCCCTCTTGCAGCTCAGGTGAATTGGCATCTGGCAAAGCCCTGCCTGAGATGAGATTACTCAGCATTGATTCAGTTAACAAACCTGAAACCATCCTTATCAATGCAGCTCAGGTTGTGCACTCAGTCTTTAAGCAACAAAATGCACCACCTTCTTTTTTTTTCATACCATATATATGCAAATTGGTCACATTATTAAGCCAATTAATTAACTGCCCTAAATGACACAATTGGCAGCACACACAGCAAAAAACAAAAACATTGAAACTAAAAAAAGGATAAATCTCGGTAAATTTACAGTTGGAGTTTTCAGGACTAAGATGGTTAGAATTTTATTAGGGAAGTGTGTCAAACTATATGAAACTAAGGTTCGTAAATGGAGTTGAGGTACAGATTAGCCATGACCTAATTGAATGGCAGAGCAGGCTCGAGTGGATGAATGGCCCACTCCTGTTCCTAATTAAACTCTAAACTAAGGCTTGGATGTGAGCTTGCATTTAAAGGGTTAAATCGATGACCCAGCTCAAGAAGAGCAGCTAATCCTGCTTGAACCAGGCACGTATCTCTTGACATTCATCGCAGTATCCATATGTGTATCAAGAGACCGTGGACAGTTTCTTGACTCAGTCTCAGGTCATAAAACCTCACTAAATGAGAGTACAGATTGGTGAATTGGGCCTTTTTGCGTTAAAGGTCTTTCTCCAATATGTGCTTCCATATAATGAGCTCTACAGAGGGTACAGAGCCTCACTGAATATACTGCTCTATCCCATAAATATTGGCTGACTGTATACGTTTTCTGTAAGAATCCAGTCTTGTTCTGCAACTGGAGATATTTGGCTAACTCTGTATTTATGGTTTCCTGGCTAATATCTTCCAACACATGCAAAAGCTTGTAAGATTATAGACAGAAGTAATGGAAAAGTCTGAACGGATTACTCAAGTTGACGGAGAGATGCATTATAATAAATTGTCATACAATCTTAAATGTTGTAAAATCTTGTACACTAAAGAGTATCTTTTGGTCACCTCTTCTTTCCCTGCTATAGACTTGCGAATTAGACACAACTTGAAATCAGGCAGTGTAGCTCCTGTGTTTTTGCTGCTGTTTCAGATCTAAAATGGCATCCGACTCAGCACGCACACTTTTGGTGTGTATTGCACTGGATGCCAGTTTGGGCTGGCAGTTGATGTGGGCACTAAGAACATGCAGGCGACATATACAGATTGTGACTTCAGTCAGTGGTGCCATTTTCGCCCTCAACACTCCAGCTAACGCCTTCTCTTAATCTTAATCTTTCGTTCAGCAGCGGGGCCAAAGCACCCCCACCCCACTAGTGTTATTCAGGTTAGTTGCTGATTGATTTCCATCGGATGCTGCTGAGTTAGTCGAAGTGTTTGGAGGTTTGTTTTGCTACTTATAGTGAGTGAAGTCTACAGGGAATGGTGTGGCACATGGTGAAGGCCTTGGTTCTGACTTCAAGGATTTTGCTCAGACCACTTGCTGCCAGTTATGAGTGTTGTAGTTACCATCCCCCTCGGCCTGCAGTAAGGCAGGGAGAATGAGCAGAGGCAACAAAGAGGAGGACAAGCTGCTTGATGGGGGAGCAGGATGGTAGGGGTAGAAAGGCTCTCAGCCGGAGGCCATATCCATCAAGGTTCTTCAGTGGGTAATTCTCCTATCTCAACCTAAGCAAGGAACATTGTATGCAACATAAATAAAAATAGAAAATGCTGGAAATACTCAGCAGGGCAGGCAGCATCTGTGGAGAGAGAAACAGAGTTAATGGGCCACATTTTCAATGCATGGGGTGGGTGGGTAGGTTCGGGTTTAGAAGAGGACAGGCACGCAATTTTGCACCACCAAGTGGCAAGACAGCTTCCTGATGCGGTACTGATGCACAGTGATTTTGGAAACAAAGTCAGGAAGCAGGACCCGGCAACCTACCTGCATATGGCAAATGATCAATCGATCATGTAAACAAGCCAATAACCAACTCATTGAGAGCAGGTCAGCAATTTTTGACAGGAGGCATAGGAACAACAAAGCGTCTCAGCCACGCCCATGATGGTAAGGCGGCAGCGCAGCGGGGAGGCAGTCTTGGCGGCAGGAGATCATCGTGAGTCATCACGAAAGGGGAAAGGCTCAGAGAGACGTTCATGCATTGATGCACAGTTGCCATCGCGTGAGCAGAGTTCCCTGAGCATTTGGACTGCGAGTGCTGGGGCACCTAGAGGTGTCATGCACCTGCAAGGATCATGGGATCGTAACATGGGGGTTCAGGAAGTCTTGACACGGGAATAAACTACTTGAGATAGGGAAGAACAGCAATGAGGAGCAGTGTCTGCAGAAGCAATTGCAGACCCCTGGGCATGAGAAACACCCCTAACAATTTATACTAGCATTTCATTTTGTGAAACAATCTGATAGCTGATGACTTGCAGCTACCCATTTAGGTTTGGAGATTTCCTTTCTCCCCAGCATTTCTTCCAATCCAGCAAGGTCAACAGGTAGTCTTTTCTCATTCACACTTTTTGTGGAGTGTACATTGTCCAACAAAGAACAATTATCCACAGAACATTCAATGGGTATCCTATCTTCGGTATGTCCCTTGTTCAGAATTTCACCTAAAATATTTGACAGAGCCAATATCCACTGCCTCCACAAGACCCAGTGTTTCTGCAATTCAATTGCTTTTAACAGCCCTTTTTATTTTATTAGCCTCCCAAGCTAAAGGACAACATTTCCCATTTTCACCCATCAGAAATATTATGAAACCAGCTCCACTCGAATACCCATCAGGAAGATTAGCATGTGAATCATCACTAAGATGGAAACTTCAGTACACATTTCTCCAGATTTAATATTTTTAATGTTTTATTTGCCCTTAAAACATTCTCAACTTCTGGGTGTTTCGCCACCTTACTTAGCTCCAGGACATCAAAACTAGCATCAGATCTAGTCCGAGTGCAGAACCAATTTATTTGACCAATCAAGCTTCGCAATTGCTCTGCCTCTTCTTTAGATACATCATCACCTTACTGTGATGACCTAGCATGATTATCCGGGATGGGAGTACCATTCTCTAAATAGGATTTTTGAATTAAAGTTATTCCAGACTAAGTCTGCTTAATATCTAAACCAATATATCTAAAGGCCCCACAAGCCTGACTCCCAATCCGATGAAGGGTCACTGACCCGAAACGTTAACTCTGCTTCTGTTTCCACAGATGCTGCCAGACCTGCTGAGTGATTCCAGCATTTCTTGTTTTTATCCCAATCTTAAGTTCTGCCCTAATCTTATTAATAACATATTTCTCAAAATCTGTAGTACCGCCCCATAAGAAATCATCAACATGCATCATGAAGATGCCTGAAAGTTTCCCTTTATGATACCAATAAAACATCGCAGGATCTGCTTGTAGTTGAACACAACCAATTTTCAACAAAACAGATCTCATCAAGAAATACCACACCCTAGAAGCATCATTAAGGCCATAGATGTATTTTTTCAGTTTCCATAGTTTTCCTTCTGCATCTGCTGCCTCTTTGGATGGTTTCAGATACACCACTCTCTAAAAAGTATCACCCTGCAGAAATGTAGCTTTTATGTCAATGGATCTACATTCCCATGAATATCGGGCCAAAAGAGCTAAAAGAAATTTCAAAATTACTTTTCCAGCTGTGGGAGAGTCCACTGTAACATTGGTATCACCCAGTCACTCTTCAAAACCCCTCGCTTTAATCTTATAATTTCCATCGGGAAGGACTTTTTCAGTACAAATCCATCTATGTGTCGAGGCTGGCTGTCTCCTATCTGGTACCTCAGAATAAACTCCAAACTCTCTCCTACTCTGTAATTCCTTATGTTTTGCTTCTCTTAGTTTGTCCTCAAGTTTATTGGCAGCCATTAAAATTTCATAGTCATGAGGACTTCTGCTTCTAGATCTATTCCGAGACTGCTCTCCTGCATTCATTTCATTGTGGAATCTGTTCAAACTACAGCCTCTATTAGCACTTTGATGTCTGTGGAGACTATTGTGAGAAGATCTCCCTCGTGCACTATTGGAGGGTCTTTCTCCAGTACATGATCATTTCCTGACGCAAGAGTCACTTCCAGACCCACTATTAGAACTTTCACTGCGCTTTCTTACTCTCTACTCTTTCACCTCATTCTGCCGCCTATGGACCTTGCTTCTTGGCCATCATCTTTAACATTTAACCAGTATTTAAACTTGCCTGTAGATTTTCCTGCACGTCCCACAATTGTCACATCCCTCCATTTATTAGACCCCTCTGGAATATATGTTACCCGAGAACCTACTTGGAGCAATTGGCCTTTGGATGCAGTAGCTCTTTCTTGAGCATCATGATCGCTCACGTAACTATCCAACCCTTGATCCACCTCATTCTGTTCCTCAGGACCTTTGTTACAAAACACATGAGCATTTGAAGTATAAGGTGCATCATTTCCTTTTATTATTTTGAGGTCTCTGCCCCTCTGCTTTGGGCAGTTCATTACATAATGATAGTTTGAATCCCACCTGAAGCACTTATTAACTGTTCCTTGGGCATTCCTGGGATTCATTTGCCTAGGGTTGCTGTTCCAATTCTGTCTTCCACTGTAATAGTCAGACCTGCTAAAGGTGCTTTCATCCTCATTCCTCCTGTCTTTAACTTTTCCATTGTACTTATGCCTGCGTCCAGTATCTGGACCATTTCGAAATCGAGTAAACATGGAGTCCTCCATTCTTTGTGTCACTGCAGAATGCCCTGTTTGTTCTACCAGGGCTGCAGGAAATGATAGTTTTCCCAGGAATTTCTTTAAGGCAGCAGACATCTGATCTAACAGGGAGTTTTTTTTCCCCGAGAACTGAACCCCAGTTAGAACCAGGAGCCTGTCCCTATGCAACACCCGAGCACAATCTATCAATTTAAATGCCAGCAGTGAACCAGGGATCTCAGTTTTCTATACAGTCTGTTAAAGTCCATGAAATATTCCTCCATTGAATTACCATCTGTTTTCTGAAATCTATCAAAGTCTGACCATGCCTCATACACATTCGGTAGGTCATCTTTCTTGTAAATTTCATCCAAAAATCCTAACAGAAGATCCAAACCTTCATCAGTATCCAACTTGCGAGCATCCAGTTCACAAAACACTTTACTTCTGATTTTACTTTTGGTAGGATGTGACAACACCAAGGCCATACCTTGTTTCCTCTTTGACAGAAATGTAACCCGTGTCCACATATCCACTTTATTCGTCCACTGGCCATATAGTTCAGACTCAGAGAACATCGGAGAGTAATTATACCCTGGCAATTGGCACTTGCTTTCTGCCATATTTTCCACAATAGCCAGTGAGAGTTTAATTGTCTAGTTGAAAGAAAATGTCTGAGTTTCCAACCTTCAGCTTTAGGCAACTATCCTCTGCTACCATGTTAAATTCCAGAAAGTTTGTTGTGGAAGGATAATGTTGGAGTCTATCTCCGCTCAGTTTCACATTTATTGTACAGAGTAAAAGGATTACAAACATGTAGTTCCTCACTCAAAACCCTCCTCCAGTCTCAGTAGGTGTCTCCTTATAAGTGCTCAAGTAAGGCCCCAATTAACACCCTCCACCTGCATATAATTCAACAACTGTTACACAATTAACACCCACACAATTGCCTGAATTTTATTCAGGCATCGCGCTGCATGGTGGCGCCCTTTGAACTTGGCAGGGTGCTTGAATTCAACAGCCACTGCAGAACCCCTGAAATATTTTGTGCGGGGGCTCATTTAAATACTTGGGGTGGAGTGCCCGCCCCCGATGATGTGTGGGGGTGGCCTCCACGTCGCCAGCAACGGCGTCCGACACCAACGCACATGCGCCGGTGCAACTTTTAAAGGGCTTTCAGCCCATATAATTACTTAAAATCTTTAAACGGGCAGCAGTATTAAATTTTTAATAATCAATAAGAAATATGTGGATAGCCCTTCCCCTCCCCCCAGTGGTCATTTCAATGCCCAAAATGACCACCACATTCCTTTTTCCCAACCCAAACTTTACCCACTAAACTTATAACATTTGGCCTATAACCCCTTCCCACCATCCCCATATCCAATAAAAATTGATTTCCCCGCTCCTCCACTCCTCCCGCCCTGAAAACATTATTACTCCCCCCTCCCCACCAGTTTCTTGCCTCGGAACTCTGTGCGGAGTTCTGAAGATGCGCAAAGGCTGAACGGAGGCTGTAAAATCAGCGTGGGATGGCAGGTAATTTCATTTGAATATCATTCCTGTCAATTTAAAGATGCAGATGAAGGGCCCGTTGCCAGGCGGCGGGTGGGGCGGGGGGGGTGTGGTGTGGTTGGTGGGTGGGGGGGCCACACAGAAGTCTCCCCGCCACTGGTAATATGTGGCAGGCTCTTCTCAAGAGGCGGGCCTCTCCCCGCAACATTTTACTGGCCCCTGCACCGTGACCGGAGGCATTGAAGGGCTGGTAAAATTCAGCCCAATGTCTTCCTGGAAGGCTTCCTGCTCCCATATTGTACAGGACCTCTTTCTCCCTATCTCTTTCCTACACCAAGGCTTCCAATGCTGCATTGGAGAACCTTAGAGCCATTCTTGTGTACTTCTCAGGGCAAGCTCACTTTTGGAATGACTTCCAGCATTTGTTCCAGTTAAAATGAACCTCCCCTTTAAGAGGTGCAGGCTGACTTTAAGTTGTGCAGGCTAGCTTGAAGTCATGCTAGCCTCTCATAATTTTGCATCCCCTGCTCAAGTATGCAGCCACACAACCACGCACTTAGTGCTGGCTGCACGTTACAATCATGCAAAGAACAGGCAGTACAATCTATGCCTGATTTTGGGGGGGCTATCAAGTTATTCCCCTCATTGGGTGTACCTTCCCTCCTTCTATAACATCACACAAACAGATTGCACCGCACTCGCTGACACACTTTCTTGCAGGACAAGGTGGTGCATAACCAGGGGCAGCAGCACATAACCGGTGGGGAACATGCACGGATGCATGTCCTTGCCCCTATGGAGGAGACGGTGCTTGCCATCATTGGAGTGCTCATGACTGAGGCCATGGCCAGTGACAACATAGATGGTAAGCACTTGCCATTCTTGGCATGGAACTTTATACCACTTAAGGGAAATTCTACACAAAATGTTGGCTTCCAGACAGTGAATAGTCAGCAATTCTAAAGCAAAATCAGGATAGATAAATTGAATGAGAGATATTATTAAGTGTACAAGTATTTTGCTTTTTCCATGTTTTCTCTAAGTAGTCTCTCATGAATAAATATAGCCTCTTAGTTAGCATTTTTGATCTGTAGATCTTAAGTGGTGAAAAATGCCTTCATATTCTGTCATCCAAACCATTAATGTCAACCTCTCCTCCCTCTGCAGTCAGATTGAATCATCACCATTGCTCCTCCCCATCTACCCAAAATGCATCTCAATAATCCCCATCAACTAGCTGCATGGCACAGAAGGACGACATTCAACCAATTGCGACTGAGATATTAATTAGGTGCACTCCCCACTCTTCCCCATAACCCTGCAAATTTATCCTTTTCAAGTATATATCCAATTCCCTTTAGAAAGTTATTATTGAATTTCCTGCCACCACTTTTTCAGATAGTGCATTCCAGATCATAACAACCTGTCCCCCGCACCCCCCCCACCCCCCCCACCGATTTCCTCCTGAATTTTTTTGTCAATTATCTGAAATCTGTATTCTTTTATCACTGAACCTCAAAACCCAGCATAATTTTGAACACCTCTATCAAATCTCCCCTTAACCTTCTCTACTCTAAGGAAAACAATCCCAGCTTCTCTAGTCTCTCCACATCACTGAAGCCCCTTATCTCTGGCAAAATTCTGTAAATCTCCTTTGCACCCTCTCCAAGGTCTTGACATTCTTCTTTAAGTGTTAGTCTAAGTTACTGCTGGCTAGCATCATTTTTATCCTGGGCCGTTCAGAAAAGAAAATATCTACAATATATAAATATATTTTAACTTTCAATGGGGTCCTATGTTGATAGAAGCTAACACAGTTAGGTATAAATGTGGCACCACTCTCACCTATTTCTACCGTTACCTGACTTAACCCAAGCTTTACTTTCTCTCGCAATTACATCCATCATACCTCAGGGGCCTTCTCTTGGTCACCTCCTCGTCACTATTTACACACTGCCCATTGTCACCTCCCTTCTGCTTTCTCAAAATAATCCTCTTCCATCACTCCCTTTGATTTCCTATACTAGCTTCTACTTTATCCTCTTCTTTCCATACCTGCAACTTGTTGTTATCTCAACATAATAGCTTATTTTTCAACAATAAATATATTATGGAAAATTCTCTGTCATTGACTGCTTAATCTTATTCTTAATCACATTCCTGCCTGTCCCTCATCTGTAGGCAGAGATCATTCATGATCATTGAGCATGTACCAGAATTTTTGCACCCCACTGTTGAATGGAAATCCTGGAGCTAATGATACACAATTTCCAGATAAGTGGATTATCTCAAAAGTGTAGAATAGCACTAAGATTGAACATAGTAGCCAGAATGAGGTAAACTCAAGAAGCAGTGGTGATACCAAGCTTGGAAATTTAAAACTTGTAGATTGGAGGAAGAAGGGAAAACTGTGAGAGGTAATTTTGATATTTGGCAGTAGAGAGTAGGAGATGAGGGTTTGCTTCAATGCAAATCAGAATTGAACATTTGGCAATATTATATTAAAATTGAAAAAATCATGACACGTTGATGCTCTTTCCTCGATTAAAAAATGTCAAGCCACAAAACGTTTATAGTGTACTGAGTTGAGTGGTCATCAGGAGTTTTAAAGGATGTATGGATCCTGTGGTGTTCTACTTTCTCCAAGATATATAAACCTTATTTCCCTTAACTTTTCAGCTTGTCTATCATAACATACACGGATCGTGTGCACAAGTCCGTATAAAATTTACATTGGTTTAAAAACTCCTTGTAACTTTGCTAAATTTGAAAGATTAGAAGATAGCTGAAAGAGTTAAATTTTTTGCGTTACATGTTTGGCAATTGGTTGAATAAAATGGAATCCTAGCAGCTGCTTCAGTGTATTCTGCAAAAGGCTGTAATAAGGATGGTAGGATTAGCCTTAATACACCAATCCCGGTTCTTCTTTTTCTTCCAGAAAGCAACACATGTAACTTGTGGTTTCTCTTTGAAGATACGGTTATCCTGCCCTTGTACAATGTAACATTCACATCCGGAGTTTTCAGTGGAAACGTACGAGGAGAATATTTCGCTTGCAACTTTCAAAACAAAAGCAAATTCTAAGTGAATCAAGACCTATGCTCATGCACTGTTTATTTTTTTAGTTCCATTTTCTGTAGCATTCTGGATTAGTACATGTTAAGAATACAGTAAAAATGTATGTAAGCACTTATATCATTCACAGTAGTTAGCAGATATAAAATTATATGCAATGAATGTAATTTCTACACAGATCTTTGCACATCACTGGCATTTTTGGTTATATTCTGAGTTTCATCATAAAAGTGTTTGAAAAGTAAATTTCATTTCAGCTCCTGACTTTGACATGACAAAAAAATAGAATCAAAAAAAAGGAGCCCAAAGCTTCTTACGCAAGTTGAGCTACAGTTTCAGCAACTATTCTGAAATTCCACATGCTTTTAAAAAAATATTCCATCTAAATTTTTGTAATGAAAGGAGCTTTTTCAGTGTTCAGTACAGCTCAGTTTCACGGAAACACTTTTCACGGATGCCCAGAGATAGGTCGACAGTGCACATGAGATGTAATTTTAATGAAATAGACAAGTAAAATATAGCCATTGTATGGGGAGTGTGAAAAATACATGAGGCCTAGTTAAGTAAAGGAATTATAGAATTGCTTACCGTTGGCATTTTCAAGCAATAGAAACTATTTTTCAGCAACTTGAGAAATCATGGAGATTTTTTTGGGCTCCTTCATGGGATGTGAGTGTCACTGGCAAAGCCAGCATTTTTTGCCCATTCCTAGTTGCCCTTGAGAAGGAAGGCAAGTTTAAGGAAATCTATATAGGTTTTCTGTGCTACCAAATCAAACTAATGATGTGATAGGCCAGCTATCTAAAACCTTGATTCTGAAGTATCAGCCCCCATGACATCTTTTTAAAGAAATGTTTGTATAATTTTGGAGAAACAGCAACTGCGTGCACCCCCAGAATTAATATATAGCATCCTGTAGTGGGGTGGAGGAGGGAAGGTAACAGCTTTCCCATCAATTGTTGTGACTGGGGAAGAGGGAATATTTCATGTATGATAGCCTGGGAAGTGGAAGGTGGTGAGCAAACAGGAGTAATTAATTTCTCACCAGAGAAAGTGGTAATAGGGACCAGAAAATGTTCTAAAGTCAGACAGGAAAGACTGGAAAAAGTCAGTTCTGTTTGCCCTGCCCCACTCATCATCCTCTACCACTGTCATTTCCCAGGAATGCGAGTTTCCTGAAAAATACTGCTCACATCTTTGCAGTAGGCAACCAGAGAAACAATTTCCCCTTCATATCTTCACCTGTAAAATTGCCTGCACTATTTATTCTTTCCTCTCATATTCTCTAAATCTTGATGATGATTTTAATAAAATTACTGCAAAAAGGCCTAGGGTTGTACAATTTATTATTTGTAAGTGCTCTTTGTGTTAATTCTATTCATAAAATGTATATTCTACATTATTTGCTTCTGTCTATTTATAAAAGGTATATTCTACAATATTTGCTACTGTCCATTGTATTATAATTCTTATATGATCTTATGCAGCCATTTTATCAGTGTTTTCCTGGGGGCTGTCATTTAATCCCCTCTGCTCATTGTTTGAGACCTTCGTAAAATGTCAGAAAATAATCCTGTACTTATACATAATCCCACGTTATTGCTAATGGACAAATGCACCTATCCTCTTTCTTGTGGAAAACAGATAAGCAGTTTTCCACTGTGCAGTATTAAGGAAGTGTACAGAGGATTCTACCTCCTACCTTTCCTAATCCATATAGAAAGAGAGGGTTTTCCCATACTTGGAGCTTGACAGAAGTGGGATGTAATGTATCCATTAGTTTCAATGGAACATAGTGGAATGACTTTCATAACAGGACATTTTTAAACAGAAAAAAAGCCTTAAATCTATTACCATTAGAAGCAGAAAAGTATTAAAGTGCACATTAAAAACCACAGTGTAAACATTTCCAGCTTGCATCTGCATGAATGCTTTGTTAAGGATGCTTTGAGCTGTTAGACTTCAAGCTATAACGTTCCCTATAACTGATTTGCATTTTTGCAAACCAGAACGGAACACAGGTCAAAAGTTTCCATTGTATGCCAATCTTACTAATGCATTATTTGTTATTTTATAAAGATTATCAGATGGTTGGCAGCAAGTTACAGCAATGTCATAAACCACAAGAACAAAACTCTGATGCTGTATTGACATCAATAGGACACTGAATCTAGTGTAAATTTGAGATTATTCTTTATATATATAAAGTGCATGCTGAAATGTAAGTTTTTTTTACCTTTTGTGGCAAACATATTGAGTGAAAAACAATGCTGTGATGCACATTAAAATGTAATAATATTATAGTAATACAGGAGATGTAGGTATATGTTACTGCATGGCTGCTGCTACGATGGGCTTGGATTTTGCAGCTGTAATGATGGTGAAGCTGTTAGTGTCCACTATCATTATTCTGTGAAACAGACAGCAACTTCTGCTGATTGTGTGTGTGCAGTTAAACTTGGAAATCCAGAAGTTGCTATCAATGATTCCCCATTCCTCCATAGGGTACACTGTTGAAGTCCTCAGAGATAGAAATCATTTAGAAATCACTCGAAATTACTTGAACTTCCACTTTTAATGCTATTATTCTCACTGTAAAAACCCTTGAAAGAGTTATGCCTTATTGAAAGAATAACCATCTGGCCCTGAAAAATAGTTTTATATTTGTGGAAAGTCAAATCTGTCCATTCCATAATAAAGATTCCATATATTTTTTAATTTTTTTCAGTTTATTTATGATATTTCATCTTCTCTCTTAATCCCATGTGTATGCTCCAATCTTTATTTAGCTTCCTGTAAAATTATAAAATGTAAATTATAAAACCTGCTTATTACTTCCTGCTTTGCTGTCTGTGAGAATTCTTTAATGTGCTTGGGTGCTTAGCCTGCTTGAAGATGTCACTGTTGCTGGGTGCTGAGATTCCCTATAGCTAGCATCAGAATGATATTAATGTCAGGAAAGGTGAAATCCATGCTTCAGAAATTACTAGATCTTTCTGGGCAGCTCCCTTCAAGGTCAGTGGCAAGCGCTGTCACTCAACTGCTGACCACAGTATCCAATCCTTAAATTCCAGTTTTCCTTTTTCTTTCTAGAAGCCATAGGGCTGAATTTTATCGACGCGTCACGGGGGCTCATTTAAAAGGAGGGGGTGGAGCGGTTGCCCCGATGACATAGAGAGGGCAGCTACCACGTCCCCGGCAATGGCGTCCAGTGCCACTGCACAAGCATGGCACCATTTTTAAAGGGCTACAAGCCCTTAGAAATAATTGTAATTTTTAAAGTAATATTTCGGGACATTTAGTGTACAAATTACAATAAATGATGGAGGCCCTTTCCCCCCCCCAAGTTTGTTTTTGGGGCAATATGAACAACATGATCTTTATTCCCAACCCCAACATTCCACCCCGACCTCTTCACTTTTGCCCTTCAACTCCTTCCCACCATCCCCACAGCCAATAAAAAAGGTTTTCCCTGCTCCCCCACCCTTCCGCCCTGAAAATATTATTCCTCCTCCCTCCCCACCAGTTTCTTGCCTTGGAACTCCGTGAGTTGTGATCGGCAGCCATAAAATCGACGTGGGACGGCCGCCGCCAGCAGGTAGTGTCAGTTGTATCTTATTTATGTTCATTTCAATATTTAGATGAAGGCCCCACTGCCAAGCCACAGGGGAGCTGCACCGAGGTCCCCCTGCAATTTGCGGTGGGCCTCTCCCTGCAGAATTTTATGGGCCTGCCCCGCTGCAACCCACGGCGTCGAGGGGCTGGTAAAATTCAGCCCAAACACACTATATCATGTAAATTCAATACTGTGTATTATAATATATACACTACATTATATATCATATGAAGCTTCATGCTGTCATATACTGTGCACTGTTGTTATATAGCATATAATAGTTTATATATTATAATGAAGCATATGGTGTATATGAAGGAACTCTCCACAATATATTACAATGCATTGCTTGTGTAAGGAAAAGGACAATAAACATATCATAACATTAGCCCTTATCATTACTGAAATATAAACATTAATTTAGTACAAATGGTCAATATTAGTTAACAGCAAACCAGTCATCATAAACTTAGAAAAACTAGCATATAATTTGCAGATGAAATTTTCAAACTAGTTCCAATTTAATTGCAATGAAAATACAAGCATTACATTCAAGTTACCTTGAAAAGTAACAGACAATATTAGCTAGCCCAAAATATGTTTACCTTTTCTAAAATGGGAAATGAGAAAAGAACTATTCCGATACAATGTTTAAGGAGAAAAGGATTATTCTTTTTGAAATTGCTCCTGATCTTTAAATCCATCCTCCTTATCACAAGAAAAGAAACAAAGGCTTCTTGGATACCGAGCTAGTAAAAAATTAAAGCAAAACTATGAGAACATTTCTTCAATAAGCAGAGCCCTTACAGTGCCTTGACTTTACCAGTTTAAAAAAAATCAAACACCTTGTTAGCAAGAAAAGAGGAGCTCAATCAAGAGACAGAGAATTGGAGGTTGTGGGCCACAGTTTAAAATGGTGATTACAAGGGCATAAGTGTGAATGCAGAGGTAACAGTCTATAACCCTGCAGGAAGCCAAGGAACCTTCCAGCCCACATTTGTAAATCAGCCCTGATGATTACAGCAGCCACAACCACAGATCACATGAAACAATTATTTGCACCATCCCTTCAGTGCTTCTAATTTGCTCTCAAAAAATGAGCATGGTGATTCAAATGTGTTATTTAAAAAGATGATATGTTCCCCATCTTCATCTCACCAGCTCGAATATTCTGTATGTATTCTGACAAGTCAAATCGGGGCTGAGGAGTAAAGCATACAGTCAGGACTTAATGCATCATCATTTCCAGTTTGTGCAAAATATATAATAAAAACACCTATCATTGAGCTAAAACTTTCTTTACATCCAAACTTTTTTTTCTTCTCGTTCAATCTATGATTAAATTAGCCCATAACGTCTGAACATTGAACACACATCTGGCTGGGATTTTCAATCACCCGTTGGGGGGCGAGAACAGGAGTGGGTGCACTTTGAAAATAGCGCTCCCGGACTGCATGTCAGTCTCCTGATGCCTCCAGGATGCACTGCTATTTTCAAAGTGAGGGTGGGAGGGTGGGCAGGGTAGGGGTGATGCTGGTAACCCACTTGCCTTTCAATTAACTGCCCGTTAAGCTCCTTCAGGAGCTTGTTAACGGGCTGGGGAGGGCTAGAATGCATTTTTCAAATCGCAGATCGCCAAACCTGAACAGTCTAGTGCACATTAGTGCACAGCTGTCGGGTACAATGCAGGGAGCCATCAAGCAATGCTTTCTCTGATGAAAACGTTTTTGCACAACGGGTTTTTGTCTCAGATTGGGTTCAGTACCTTTTAGTTGGCTGCTTGGCCACTTCTCTATGCCGTGAGGCTGCTGGCCCTCTAAAATTCTGCCGCCTCTATTTTGCAAGGTAGCGGCAGGCTCCATCATGGCTGCCGCCTGCCATTGAGGATCGTGCTCAGCATCAGTTCCAGCCTCCTGGCAGAGCTCAGTGCCACTAATGGGAGGCCGAGCTCGCCTCCAGCTGAATTAGGGCATCTGCATATGAAGGTAGCATTACATGAGTGACGCAGACAGGTTCTGGGGTTGGGACCCAGAAATTATCTGTGCATGGGGTTCCCAACCCTGGATTGTAAATCAAGCCCATAATCTGTGTTTATGTTTTTGTGCATAATAAAGATTGTGTTCATTATGTTTTTAATTTAAAGGAACCAGGTTAATGAAGAAAAAGGTGATTGAATGACAACTTGGTACACCATTTTTAAAATGCTAATTTTAAAATGTCACATGCACCACAAGTTAGATCTTAATTAAATAAAGCACAGTTAATTATGAAAGGAAGATACAAATAGTAACTTGGCTCCTTTTTAATTGCTTAAAGTTCATCTTGGAAAAAATAAATTGATTTGTTTAATTTATTTGTGATTAGATGTTTTTCTGACATTAGGTGCTGATTAAAAATTTGAAATTTTGATAGCAGATTTTTCAGATACTTCATTAATTAAAGTGCAATAACGATCCTGGTCATTATTTCCCTTAGCAATGCTCCAAAATTACCTTGGCTTTAGAATTTAAATTAAGCTATGATAATCCGGGATTTTTGCAGACATAAAGAAGTTTTCTTTTAAAAAAATCTGTCAATCTGTATGTAACTTCAAATAATTTTGTTGTATCCGAAAAAAGTTTTTTTTTTAAATGGCTCACACTGAGATTTTCAAATCAGAGTTTTGACCTAGCATACCATTTTATATCTCGTTATGCAGGAAGTAAAATCCAAATCAGAATAGGACAACATGTTTAGGAACAACAAGGCATATTTATTGACTTTGACAAATACTTTTTACACCTCATCCCTGAAGATCAGCAGTTGTACTGCAGAAAAATAATTCTTAGCACTGCAAGCCAAATCCTAACTTAGAAAAATATTTTTATTTTATTATTGTATCACTGTATCACAGCTATAAGTATTGTGTATCACTGTATCACAGCCATTTTGCCACAAGATTGCATGCAGATTTACCTGCACTATCTTTCCAAAGAATAGAGGGCGCTCTTGCTCTTGCGTTCGATAGTTAGCCTGCTTCCTTTAGGAGTACAAGTATTTTTCAGCCTATAGCCCTTGCTGTTAGGCTTGCTTTGTTGCCTTATTTGTGAAAACTCCTTGTTTGTAATGGACAGTCAATCAAAGTGTTTACAAACAAGTGACACCTTGACCTGCCTTGTAATATAGAAAATAGCAGGTGCCTGGGAGTATGTCGCCAGGCTGCCACATGCAAGGAGTTCAGATGAAACTATGATCCATAAGAAGAATTCACAAAGGGTTTATGCAGTTATCCAAATCTTGAGAAATTGTTAAAATTTGAAAAACCTCAAATATTTTTAGGTTTAATTTTATATAATATCTATATATTATATATAAAATTTCCAAAGTTTCCCATTCAAATTTTTCAGGATTTCATCCATCACCATTTCTCCTAAATATGTTCATTAAGTTCTGATATATACATCCAGAGGGTAGGATTTTATTTACAAGCTTTTGATACCAAACCAGGATTCTTAATGTTAACTGACAGGAGCAAAAAAAAACATTACTCAAAAATAATTGGATAAGCTTTCCAAAAATACAATAGATACAGTATTCTTGTAGATTGCATTGTTTTACTCATCAAATTAACTGTTATTAGTTAAAATAATTTGTTCCTCATCTGTTTAAGAGTTCAATTTCTACTATGCAGAAGAATTTAGTGATTACATTGAAGTTGGAACTGCCCTTATCTTTGTTCTCACTCATCTCATTTTGTATCTAAAATAGAGGCAATATCATTTTGTGGGTGCAGTATGTTACACTTATTAATAAAAGACCACAGAAACTCTGTACTCAATCACTTAAACACACAAAGTTTTTCAAAATAATAAATACAAATAACAATTTATCACAGACTTCAAAAATAGTCATTCATACCTCAAACAGCATTCATAAATTCCCCCGGCAAATTCAGTTCTCAATTCGGCAAAGAATAAAACTTGTATTTTTGTTTAAGAACACAACTTTATTTTGGAACCTTTTAAAATCATTTCACATGAATGCTTCTTTGCTTCACATCTACTTAAATAATCAACAGAAATGAACTATTAGGAAGAGTTGTAGGAAATTATTTGGAAGTGTGTGGTACATTTTCTGTTTCATTTAATGTTGAATGACCACATTGAAATCACTTAAAATGAGAAAATATCAAATGTTAAAGCTTCAAACTATGAAAGTTTTTGCTGACATATTCTTACTGTGCCATTCTAATAATTATTTGCTGCCAGATTTCTGACAAATTCCAGATCAAATCCACCAAAAAGCTTTTCTTCCATCAAATTTGTTACTACTTAGGTTGTTGAAAATGGCTGGGAAATGCTTTGATTAGTTGTTACCCTTTGAACAGAACAAATTTCTCATCACCTTCCAACAAATCCCAGAATAATTTGCCATTTTAAAAATTTGTTTCAAGCTTGTTACCACTCTCCCTTCTAATAAATCAAAGGTTGTAACATACCCATTGTTCAGACAGTGAAGACGCCCATATTTTGACTATCCTTCATTTTGTATATCTAAATGACTTAAACTTTGAATTTTGTAGCCTCTTAAGAGAGGAAAAATTTATTTCTACACATGGTGTTGTACCTGGTATAAAAATTAATTTGTACAAATCAATGTGAGCCAGTTAAAGAGTATTAAGGGAATTCAAATATTTATCGGTGCAAAGATTCATAACCTCCCAGTAGATGACTTTTTGTAATTATCCAAGCAGAGAAATGATTATACTTAGGGAAATTCCAAAAGGTGAATAGATTAAAAAACAGACTTTTTCTTTCAAATATTCCATAAAATCGTTTTCTTAAAACACCTACATGGAAATATCCTGCGGTCATGAGCCAGAGAACAATATTATCTTAGCTGTAGTTCCAATACATTTCTATCAAGGGCCTGACCTTTTGGAATTCAGCATTAAAAAATCCAAGCACAGTTGAAAATTTGCTAAAGCTTCCTTTAACCACTCCAGTGTCATTTATAGTTTTGGAAGTGTACACGTTTTTCTGTTATGTGACCCTTAATTTTTGTTAGGGGGAAAATCAACAACTGTGAATATTGAGAAATGGAATTCAAGAGCATTTATTGGGTCACATAATCTTCGATTATTGGCAGTTTTGAACTAAACTGAGGTTTACTCTTGCTTTTATCCTAGAAATCTTACGGTCAGTCACAAAGTGGGGAACTGATGAAGCTGCTTTAAAAAAAAATGTTTCTGGATATACATATTTCTATTTCGAACATTCATTGTTCAGTTTTAAATGCTATGTTCAGTTGTGATGCTTTGAATAAGGTGATCTGTTTGTGCTGGCCATTTAACATTTTTTAAATTCCAACAGCAAATGTTCAGATAGCAACAGAAATCAATTTAGACAAAAGGTATGCAGCAGCAACAAGGCATAGTGTTCTGCTTCAATTGGGAAGTTTACACTAAAAAGCAATGATAATTTTACTACAGTTAAAAACATATTTTGAAAGTAGAGCACAGCTTAAAAAAAGACCGTGATTAAAATTCTGTTAACCAACGATTGATGCATATTTTTGTAGCTCACCACCTGAAAAAACAGACATAAAAATAACCCTGTAATGCACACACATAATGATTGGCAACTTCTACCAAGCAAAGATACCCCCAGCCTGACTGAAAATAAAAGATGAGGGCACTGTGATGTATTTCTGTCCCCGTCTTTATGTCAAATCACTGCCATTGAAACAATGGTTTATATTACAAGAAAATCTTGTGCAAGCTCTACATAATGGGAGTGAATGACAATCTGGAGAGATTGTGCAGCAGGATTCTCTTTTGATCTGGAATACTGTTAATCTTTGTCAAACAGGGCACAGAAAATACTTGGAAGAGTATCAAATCCTCGATGAGAAAGCTTTTCTCTCTCTTTCTCTACCTTTAGTGCTGGCCCAAAATAAACAATAATTTAAAAAATGTAGGGGATTCTGAATGCATTGAGCATACCTTAGCTCTGGCCCCTGAAAAGGGCACACATTACTAAATCTCATTTTGTAAGTACAAGTACGCTAAAAAACAAAATGGCCCCATATATTATGCAAGCGGGTGCCTTTTTCTTAATGAAACAACATTGCCATTTTTTTAGCTTGGCCCTCAAATTTCAGATGCAATCTTTTGCTTTCTTAAAAAAAAAGCTTGCAGTGGGTACAGTTTATTTTCAGTGTGTTCTTAGCACGTGCTGGAATGTGGTATGTGCCATAATGCTGACAACAGCCGTCATAGTGCACGGTTATTAATGGGCTGAGCCGCAGGTTTTTTTTCAAATGACGCTGAACAATTCTAACATTATGAAGGCGAGGAGCTGTGAAAGATTCGGGGGGAAAATCTGATCTTTTAGGGCTTTATACTAATGATTTTTAAAGCAAGCAATCCAGGGCAGTAATCCCTCGCTCGATGAAATTATATATCGGATTCGTCAGACTCCAAACATGTCAGCCAACCGTGGTCCAGCCAGTGGGACTGTGCAGATCCGCCATTTCCACCGCTAAGCCAAATATGCAAGATGAATTCTGTCTAATGCAAACATAGTAAATCATGTTGATTTAGTGCTACGAGGAAGTGTGCCTCTGCTGTTGTGTGCTGCTTTTGAAGTACTGCCTAAAACTCAGTCTTGTGCTTCAAAGGGAGGGGATTACAGCCTTTATCCAGCAATTAATATGGCTAGAACAGAGAGTGACAGCACCTGAGGACTGAACAAGCTGGCCAGCAGCCTGCTGTGGATTGAGTCCTTTCCCATAATGCATTCTGTTCACAACATAACTAAATAATATTTACTAAAAGGATTCTGTTTTAAATAAAACAAATTGTTGAGTCAGATTTTATAACATTTTTTTGTGTGTGTGCCTTTGCCGCACAGAGATATTTTGAAAAGGAAGTCTAGCTATCTCCTGACCTTTAACCTACGTATCCACCTAGATCATCCTAATCTCCCACCAACTGTTAGACAGAGAACTGAGCTGTTAGAGTAAAACAAAGTCCAATGGCCATCTTAGGCTGATCAGATGACAACCTCTCACAGTTGCACCCCTCTGCTAGAGTTCACAGGTTCAAAACTGGCATCTGAGAGCAAAAAAAAAATCTACCAATGCCTAGACAGCAGGAATATGGTTTGATTCACGGGAGTGCAGTGAAGAGGCAGCCGATGCCTTCTAGCTAAGGCCAATTGACACAGCGTATGGCACTGAATTATGAAAAGAAAGGAGGTGGTAAACCAGAACAATAAAATGCATAATATTTTCTCTTCTGCAATATCAATACTTCCTTCACCCCCTTGCAGAAGTAATGTAGTAAGATTTTACTTCATTTTACAATTGGAAAATAAATTGTGTGGAAATTGTTCCTTTGTAGCGTTTAAGATCCAGACAAAGAAGGAGGAAAAATACCATACAATATTATTTAATTCTGATGAAATGCAGCAGTTCAACATTATTGCTCTTACACTACTCCTTCATTTCAAGTACTCACACTTTCTCATTCTCTGCACCACTTCCCCCAGCCTCAGCAGTTAAACAGATTAAATGTAAATATAGTTTTACTGTGAGATCTGTGTCTGTGCATTTGGTCACAAAAATCAAAAGGTATAGATTTAATTTTTCCAATAATGTAAGACAAATAGGATAAAATTTAAGATAAGGACTGACTTTCTTAAGATTATACTGTGGAGAGGAGAAAGAAAACAGTGGCCGGCTGGTGGCCTGTAGGCTGGGAAAAAGTGACTGTCAATGAGCCAGCTCTCAGCACAGTAAAATAGAAGCATAATGTCTCCACAGGGCACCATGGTTTATCTCCATTTTATTTATCCACAAACTAAAACACATTTCTTCCAGAATGTCACACTTCAAAAAAAAAACCCTCCATCCCAAACTATTGTACCTCTTCAGGTAGCAGTGTTTCAGAATACTGAGCTTCAGGAGGCTTTTATTTAATGGAAGAAAAAAGTTTGATGATTTAGCAGATAGCTAAATAGAGAAGTTGTGGTTGGACTGGAGAGTTTGATTTATATCTCTTTCCGTGCAGGGAGCAGCTCAAACTGGATTAGAATAGTCCACATTGATTTCTGGAACAGACTGAATGTTAAAATAGTTCAAAAAGGAGTGTTTTGCCATAGAAGACTGTAAAGATTGCAACTGGAATTCTCTCCCTCCACCCCACAACCTAGCCTCCCCTCCACACCCCCCCCCCCCCCCCCACTCCCCCTGTTCTTAATCAATGGCAGATAAATCTGCCCTTCATCATCCTCATTTTCTCACACTGCTCTGGCTTCGATTGTCACTGTACCTGCTTCATACATTCTTGTTATCCTTGACTCAGTAGTAGCACTTTTGCCTCTGAGTCAGAAGGTCATGGGTTCAATTCCCACTCCAGAGACCTGAGCACATAATCCAAGCTGCCACATCAGTGCATGCTGAGGCAGCAAAGCTGCCTTGCAGATGAGATGTGAATAGATCCCCTGGTACTATTTTGAAGAGGAGTGGCAATTCACCTTGGCATCCTGACCAGCTTCACTAAAACAGATTATCTGGTCATTATGTCATTGCTGTTTGTGGGACCATGTTGAGTGTATCACAGCCACTTCTAAAGTACTTCATTGCTTGTAAATAAAGTGCTATGGGACATCCTGAGGCCATCTAAATGCTATATAAAATGCAAGTTATTTTCTTTCTTTGAAACCCATTGCAATCCTCAGCTTTCATCAATTGTGCAGCATCCAGGGTACCATAACCAAATGGAAATTGGTCCATTGGAGATGTGCTCGTTTGGCTTTATCTGAATTTTATGTTTTGCTTTTCCTAAAAGGAGCGAGGCTTATGAAATCAATGGTTAATTTGGTTCAACCTCATAAACTAGTTTACTTTGAGACTGATTCAAAATGTGCTGCTGGAGCTCCTACAATGGCTTACCAAATTTATCCAGTGTAAAGCTGAATCGTACTGACCAGGGAGATCTTGTTTACAATGTATGGTCTGTGCTGAGTTAGCTGATCTCAGTTGGCATCCCGGGACTAGGAAATGAAATGGGTCAGGGTTCCTGCTCCTTGTCACTCGCCCTGCTGGCAAGTGCATGAGTGGCCATTTGATCAGGATGGATTGGATTCAGTGGTGATGCCTCTGTTGCTGAATAGCTTGCTGACACACATGCATGAGTAAGGGTGACTTAATTATGGTACTGGACGGCACTTTTTTCTAGTGAAATTATCCCACAACAAGGAGAAGTGAAGGTTTCTGCTGGTTGGGGAGTCTAGGACTTGGAGGCATAGTACAAAAAACTCTTTCAGAAGTGAAGTTAGGAAACACTTCTACACACAAAAGATGTTAAAAATTTGGAACTCTCTTCCACAAATGACAATTGATGCTAGATCAGTTGTTAAATTTAAAACCGTGATTGATAGATTTTTGTTAGTCAAAGATACTAAGGGATATGGGGCAAAGGTGGGTATATGGAGTTAAGTCACAGATCAGTCATGATCTCATTGAATGGCAGAACAGAATCGAGGGGCTAAATAGCCTATTCCTGGTCCTGTATTTCTATGCTCCAATGACAGAGGGGAAGAAAAATGACTATGAATAAAAGCTTTTGTACTTTTCTTTCCACTTTTATATATTCAACTAACAGGGCTTCAGTGCAGTCTAAAACTGATTAAAAGTTTACTTTCAACTAATTTCTCACATATTCTTTATCAGAGGAGTTCAATTACATATTGAAACTGGGAGTCTCTTTTTATTCTTGCTCCTCCACACACAAGCTAAAAATTTGAGCACAGGTAGGTTTAACAGAGGTTTTTCTCGACCTAGTTCAAATACCACTGCCCCATTTGAGATTTGGTATCCCTTGATTTCCTTTTCAGAAATTTATGAAGAATTTCACTCCACTCCCTTCCGAGGCTTTCATCACAATTGGGCTGCTAGGCAACAAGGAAGGAAAGGCGAAGGACCCAGCGGCAGTAATTGTCAAGAAAGAGCATGAGACAAGAAATTGAACACCTCACCTTCCCCTTTTACATATCCATCAGTAAGGTCTTAAAACAGTGTCAGGTACAAGCATGATTGGGATATAATGGGCTGAAGTTTATGTGCCCACCGCCTGTGAGGGCCGTATGTCGCAGAGCCACCACAATTTTCTGTGCAGCGGCTCTTTTAAATAGCCGGGTGGGCCCTCCCACCCCCCCCCTGCCCAACCCCATCACCTGGAGGAGGCGGGCTGTCCTTTTTAAAGGGCTTTCAGTCCTACAAGGAAATTTAAATATTTAAAGGTGAAGTGAATAAAAATAAATAAATACATTTCTTTTGCCCCTCTTCCACCCCCAAAAACAATTAAATTAATTATTTGCCCTTCCCCTCCCAAAACACTTACCTTTACCGTCTGCCCTTCCCCCATCAAACTGCACAAACTTTCAACTCCAACCCTTCCCACCACCCCCTACACCCATGATGTTAATTTGACCCTGTAAACCCCTCCCCCCTGCCCCCGGACTGAAAAACTTACCTCCTCCCCCTCTCCCCATCAGTGTGGTGCCATGTTTCCCCGGACAGAGATTCAGAGACATGGGAGTGCCGGCCACCGCGCCGAAGATCACAGCGGGACATCAGGCGGCGACGTGAGTTTCATTAATTAATTCATTTTAATATATTTAAATATTCAAATTGGGGTCCCATCACCATGCGGCGGTGGGGGTGGGGGGGTGCCGCCATGAGGCCTCGCCGCCACTGGTAATATCGGGCCTGGCCCTGCTGGCATCGAGGTGTATAGTGGCCCTCTCCTGAGGCATCTTCAAGCCCCCCAGCCATGGAAACCAACGTCTGGGTAAGAACAAAATCCAGCCCAATGTTTAAGTAATATTATTAAATATCATGTCCTTCCATTGACTCTTTCAATAAACCCTTTCATTTTGCAATGTTAATGCTGCCACCTCAGTCAAAAATTATTTTATGTCTGGGGGCAGTCATACAGAGGCCATCTGTTCCATCTCAGATTAGTTGTCAAAAACACCTTCTTTAAAAAAAAAATTAATACATCTGACCAAAACATATTTAAAACTACCGTTAAAATTACTTTGAGGTGCTCAGAAGATTGAGATCACTCCACCAAATAAAATTGATGAAGATAAAGATTCACTTTGTGTCAGTGAGAAGACCTCAAAAAACTCTCTCTAGCAAAAACAAAAGTTTTGAAGATGTATAATCAATAATTTATAGAATTTAAGATACCAAATATCAAAGGAAAACAAAGAATAAAGGAAAGAAAAAAGTCAAGGTTACTTTACTAAACCACTGTGACTTTTTTGACTCATGATGGTTTCTAGAAAAGAAAAAAAGCCTTTAATCTGATAACTCTCTGCTTACCCACCATTACGAGGCCCTTCAGGGCAATGATCTATCAAGTCCTGACTGTTTCAAACTGTTTGCGCTGGATTCAGCATCTATCACCCTCAGTCTTGCTGCACACTCAACAATAGAGCTAAGAAACAATAATTTTCAATTAAGAAACCTAAGGGAGACTTGGGGGCTTGATTTATGGTGCATGACTAATTAGCAAGTGGCTAGCTCAATGAAAATTAAGCAGCTTGTTACTCAATAGCTTCATGCTCGTTCTTTCAAATAATGCTGATAATCATATGATCCTAATTTCATAAATATATCATTGCATTGCAGTTTTAAATATCTGTATGCCACATGGAGGGAACAAGGAAATGCTTATGACTTTATAGCATGGAAGAGCGAGCAGCTCTAGGAGTGGCTTTGAATCAGCATATTCTGATGCCACGCACCCCAAGATCTGTCACAATGCTAAAACCATGCTGTAAATGGATGGTGGCCCATAGTTAGAAAGTGTATGCCAGCATTTGGGAATTAGTGGGTTAACCTGAACAGCAGATTTGGTCCAGGAATCTTACCTCAGGGCTACAGCTCTGTAAATGAGCTGGATACAGCTCTCATGTGTAATGAAGTATACAACAATCTGATTAAGCATAAGGCTTAGGTGACTAGCTGAAAGCAAAGGCTACCAACTAAACAGTTCACAGTATTTCATTTCTCTGAAGATAAGTTTCATTTCTTAAAATGTAGGAAATGTATGGAAAAAATTACAAACAAGGTTTGGTAACTAAACTAGACTTACAAAACTGTATTTTAAGTGTAATAATACAGGTGGCCTTGGATAGCTTTTAGACATATCCTCACTAATGGTACAAGATAAATAATTCATTTGCAAGAAAGGAACTGATTTGTTCCACATCAAACAAATGTTCAGGTTTTGGATTATTTGTTTTCTGTGCTGCTTAAAATATGAACAGTCCCATCAACAACAGTGAATTATATTGTACAATACACTGACTACATTTATATGGATTACACAATTCAGTTTGAGATTGGGTTTTATAGCACAATAGCAGTGGGCACTACATTTTTTGGATCTCTTTCTGTTGTAATAACTAGACTCAAAAAGGTCTTTGGGAGATAATTTCAGTCCTATTTATACTGGAACCTGCAGCTGTTGTATTTTAAATTGCTCCAGGTCCCAGTGCCAGATTAACTCTAAACCACCCCATTTACACTGCAATGCACAGTGGGGTAGCCGAGACACTAATCCCAACCATGGTTCCTTTGTGCAGGTTGAGAAGAAAAAAAACTTTGCCCGTTGATGACTTCCTGTTGGACAGCTTGTCGGCCGGAATTCTATCTCGGGGTGTTTATAATAGCACCATGAGTCCACTCACTGAATTAGCTTGGGAAATTACACTGGCTGCTGATCCGGAGACTGGAGTGGTAGGTGCTTATGACAGCTTTGCACTGATTCAGCTTATTTCTAATGCGTAATGTAAAATTGGATTTATATTGGTCCGAAATCGACAATGTAAACCAGGTTATTGTTCAACGAAAATATTATGTCCGTTGACAAAGATACACTTTTACTGGATTTTAAACACTGCCTCTGAGTTATAAATAGCCTTGTAAAGCTTTATGCACAGCTTACTTAAACAGCAATCAGCTGAACTCCTGGGCTTCTAATCCTGAAAATAAGGAAAATATTCTCCTGTGTTTAATTACGACTTGTTAAATCTAACTGATTCTTTTACTAATCAAGTTTAACTAAATTAAACTGACTAGTTTGCCAATAATCAATAACCAAAAGTTTTCCCTTAAACCTTTATATAACCTTATTTATAGGTTAGGATCTTCTTGACAAAACTTCTCATCAGGATTTTCTTTTAAAGTAGGAATATCACCATTGGGAACCATTTCAAAGACCAAAGCTAGCAATCAGGACTTCCTTTTTAACAAAGTAATCACAGTCCAAGATATTCTTTTCAAAAAGTCTTCACTCTCTGGACCATTTTACAGAGGTAGTTCTACCATCAGGGCCCTGTGAGGGCCCTGGTCTATTTGTCATGACGAGTTTCACCAATGGGTCTATTGTTATATACATACATCTATTCTCACTGTCAGGATCCCCTTTAAAGATGGAGGGGCTAATTTTCCTTGAAGGTCTTCCCGCCTGTCTGCTGTAACTTCAGCAAAAGAGCCACAAAAATCCTAAAAAAAACATGATTTATGCTATTTTCCCTTGATTTGATGGCTCTTCTGCCAAAGTTCTGGTGAATAAGCAAGAGAACTTATCGACAGAATCTCACAACATTGGAATCTGCACCTTTTGCACACAAACTATTCTGGCTGCTTACAAGCAGTTAACTTAATTTTCAAATAGGGTTTCAAAAAAAAATACATTCCCTTCCTTCCCTGAAGCTCAGGCGGAGTCAATTTTCACTAGTACTGCATTACATAATGGATGCATGTACAATTCCTTGATGGGCTGTTTCCACAGCATTGCTATTCCTTTTAAAGCAAATATTACATCAATACACTAACTAGTAAATCACATTCCCATAGTAAGCTATGGTTCCAAGGGTACATGCATTCCTCTGCTAACTTGACCTAGGAGCCATTCTTCACTTGTGTATTGGTAGCCTATTTGACCATGAGAGTCATCACAGCAGAATTCAACCTTATACTCCACCAAAATGCACACATTACACATTTCAGAGGGACAGAAATCCTGTTTAATTTTCCAACCTCTCTACCTTGGGGATGCTGAGGCCAATTGTCACAACTTTTTGTTTCACTAGTTGAATTGATGAATTCAGCATATGCTCAGGATCAAACCCGGGACCTTCTTGGTCTGCATGGGGCTTATTACCATATCATACAATGCATTTCACTCACTATTCCATTCTAAAATTAAAGATTCTTAAAGCTACCTTTTTAATCGTAGACGTTATTGGTGATCTGTGACAGTATTGTATGAGCAATCACATTATTGCTTGCTTGAGTTTAAAATTCTCGTAATATAACATGCAAATCATGTTCACAGGGCACCAATGCCCTTTTACATTAATTTTCTCACACCACTGAGTTCAACAAGCCCTCTCAGTCAATTCCTCTGATGGTACGGTCAATATTCTCTGCTGAAACAAGAGTATTCAAAAATCAATGCTAACAGAGACATCAACAGCAAACAATGTCAAAGTGAATTGAAATCTTTGTTCATGTTTTAGCTTTCAAAAGGGCATCAACAGTGAAACTTCGACTTCGTAGAGTATTTAATAATTTTTCACCTGTGATTTGATATTATTATCTTAGTTGTAACAATAATCAGTGAACAGAGCTATGGGATAGTTTTCAACTTGCCACCCGGCATTATGGATCAGCTGCCTGTTACAGAGACCACACAATTTTCATTTCCATTTGGAGAAGGTTTCTGTAACGGGCAGCCAATTATTTTCCCCGAACACCATGTTGAAAACTCACCCCAATAAATCCAGGAGGGACACTGAAAATACATTACAAAGGAATGTGCGAGCACATTGCTCTCAAAGATTTGAGTCTGCCATTGTATCAAAGTCACTTCCAGTATTCTCCATTCTAAAATAAGAGCATGACGTCCCAACTCAGACTGAGATACAGTCTTGAGACTAAATCAGCCTTACATGTTTACATTTAGCTTTTACTTCCTGCCGAACCCAAAATGATAACTCAGTAACTGACAAAACATAGGCATTGAGAGTTAAAGACTGATGAGGGGACACATCTTCTAGAGGCCATTGCAAAGGGTTTTATATCAGGTTTTTAAATTCATATTTCAGAAGCCTGGTGCCTGTGAGCCAGCTCCTGGTCTGTATTCTGTTCAGTCCAGTTTCTGTAGACCAGTGGCAGCCTTATGTTACTAAGCTCACACGTCTGCTGCCCATCTATGGAAATTGGATGCAATAGCATGAACACCGTGAGCTGTGCAATGGATGCCCAGCTACCTGAATGCAAATGAGGTGATCATATAAAAGACACTCTTGCTAGATCCGCCAAGTTCTCCAAGCACAGATCTCATGCAGATAAATGTAAAACTGGCAGGAGTTGTCAAGACTGGTTGCCGGGATGACCTGTTTTCAGTAATGATTATGCTTCATTAGCTCATAGTGGCTCCACGTCAAATTCATCCTCCATTCACATCGGAGTTGCAAACTATGACTTTTCAGATTGACAATGCAAAGTACAAGAATTAGCAGCATTGGGTATTGTTTGCATGCATTTAATTAGAACAACTATTGGGTATCTGAATGGAGCGTTGTTCCTATTCTGCGAGGACCATGGCTGAATCCAACCCACACTGATGGGATGAAACTCTCCTCTCCCTGCCAACTGTAAAAGAGCTAGTCAAATTAAGTTCAGAGCAGTTCCAGCCCAACAATTAGTGGGTGTGCATACACAGCACAAAACTGTCAGTAATTCAGCCATAATTGTCACTAAATTGGCAGTATCACTCGGAGAGACCACAAGGTTAGTTGCTGTGGGAAATGAAAATGACACACTGATGTAATATAGAGTGCTTTTCTGAGTTAAGATATGTTCCCTTTCCTAAGTACTAACATCCTTCATTTTGATCAGCACAATAACTCACAACAAAACAGTTTCTGTACTTACTGTATATTTTGTATTCTAAGCTATATATGCAACAATAGCATTGTGGACGAACAACTTATATTCTGAAAAACCTATATATGAAAGACAGTGGCCGGAATATTTCCAAATCCCAGTTTGGCCAGCCACCGGGACTGAAAGTGCGTCCCGAGCCTGCTCGAACAGACAGCGGATGCCCAGGCGGGATATTACCAGTGGCAGCCAATTAAAAGGCTGTTGTCAGGACCGCTGTCCAATAGAGGACGGCAGCCCACCTCTCAGAGCTGCTGGTCCAATCAGAGGGCTGGCAGCTCGACAGCGCTGCTGATAGAGGTGGCCGCTGCTGTGACTGCTGGAAGAAGAGGGCGCCTCCATGTGGAGGGGCCCTTGAAGACTAGATAAGATTTTTATTTGATGTGCTGGGGCCAGGCAGGCAGGACCCAGTGACTGGAGGGATAAATACTTTAGCGGCGGTGTCAGAGCTGCAGACGTGGCCGTTGCTGACAGGAGGCCCCTCCGTGGGCAATGGAATGTGCATAAAGGAAGGACAACCCCCTCCCACCGGAACACTCTGGGAGGCCGCCACGGTTTACCTGGTGGTCTCCCCATGAGGCAGCGGCCCATACCGACACCGATAACATGCTGGTGGGGGGGGAAGTGGCCATTAATTGGCCAATTAGTTGGTTTAATTGGTGGCCTACCTCCAGTCGGCAGGTGATCACATTGCTGCCATCCCCTGTTGAGAATATCCTGTGGACGGCGGGAATACGTCAGCTTCCCTCCCAACACCTTGTGCTGCCATTTTATGAGGCCTGTCTCCAGAGGGCTAGTAAAATCCAGTCCAGCATGTATGTCCCCTGTACTGTGCTGAACCTATATACTATGCTCAAGTCAATGTGGACTTTTGTACAGAATTAAAATGTACTTTCCAATTTATATTTTCTTGTATTCTGCGACTAAAATATACCTGGTGCTACTGTAGAGGTAACCATGCAAAGTTGTACATCTTCAGGGCTCACCTCTTTCTTACTTTTCCTTCATCGGACGGGGTATTGAGTACAAGAGCTGGCAGGTCATGTTACAGTTGTATAGGACTTTGGTTCGGCCACATTTGGAATACTGCGTGCAGTTCTGGTCGCCACATTACCAAAAGGATGTGGATGCTTTGGAGAGGGTGCAGAGGAGGTTCACCAGGATGTTGCCTGGTATGGGGGGCGCTAGCTATGAAGAGAGGTTGAGTAGATTAGGATTATTTTCATTAGAAAGACGGAAGTTGAGGGGGGACCTGATTGAGGTGTACAAAATCATGAGAGGTATAAACAGGTTGGATAGCAAGAAGCTTTTTCCCAGAGTGGGGGATTCAATTACAAGGGGACACGAGTTCAAAGTGAAAGGGGAAAAGTTTAGGGGGGATATGCGTGGAACGTTCTTTACGCAGAGGGTGGTGGGTGCCTGGAACGCATTGCCAGCGGAGGTGGTAGACGCAGGCACAATAGCGTCTTTTAAGATGTATCTAGACAGATACATGAATGGGCAGGAAGTAAAGAGATACAGACCCTTAGAAAATAGGCGACAGGTTTAGATAGAGGATTTGGATCAGCGTAGGCTTGGAGGGCCGAAGGGCCTGTTCCTGTGCTGTAATTTTCTTTGTTCTTTACCATATTTGTCATTTGGAGCTACTTTCATCCTCCATGCACCAGCTAGACAATTTGCATATTAAAGGAAGTATATGACGCCATTAATAACCTTCAAAATCAATCACATCCCCCCCCAAAAAATGTATTCCTTAACCAAAATAGAATCTTCTTCTTCTTCTTTGGTCTCCTTGTCTCGCGAGACAATGGGTAAGCGCCTGGAGGTGGTCAGTGGTTTGTGAAGCAGCACCTGGAGTGGCTATAAAGGCCCATTCTAGAGTGACAGACTCTTCCACAGGTGCTGCAGATATAATTGGTTGTTTGGGCTGTTACACAGTTGGCTCTCTCCTTGCGCTTCTGTCTTTTTTCCTGCCAACTGCTGAATCTCTTCAACTCGCCTCTCTTCAGCCCCGCCTTTATGGCTGTCCGCCAGCTCTGGCGATCACTGGGAATTGACTCCCACAACTTGTAGTCAATGTCACAAGACTTCATGTCGTGTTTGCAGACGTCGTTAAAGCGGAGCCATGGATGGCCGGTGGGTCTGATACCAGTGATGAGCTCGCTATACAATGCATCCTTGGGGATCCTGCCATCTTCCATGTGGCTCACTTGGCCAAGCCATCTGAAGTACTGCTGGCTCAGTAGGGTGTATATGCTGAGGATGCTGGCCGCCTCGAGGACTTCTGCATTGGAGATACGGTCCTGCCACCTGATGCCAAGGATTCTCCGGAGGCAGAGAAGATGGAATTAGTTGAGACGTCGTTCTTGGCTAGCATACATTGTCCAGGCCTCGCTGCCATAGAGCAAGGTACTGAGGACACAGGCTTGAAACACTCGGACATTTTTGTTTCGTGTCAGTGCGCCATTTTCCCACACCCTCTTGGCCAGTCTGGACATAGCAGCGGACGTCTTTCCCATGCGCTTATTGATTTCTGCATCGAGAGACAGGTTACTGGTGATAGTTGAGCCAAGGTAGGGGAACTCCAGAACCAGTTCCAGAATGTGATCGTCGATATTGATGGATGGAGCATTTCTGACGTCCTGTCCCATGATGTTCGTTTTCTTGAGGCTGATGGTTAGGCCAAATTCGGTGCAGGCAGCCACAATCCTGTCGATGAGTCTCTGCAGACACTCTTCTGTGTGGGATATTAATGCAGCATCGTCAGCAAAGAGGAGTTCCCTGATGAGGACCTTCCATACTTTGGTCTTTGCTCTAAGATGTGCAAGGTTGAACAACCTGCCATCTGATCTTGTGTGGAGGAAAATTCCTTCTTCTGAAGACTTGAATGCATGTGAGATCAGCAGTGAGAAGAAGATCCCAAACAGTGTAGGTGCGAGAACACAGTCCTGTTTCATGCCACCCAGGATAGGAAAGGGGTCTGATGAGGCACCGCTATGCTGAATTGTGCCTTTCATATTGTCATGGAATAAGGTGATGATACTTAGTAGCTTTGGTGGACATCCGATCTTTGCTAGTAGTCTGAAGAGACCACGTCTGCTGACGAGGTCAAAGGCTTTGGTGAGATCTATGAAAGCAACGTAGAGGGGCATCTCTTGTTCGCGGCATTTCTCCTGTAGCTGCCGAAGGGGGAACAGCATGTCAATGGTGGATCTCTCTGCTCGAAAGCTACACTGTGCCTCAGGGTAGACACGCTCAGCCAGATTCTGGAGTCTGTTAAAAATGACTCGAGTGAAGACTTTCCCCACTATACTGAGCAGGGAGATTCCACAGTAGTTGTTGCAGTCACCACGGTCACCCTTGTTCTTATAGAGGGTGATGATATTGGTATCGCGCATGTCCTGTGGTACTGCTCCCTCATCCCAGCAAAGGCAAAGCAGTTCATGGAGTGCTGAGAGTATAGCAGGCTTGGCACGCTTGATTATTTCAGGGGTAATGCCGTCCTTTCCAGGGGCTTTTCCACTGGCTAGAGAATCATTGGCACCACTGAGTTCCGATTTTGTTGGCTGTTCGTCCAGCTCATCCATAACTGGCAGAGACTGGGCTGCATTGAAGGCGGTATCAGTGACACCATTTTCCCTGGAGTACAGTTGTAGGTAGTGTTCCACCCAGTGGTCCATCTGCTTGCGTTGGTCAGTGATCCTTTCCCCTGATTTCGACTTGAGGGGTGGGCGACCTTCTTGATGGTTGGTCCAAAAGCTCTCTTAATGCCATCATACATTCCTCTGATGTTTCCAGTGTCGGAGGCCAGCTGAATACGACTGCATAGGTGCTGCCAGTAGTCATTTGTACAGCGCCTGGCTGTTCTTTGTGCAGCGCTTCTGGCTACTTTAAGTGCTACGGATGTTAACTCGCTGGGGGTGAGAATGGGGGTAAATAAAGTGTGAACAAAAGCTCAGCAGGAAAACTGGGTTTTATCAACACTCCACATCTATCTTAGAATACCACCAAAAATTTGAGTCTATGCTGCCATGAAAGAAAACATGCAAAAGATAGATTCCTCTGAATAAGTTATCCTATTTATACTTAATTTACTTACTTACATATTTGTAATAGTCTTATAAAAGTATCACCTCACCTGAGCCCAGTGTATTTATACACGATTTAACAGATAAGACCTCCATTGTGAGTCAACATCATACTACAAAGCAATGCAAATCAGTTTAACCTGGCTCTGTATTCTCCAAATGGCATTGTGGATAAAAGAATGATGTGATTTAAGCACAAAGCCATACAGAGATCTCAGGTTTGATCCTCAGCATATGTGGAAATAGAAACTAAATAACTGCATTTGTAAAGTGCCTTAAAATTCCTTCAGGGCATCTCAAAGTTGTCAACTAATGGGACACTGTATTGTTGTTATGTAGGCTAAAGCCACAACCAATTGTGCATAGCAAGGCTCTCAAACAGCATTGAGATGAATGACCGGTTATTCTGCTGCTTTGGTGGAATTGTTTGAGGGAGGAATGTTGGTCAATATTAGTAGAAACTCATTGCTCTTCTTCAAATCAGGCTATAGAATTTTTTTTTACCTCAACTGAAACAAACAGAATGAAGCCTTGGTTTAACACCTGCTCCAAAAAACGATGAAGTGCCCACATAGCAGGCTTGTCAGCAAAGTTGAAGCCCATGGAATAAAAGGATCAATTGCAGCATGGATACAAAGTTGGCTGTGTGACAGGTAACAGAGAGTAGTGGTGAACAATTGTTTTTCGGACTGGAGGACGTTATATAGTGGGGTTTCCCAGGCGCTGATATGAGGAGAACCACTTTTCTTGATCTATAATTATGACCGAGACTTGGGTGCACAGTAAGAATTTCAAAATTTGGAGATGACACAAAACTTGGGAGTATTGTGAACTGTGAGGAGGATAGGGATAAACTTCTAGAGGGCATAGACAGGCTGCTGGAATTGGCAGACATGTGGCAAATTAAATATAATGCAGAGAAGTGTGGTGATACATTTTGGTAGAAAGAATGAGGAGAGGCAATATTAAGATAAAGGCTACAATTCTAAAGGGGGTGCAGGAGCAAAGGGGCCTGGGGATTTATGTGCACAAATCATTGAAGGTGGCAGGGCCATTTTATTCATCTTGCCATACGATTGTATCACATGATTCATGCAGCAGTTTATACCATGTGATTCGTGCAGCAATTTTACTGATTTATCTGCTTTACTATTATGTCATGCGATTCATGTTTCAGTACTACTCCTGTATAGCATTCATCCAGCAGCACTATTCTAATACAAGATTAATACTCCAGTGGTAAACTACTATATGATTCATACTGCAATGCTACTGTACTGTATGGTTCATATTGCGAATTTAATGTACTTTGAGATTCTTGATGTAGTCCTCTTTCAGTCCATGATTCATATTGCAGCATGATTATTTCAAGTAATTCATATTTCAGTACTATACTACATGATTCAAACTGCAGTAATATTGGACCAAGTGATTAATACTACAGTACTATTGTACTACCTGATTTTCACTTCAATTTTATTGCAATAATGTGATTCCTGCTGCAGTATTAATGTACCACATGATGCACACTGCATTATTATTGTGCTAAGTGATTAATATACCAGAACTAATGTCCTGAATGATTATGCAACAGCACTATTGCATTTGGTGTGTCATACTTAGTGCTATTTTACGATGTGATTCCAACTGCAGTGGCTTCATACAAAGTGCTTCATATGGCAGTACTGTGTGATTCTGTGCACCGTGTCAGCTGTGGCTCAGTGGGTAGCACTCTTTCCTCTGCGACATAAGGTTGCGCGTTCCAGTCCCACTCCACAAAAACCTAGGCTGACGCGCCAGTGTAATGGGGCGGCACAGTGGCGCAGTGGTTAGCACCACAGCCTCACAGCTCCAGGGACCCGGGTTCGATTCTGGGTACTGCCTGTGCGGAGTTTGCAAGTTCTCCCTGTGTCTGCGTGGGTTTCCTCCGGGTGCTCCGGTTTCCTCCCACATGCCAAAGACTTGCAGGTTTATAGGTAAATTGGCCATTATAAATTGCCCCTAGTATAGGTAGGTGGTAGGGAAATATATAGGGACAGGTGGGGATGTGGTAGGAATATGGGATTAGTGTAGCATTAGTATAAATGGGTGGTTGATGGTCGGCACAGACTCGGTGGGCCGAAGGGCCTGTTTCAGTGCTGTATCTCTAAACTAAACTAAACTAAACTAAACAATACCGAGGGAGTGCTGCACTGTCGGAGGTGCTGTCTTTCAGATGAGATTTTAATCCTGGTCCTGTCTGCCCTCTCAGGCGTATGTAGAAGATCCCATGTCACTACTTCAAAAAAGAGATGAGGAGTTGTCCCTAGTGTCCTGGCCATATTTATCCTTCAATCAACAACACAAAAAACCGATT
Source organism: Heterodontus francisci (assembly GCF_036365525.1). NCBI lineage: Eukaryota > Metazoa > Chordata > Chondrichthyes > Heterodontiformes > Heterodontidae > Heterodontus > Heterodontus francisci. The sequence continues at coordinate 99,738,530 of NC_090381.1, read as the reverse complement.
ATCACATTGCTCTTTCTGAGAGCTTGCTGTGCACAAATTGGCTGCCGAATTTCCTACATTACAATTGTGATTACAATTCAAAAGTGCTTTGGGATGTTGTGAAAGTCTTTACATAAATACAAATCATCCTCATTTTTATATTGCAGCACTATATACCAAGTGATTCATACTGAGATAATATTGTACTTTGAGATTCAGATTGACCATACTTACGTTAACTGTTAAATCACTCACATCAATACCATAGGCTGAATTATATCAGCCCTCTAGGGACAGGCAGGGTGGCTTAGGGGCCCATAAAATTGTGAGGGAAGGTTGGGGGGTTAGTGCCCTTTGCCTTCTCAAAACCATTTGGTTTAGTCAGGGGTGTGACGGCCTTCCCGCCCAGGGGGCAATTGAGGCTTTTAAGTGGCTCCTGTGTTCAGCTCCATTGGGTGGGAGATGGGTGTTGGAAGCCCAGTGCCCACTCGATGGAATTGTTGTGAAGGTGAAATCGTTTTTGTGGTTGATTCATTTGAATGATCTCAGCGAGCTGCCAGTGCTTCATCTGTGCTGAGATGCAGGTCGCCAACCGAAAGGTGCTGGGGCGGGGGAGCGGAGGGTTGAAAATTTGGTGGCTACTCCACCAAACCAAGCTAAAAGTGAAGTCTTAAAGGTTGGGTGGGGATTCAGGGGGGAGGCAATCCTGGGGCAGGGAGAACAGAGGGACCAGCAATGGAAAGGAAGTTTTTTGTGCAGCCAGAGGAGCATTAATGACTGCACAAAGATCATTTTGAAAACGTTTTACTGTGTTTGAGCAGCCTGTTGTGGTCCCTTTAAAGACGACTGTTTAGGTCACTCCACTCCAAGTACCAGTGGGGGAAGAATGGGTGGTGCACAAGTTTGTATTGGGGTGTTCTGTATGCCATAGGACCTCAATTTACAAAACTTGGTGAAACAGGTCTGGTCGGCCATTTCTAAGACCTGATAGGGGGTAAATAGATCGACAGCAGGAACAGGACGGTAAGCCATCATGAACTGGCATTGCCATTTGCCCCGCACCACTGCCATTGTTCTCACTCTAAAATGGGACAAAAATTAGCCTCATAAATTTTTATGTTTAAGCAGGAAAGTTATTATTATTTTCTTCTTCCCATGTCACACATATTTTCTTATTTACTATCATTGCCCTGATACTATACAGTTCTGCATCCTATAAACCTACAATCCAAATTTCAGTTTGGAAGAATGGAATAATGTAAGTCTTTATTGCCCTATTGGAGACTTGGTTGCACGGGAGCTCTACATGCAGAGGAGCTAGATGCCCTCTGTTCCTTTATATGTTAGTGTTTCTAACTGAGCATTCCTGAGGAGTTCTGTGCATCACAGTTAAAACATAGTGCTGAAAAATAAAGGTAATCCCTCACTCACTTATCTTATTGCATTGTCTCACTCTGAATAGTTTTCATCCCTGATGGTCTGTTGTTCTACAGTAGAGTGAAAATAACACATTAAAGGATTAAGAAAGGGTATGGCAAACCTACAGCTACACTCATGGTAAAGTTGTTACTATGAGGAGAAATTCTGCCTTACAGTGAACAACATTTTCACTATCCCTTAGATTTTCAGTCACTTTGGGAATGTAATTGGTCTGCGTTTGCTGTAAAATGTATATGGCATGAAAAATGAAATGGAAGGGTTGTGAGGCAACTCACTCCTGTATTGAAGGAAACTGACGTCCTTTGCACTGTTTGTATTTTTTGACTTGGTGCTGTTTAGAACTGTTTTGTCATGTATTTTTTTACAGATTTTTATGATTATTTTGGAAATTTTAAAAAAGTAATTGGTCTGCGCCATGAGCGCAGAACCGGCTCACAGTGACTTGGCAGCTGATTTTTCATGACATCAGTTTTTATTTTCCATTGACTTGGAAAGATTGACAAGATTTTTAATTTCAAACCAAGTAAAAGTGACAGTCACACTCATAAACAATTCTCCAAAACGAGCGGGCTGGATTTTATATGCCCACCACCGAGATTGGCCGCGAGATTCAAAGATGGCGGTCCGCCTGGGCAGACTGCTCGTCGTGGAGCTGCCGCGATATTTAGCACGGCGGCTCATTCAAATAGGCGGGGCGGACCCCCCCCACCCCCGATGACATGGAGAGGGCGGGCAGTCCATCCCTGGCAATGGCATCAGGTGCCACTGCGCATGCGCCACCACCATTTGTAAAGGGCTTTGAGCCCGATTTTGTTATTTAAATTTGAAAAGGGAAATGTGTTGTAAAAAATAAAATTTATTGATCTAGACCCTCTCCCACCCACTCCCAACAACCATACATTTAATTCCTTGCCCTCTCCCTCCCCGACAAAATACTTACCTTGTGCACCTGACCTGCGCACCAACCACCACCCTCCCCCCTCGCAAAGTTCACAAACTTTAATCTTTACCCCTTCCCCACCATCCCCTACACCAATTGCAAGAGTTTGACCCTGCTCTCCACCCAACCCCCCCTCACTGAAACACTTACCTGCTCACCCCTCCCCACCAGTGTTACGTTTCGGATATCCGGATGGAAATCTAATGGCGCGGGACTGCCGGCCACCGGCAACAATATCAAAGTTGAATGGACAACAGGACCAGGTAAGTCATTAATTTCTTCATTTGCATTTTTTTCAATATGTAAATTTGGCTCCCGTCGCCGAGCGGCAGGGTGGGCCGCCACGAGGCCTCACCACCGTCGACAATATGGCGCTGTACCTCCCGGCGTCGGGCAGCATGCCTCTCCCAGAGGCATTTTCCGGCCCCCACGCCACAACCCTCGATGTCGGGGTAGGGTCTGTAAAATCGAGCCCAATCTGAACTATTGTTCTATGAACCTCAGTGGAAAGAAGATCGGGCGTTGTGAAAAATCGGCTGCCAATTTGCTACAAACCTGTTTCACACTGTTGACATCAGCCAATTTCACCCAGTATATATCTTCAATCTCATTTTTCATCTTGTTTCATTCCCATCAAAAATGTAGCATCCCAGGCACAATCAGGGATAATGTTCATTAAAATAAATTCATTGGATGGAGGGAGGCAGTGCTGACACAGGTTCATACTTGTGTGATCCCACACAATGTGCTCATACTGTGAGCTCAGCTGTCAGAGGAGGTGCTGATCACTGACAAGGCACTGTCCCAGAAGGAGGGAGGGAAAACCAGAGTACAAGTCAACCAGAGCCTGGCCACCCCCTACTGGGAATGATCGAGGCCTAGGGGCAGGTCATCTGTCCATTTTTTTAACTGGGAAGAAGGGATGGAACAGCAACAGAAAAAATGCAGAGAGGAGAAAATCACTTTCAATAAAAATGTAAAATAGTGATACACCTATTATTTGGCAGGCAGACGAAACTCTTCCATAATCTCACAACAATATCAAAAACACGAGTCCTTTTACACATCGGCGAGACATTGTATTTTGTCAGTAAAACTTTTCTTCTTCGCAACAATCATATTAGCGGTCTTGCTTCACGTCTCCTGCAAAATTCCAATTTGCTCTCATGGAACGTAAACAACGTCCTATAAGTTTCAAATTGCATGTTGAACAGGTGTACTTGCATCACAAAAAAATGTATAATAGGGTAAAGGAGTTCATGCTACTATTCTGAGAATGGAGCCCAAGTCATTTACAACTGACATTTGAATCCAAAAGTGAAATCCTTAGCCCAGATTTTCCTGTCAAAGTAGCAGTGAGACTAATGGTGCTTGACGTTATTTCTGCATCTTCAGGCAGGGGTCAGGTGGGTAGTTAAACTCAGAAATCCAAAAATTGCTGTCTGAGTTGCACTGCTTCACCATTAGCTTTGTGAAAACAGCATCTCACTGTCTGACTCACGGTTGAAATGCATTGAATGGCGGGAAATTGCTGCATTTGCGCAGTAGATACAATTTAAACTCACCAAACAAACCTAAGTCTTTCCCACTCCAGTCTAAGTACCCTTTCAATGATGTGATAAATGTTAATTGCTCTCAATCAATCTCTCTGGCACTGATAACTAACTAATTCAATTTTAATTGTTGGAGATTTACAAATTTTCAAATTTAAAATTAGAACTTTTTTTAAACTTTTCATTTCTCTTTTTCTCTCTCTCTCTTAATCCGATCTTTCTATCCCTACCTTTCGGCTGGGTTTTACAGCCCCCCCCCCCCCCAATGTCGGGGGTTGTGGCTGGGGGGGGGGGGGCGCGTGGGGGCAGAAAATGCATCTGGCATGGGTCCACCAAAAGCCTCGATGCAGGAAAGGCCTGGCCCGATATTGCCGGCGGTGGCGAGGCCTAGTGGCGGCCCGCACCGACCCCCGACACTCAGTGATGGGAGCCAAATCTAAATATTTAAATGGCTGTAAATGAATGAATTAAGTACCTACCCGCTCCCACCGCCCGTTCTGCTCCAATAGTAGTGCCGGTGGCCAGCACTCCCGCGCCTTCGGATCACCATCTGAAGATCCGAGGCATAACACTGGTGGGGAGGGGGGAGCAGGTAAGTATTTCAGTGCGGTGGGGGGAGGGGGCAGCGTCAGATTGATTTGATTAGTGTAGGGGATGGTGGGCAGGGGTAAAGATTAGAATTTGTGAACTTGTGGGGGGGGGGGGGGGGGGAAGGTTAGGTGCACAAGGTGTTTTGCCAGGGTGGAGGGGCAGAGGGCAGGTACTTAATTCTATGGTTATTACCGGGGTGGGGTCGAAGAGGGTCAGGATCAAGTTGTTTAGTTTTATTTTATAACAAGTATCACTTTAAATTTTAAATGGCAATGTAAGGCTCAAAGCTCAAAATCCTTTAAAAATGGCATGAGCGCCTGCGCTGTGGTGCCTGACGTCATTGCCGGGGATGGACAGCCCACACCCTCCACATCATCGGTGGGGTGGGGGGAGTGGGGGTGCGGTCTGCCCCGGCCATTTAAAAGAGCCGCCGCAACTCCGCAACGTGCAGTCCGTCTCCGATTTTTAAGCTCGCCACTGGCAAGCTTGTAAAATCCAGCCCTTTATTTCTCTTTTTGTACCTGATTTGACATTAAATTCAGTCATTCTAATTACAGTTCCTTCTCACTCCTTGCGCTGGTTATTGCTCAATCCTTCAATCTGATTGGTTGATAGAATACACTGTTACTTGCCCTGTTCAATCAGGTCCCAGATGCCATGTTTCCATGGCCACGACATTATCAACTCACACTTTTAGTAACTGTAGCAAACATTTTTCAAACCTAAATACGGAAGGACAAGTCTAACTAAATGGGAGACACTGGGGGCAACTTTATGCCCTCTCCTGCAGCGGGTTTGGAGTTGGAAGCAGCATAAAATCTGGTGGGGTAGTGGCCAGGGTGGTGGGGGGGTCATCCCACCATCCAGCTTCCGCCAAAATTTACTCTGGGGCGGGAAGTCCTGTGAACAGCCTGCCCGCCTCACTGCCAATTGAGGCCCTTAACTGGGCAATTAACCCCCAATCTGTGGACCTCTTCCTGCTGCAACCACAAATTGCCATGCAGAGAAGCACAGCATGGAAAATCGTGTGGGCTGCTTCCCAGTTCAGGGGGTGGGGGAGCGGTGGTGGTCCCTCATTAAAAGGCACAGTGCTGAACGAGGGACCCAGCATCAGGAAGGGGGCGGCCCGCTGAGGACCACCTGCTGAGCACCGCACGCTGAAGGCCACCCCTTGCTTTTGCTGCTGACCCCCCTCCCACCCCCCCCTCCCCCACCCCACCCTGCAAAACCTCTCCTGCCCTGACCTACCTGAGGCCTGTTCCAGCGATGCTCCTGAGCCTCCGGTAGGTGCACTTGCAGCAATAGCCATTGCTTCCACAGTGGCGCTGCAACTGTCAGCGTCTGATTTGCTGACAGCTCTTCAAGGGCGGGACCTCTGGCTCCGGGGTCCTTGATCCCATGGAAGGCCTGCCGCTCTCCAGTTAATTGCCTGTTTAGCACAAAATTTGCCAGGCCTTACGTTGAAGAGGCGACGCAGGGATCTTGGCATCAGTTTCTCCGCACGTTGAGACCCCCACTGCCAGGGTAAAATTCCCCCCACTATTAGATTCCTTGCTACAGCAAACTCTAGGCCAATGTCTGAAAACTTTGCTGTGTGGTCTGATCTATTTTTATTCGTGCTATCGAGTTGCTGCAGGCAATTTAACAAAAAGATAATGGATATTATCATTGTAAATGGAACATGTTTGCACTTCTGGCACTTAACCATTCTGTTCAGACATTCCCATGTCAGTTATGGCACATCAGATGCATCAGAGCAAATCTCCCCCCACCTTGCCCTCACAATATTCTTTCAGCTTAATCCCACCACAACACCTACTGCACCAGTGTGATACTTCCATTTCCCACAGCAGTCATCTTTGTAGCATTTCTAAGAAAGACCACCAATTTAATTTCAAAACAGAAAATGCTGGAAATGCTCAGCAGGTCTGACAGCATCTGTGGAGAGAGAAACAGAGTTAACGTTTCATAGAGTCATCGACAGATACAGCACTGAAACAGGCCCTTCGGCCCACCAAGTCTATGCCGACCATCAACCACCCATTTTATACTAATCCTAATGACCTTTCATCAGAATTGATTTGATTCTAATTTGTACCATGTTATGGACAGTCGGTGCTTCCAAGTCATTAGCTTTAGGCCATGACTGCCCAATCTCATTTAACGTAGGGCTCATGTAATTAACATACAGGAGGCAATCACCTTATCAGGTTGGATTTTCACCCAGTTACCAGAGGTAATAGCAGCTGATAACCTACTGCACCACAAGTCTCCACCATAAAAGAGTGATTAGAAATGCTACAAATAATATATTGAAATGTCAATCTTCTTTCATGAAGTTATATTCAATAATCAATAATATACACTCTTCAAAACCACTGGATAGCAGTGGAAGGGTTTTTTTTTTCCTGGCTGTGGGTGTCATAGCAAATGCCAAAAACCAGAACACCCCAGGTAGTTGTGATGTCCTCTTTAAACAGTTAATAATTGTGATTTTGTCTCTGAACATTCATTATTTGAACACCCATGGTTGACTTCCAGGAAATAAAACATTCAGTACATGTAGAATCCTTATAACTGCATCACTAAACATTGTATCAAACTTTGTGATTGCTTGCAAAATTCCCATTCCACAATGAGCCAATTTCCTTCATATCCTGTATCACATTTCATGCCATTAACATGAAGTGCAAATTGTCAATGACAAACAAAATGTTATCAATCCAAAAATTCAATAAATTCACGAAAATCTTGTCTCAAGTTTACTGACAGCAAGTATTCCCGACATACTCAAATCTAGTTTGATGCAATTTTACATAGTGAAAAAAGTGAGTCCTCTCAAAACTGAAAGTAATTTCGCATTGTATTTGCTCCGAATTAAATATTGTACATGTTTCGAATTGAACAAGTTTTTTTCTCATAAAACTATCAAATGAGATATTTTTCTACTCAGCATGTGAATTATCGCTCCTATAGGATCGTTCACTCTGATGATCTTGGTGAGTTCATGGGACAGGCAGATTTTGTGAAATCTAAGTTACATTTTAACGTTTGGATTCGCTGGTAGTCAGGGAGGCTGTCAGCAGGTCAGGAACTCAAAGGTCCTTGGAGTGGGATTTTCCATGGCTCTTTAACTGAGCTACAGCCTTAACATTCCGTTTCTGGGTTTTCCAACCAATCATAGCATGCGGTGTTGATCAAGACCCGCACCTGACTATTGAAGCCTCAGAAGTTTGTTACGACTGAGGTGGGAGGAGTGCACTGTTCATTCTCGTCCCACTTCTCCACAGGTCACAACATATATTTAAATTTTTCCACTTACTGATACGGTCGATCGTAAACTCTATTTTTATCCCAGAATAAAATACACCAACCAGGTTTCTTTAATAAACAACAAAATCATCAATTTATTATAAAACAAGACCTAACCAGTAATGAAGTAAAACATAAACACACAGATTGAAATATTAAAGTTCCCTTTTTACCTTAGTCCCTCATACTCACACATGCGTACATTGGTTAACCGGAAAAATAAAGGGATTTTTGTTTTTAGAGCTCTACTACAGAAAAAAAAAACACTTGGGCTGAATACTTGCTCATTCTTGAAGAAACAGCGGATGAGATATGTTGTGTCCCAAAACTAGCAGACATTCTGGCCTCCAAGTACACGTAGATGGGTCACTGGGATCTTTTAGAACAGTTCTTTTCAGGTAGCGTTGAGAATTAATTTAGCAGGCTTTTCTTCAAAGACAAGCAATGAGATGAGTTGACACAGTGGACTTCTCAGGGTCTTCTAGAGATGTGCTGGAAAGCTGAGCTGGGTTGTGGTCTTCTCTCCTTCCTTGGGAAGTTTTTTTTCTCCTTGGAAGTTCTCTGTCTCCTTGGAAGTTCTCTCACTTTTTATACAATTCAACCCCAACTTAAAACAATTCAAAAACAAAACCAACAACAGGAGATCAACCTTTTGACCTCCATCAATCTTGACCTGTCTCTTCTTTGTAAACAACTTCTCCAGGAGTCCAAATTTCTTGTTGTTTATTGAGCTGGAAGTCAGGTGGTTTCCCAGAAAGGCTGGTTGTTGTTGGAAGTCAGGTGGTTTCCCGGAAAGGCTTGTTTTCCTCACAAGACCTCTCAGTGCCCCTTTTAAAAATCATTTCCAACGACTGTTTTTCGAAATCAAGTGGCCTTTACATGACACCCTTTGAAAGCCCCAAAGTTTAATATTTCTTCAATCTTTCAAAAATGAATCCTCATAAAATATAAATAACAAAACAGTGTCACTTTCATAACAATTTAAAAGGACCCTGGCAAGGGACAGAATGGAAGCATTCCACAACTGTCACAGAGAGACAATAACTGGAGTGATGGAGTCTCAAAGAGGGAAGGCTGCCCCTCAGTTCTCTGAGACATCCCTGGAGATCGTGCTGCAGGCTATGAGGGTCCACATAGTAGTCTTGTTCCCAGTGGATGGGAGGAAGAAGCCTGACTCTGAAGCCAGGCAGGCATGGCTGTAAGTTGCTGAGAAGATGAGCAGCAGGAGTGTGGACCCTGGCTCATCGATATAGTGTCGCAAGAGGTCAATGATCTTATCATAGCAGGGAAGGTGAATGCCATATTCAGGTGCCAACCTCCTCACTCTAACCTTCCCAACTTCCTCCTGCACATTATTCCTCAGATCAACATGGCTTCCAGATCCACCCATCGCTTTTTCTTGAGGCACCTCTGAACAGCCAGGGACCCTCATTTATTGCCATCTCACAACCATCCCTCACAATCACCCTTCACAACTGTTGTCATTACGTTCTCTCATCACATTCCATTTCTCACGTTCAAAATTCTCTTCTTTCTTTCCTTGCAGAATAGAGCACAAAACTGCAGGGAGAGGCAGAGAACCAGGCTGGCCCTTCAATTGTAGCCACTCTGACTATTGTGGAGGTCGAAGCTGGAGATAAGCAGAGTCTCAGAATGCATGGTCATTGGTACCAGGTACCTGGTGACAAAAATGAATATCGCACAGTCACATGGCACACAACACTCATGCATGTTGACTTGATATTAGCAGCCACTGAATTCTGATGATCTGCACAATTTTGACTTTGAACCCTTTCACCTTTTCAGTTCTAATTCATGTCTTCCATCTCTCAAGCATCACTCAGGAGCTGGTGTAGGATGAGGAGGAAGACTCCTCAGAGGAGGTCACACATTCTAAGGAAATGTCATTACCCGAATTATGTGCGCCTTCGACCAGCTCAGGTACACACACCTTTTTGAAGAGGTGACTAAGGTAGTGGACAGGGGAGTGTCCATGGGTGTTATTTATATGGACTTCCAGAAGGCATTTGGTAAAGTCCCACATAAGAGGCTGTTAACTAAGGTAGAAGCCCATGGAGTTGAGGGCAAATTATTGACATGGTTAAAAAGTTAGTTGAGTGGTAGGCGACAGAGAGTGGGGATAATGGGTAAGTACTCCGTTTGGCAGGATGTAACTAGTGGTGTCCCGCAGGGATCTGTGTTGGGGCCTCAATTATTGACATTATTCATTAACGACTTGGATGATTGCATAGTAAGTCATATATCCAAATTTGCTGATGATACAAAGTTAGGCGGCTTTGTAGACAGTCTAGATGATAGCAAAAAATTGCAAAGAGATATTGACAGACTAGGTGAGTGGGCAAAACTGTGGCAGATGGATTTCAGTGTGGGCAAGTGTGAGGTTATCCATTTTGGACCAAAAAAGGATAGAGCAGGGTACTTTCTAAATGGGAAGAGGTTAAGTACAGTGGATGTCCAAAGAGACTTGGGGGTTCAGGTGCAAAGATCTTTAAAATGCTACGAGCAAGTGCAAAAAATAATCAAAAAGGCTCATGGAATGCTAGACTTTATATCCAGAGGATTGGAGTATAAAGACACAGAGGTTATGCTGCAGCTGTACAAAACCCTGGTTAGACCCCACTTGGAGTACTGTGAGCAGTTCTGGGCACCACACCTTAGGAAGAATATATTGGCTTTGGAGGGAGTGCAACGTAGGTTTACAAGAATGATACCTGGACTGCAGGGGTTAAGTTACAAGGAGAGATTACACAAATTAGGCCTGTTTTTGCTAGAATTTAGAAGGTTACGGGGTGATCTGATTGAAGTCTTCACGATATTAACAGGAAAAGACAGGCTAGATAAAGATAAACTATTTCCACTGGTTGGAGATTCTAAAACTAGGGGGCATAGTCTAAAAATTAGGATCAGACCGTTCAGGAAAGATGTTCGGAAGCACTTCTTCACGCAAAGAGTGGTAGAGATTTGGAACTCGCTCCCACAAACAGCAGTTGAAGCTAGAACAGTTGTTAATTTTAAATCTGAGATAGATAGATTTTTGTTAAGCAAAGATATTAAGGGATATGGGCCAAAGGCCAAAGGCCCATATGGAGTTAGGTCGCGGATCAGCCATGATCTCATCGAATGGCAGGACAGGCTCGAGGGGCTGAATGACCTACTCCTGTTCCTATCTTCCTATGTTCCTATGTACCTTGACACAGAGATGTGTTGTCACATGGTGAGCCACACACCACAGGTGAGCAGGAGCAGGTGTAGAGGCAGGAACAACAGGGCAGAACCCCCATCAGAATGCATAGGACCCTCCAAGCTCTGCTCAGCTGCATACAGATGCTGAGCCTTGGGCGTCAGTGATGAAGACAACTATTCTAGAACGGCAGCAGAAAATATGTCAGGTTCTGTCAGCATTTCCAGAAGCACTGTACATCATTGGAGCGAGACTGGAGGAGTTTGGCTCCACCATGAATGCCATGATATCTCATGTCTTTGCACTAAGGTTTACCTCAATGGAAGGTGTGGCCACCTGCATGGAACATCAGATGTGGCAGGCAACAGAGTTCATGCTGCCCCTGACCAATGGCCTGTACACTCAGTCTGTCACTTTGAACAGGATGGAGGAAAGACTTGTCTTGGCCGTTCAGCGTCTCAATGAAATGCAGCCATGTGCTCTCTAGCTGTAGGCTAGCAGGGGAGTGCGGGTGGGCCATGAGAAGGAAGATGGAGAAAGAGGACATGGAAGTGTGGACTCTGTGCAAGGTGCTCCAACTCATCTGCCCTGGCTGCCCCACCTCAGTCAGAACGCAGGACCCTCATGGGTTTCAAAACCCTGAGGATGTTAGCCATGGGTATCTGAGCAGTCAGAGCAGGGGAGCAAGCAGCCTGCCTCTAACTGGGCTGAAGGGGTAGCATAACCTAGGAGTATTAGGAAACAAAAGAGAAAGACATAGTTTCACAAGGGAAATCAATTGGGTATTTAATTGTTAAATTGTCACTTTTATTGTCAATGTTTATGCACCATCAACTTTATTTCAAAGCTCCATTGTTCAGTGATCCCCATTGTTGCCAGTTGTCCGCCTCGTGGCCTTCAGCCTTGAGGAAAATGATATGACAAGAGTAGAGGACGAGAAATGGGCACCAGTGAGAGGGATGGATTGTTGCCAGTGGGACTGCTTTGTGCTGGGTGCTGGATGTGGGCACAATGAGTTCAGAATTGACATGCCAGATGGCTGCACTGCCTCAAATCAGCTGAAGTGTGCTTGAATGAGTCCATTGCACATTTCTAGCAACTAAGTTTGTGGCTTCAGGTACCTATCCCTTGCTGGCTCTTTCTCCTCCTGCTCCTCCTCCTCCAAAGATGCAGAGCAGTTATCACTTTCCTCCTTCTGCAGCTCCAATCTTCTCTGCTGTGCCATGTTGTGCAATGCACGTCAGACCATTATCATTCTGGACACCCGTGCTGGTGCAGACTGAAGGATGTTAATCTGTTAATTTTGTATCAATTGTTTGACTATATGCAGGTGGAGGGTGTTAATTGGGGTTTTACTTGAGCACTTATAAGCAGACACTTGCTGAGACTGGTGAAGGGTTTGAGTGAGGAGCTACATGTTTGTAATCCTTTTACTCTGTACAATAAATGTGAAACTGAGTTAAGATAGGCTGCAGCATTATCCTTCCATAACAAGCCTTCTGGAGTTTAATATGGTAGCAGAGGATGGTTGCCTGAAGCTGAAGGTTGGAAACTAGGATTTCTTTTTACATAGGAAACTAAAATCTCATGGGCTATTGTGCAAAATATGGCAGAAAGCAAGTGTAAATTGTCAGGGTACGATTACCCTCCAATGTTCTCTGATTCGGAACCATATGGCCAGTGGAAGAATGAAGTGGATATGTGGACACGGGTTACATCAATATGAATGCCTTGGTGTTGTCACTTCCTACCAAAAGTAAATCAGAAGTACTTTGTAAACTGGATGCTTGTCAGTTGGATACTGATGAAGGGTTGGATCTTCTGTTAGTATTCTTGGATGTAATTTACAAGAAAGATGACCTACTGAATGCATATGAGGCATGGTCAGACTTTGACAGAAAATAGATGTTTATTCAATGGAGGAATATATCATGGACTTTCACAGACTGTATAGAAGATTGAGGAAATTCAATTTGGAGATCCCTGGTTCACTGCTAGCATTTAAATTACTAGATGGTGCTACTATATGGACTGGCTGCTGGTTCTAACTGGGGTTTGGTTCTTGGACAAAGACTCCCTGTTGGATCAAATGTCTGCTGCCTTAAAGAAATTCCCGGGGAAGCAGTCATTTCCTGCAGCCCTGGTAGAACAAACAGGGCATTCTGCAGTGACACAAAGAATGGAGGGCTCAATGTTTACTAGATTTCAAAATGGTCCACATACTGGAAGCAGACATAAGTACAATGGAAGAGTTAAAGACAGGAGGAATGAGGATGAAAGCACCTTTAGCAGTGGAAGACAGAATTGGAACAGCAATCATAGGTGAATGAATGCCAGGAATGCCCAAGGAACAGTTAATGGGTGCTTCAGATATGACTCAAAGTATCATTATGCAATGAACTACCCTAAGCGGAGGGGAAAAGTCCTTGAAATGGCATACGACACAGAGAATTCTGAGGCAGAAGAGGAAGATACTGATAAATCACAATGAATTGTTCTAGTCACACGGAGTTTTAGTCCTGTGTTGAATGTGTTAGTTGTGGATTTGTTCAACTGTGCTGTATTGTATAGTATTTGTACATCGACAGCATGTGGAACTGATTGGTTACAATGTTATCTGGATTCACTTAGCAGTGAGAATCGGCGCAAGGTTAAGGAGTATCAAAGTACTACCAGCTTTAGGTTTGGTGATGACAGCACATTGAAGTCACTCAAGAGAATCATAATTCCATGTAAAAGTAATGGAGTAAGCCACTTTATCGGTTCTAATGTAGTCTGTAGTGAGATACCTTTACTGTTGAGTAAACCTTCAATTAAAAAGGCACAAATGAAACTTGATATGGAGCACGATAAGACAATTGTTTTTTGGAAAGACAGTGAACTTGCAGTTTACCCAGTCAGGGCATTATTGCATACTCTTAACAAGACCTGATGTTTCTAGTCAGAGTGTTGGAGAAGTATTAATGGCATCAAGTGTTAAGAATCAGAGAGATAAAAAGCACGTTGTCTTAAAGTTTCACAGTCAATTTTCTCACCCTTCTTGCCAGAGATTAAAAACACTGCGAAAGGATGCAGGTGTGATTGATGAAAAGTATATGAGGATAATAGAAGAGACTAGTGAAAAGTGTGAAATCAGTAAAAAGTGTCAGAAGACATCCTATTGTCAGCCTTCCATTGACATGTGACTGTAACAAGGTAGTTGCCATGGATTTAAAGGTATGGGACAAAGACAAGAATATTTTCATTCTACATTTTATAGACCTAGCAACTAGATCTTTCTACAATAATAAATAGCAAAGACAAAAGGGTGATTATAGACAAAAATATGGAAAAATGGATAGGGACAGGTCTTGGGGCTCCAGCTAAGTTTCTGACTGATAATGGAGGGGAACTTGCCAATGACGAGCTCAGAGACCTGTGAAAATATGAACATCATGGTTATGAATCCTGCAGCTGAAAGTCCATTCAGCAATGGGCTCTGTGAAAGGAATCACGCAGTGGTTGATGAAATGCTGCATAAAATCTTAGCTGACCAGCCAAACTGTGAGTTGGCAACTGCCCTGGCATGGACGGTTCATGCGAAGAATTCACTTCAGATGGTTGAAGGATATAGTCCCTATCAATTGGTCTATAGGCAGAATCCCTAATTGCCATCTGTACTGTTCAACAGTCCTCCTGCCCTAGAAGCTACAATAACTTCCTCTTCTCTGCACACTTGAATGCTTTACACGCAGGGAGACAGGCTTTCATCAAAGCTGAGGTCTCTGAGAAAACTGAGAGAGCTCTGAGGCATCATATCAGGCCATCTGAGGTGAAATTTAATTCAGGAGATTTGGTGTATTATGAACGAGAGGGTCATAGGGAATGGAGGGCCCTGGTAAGGTAATCAGTTGTGATGGTAAGATGGTTATTAAGCATGGAAATCAAACTGTGAATGCTCATTCCTCATGATGATCGGGGTTCATTAGAAAATCTCAGAATCTGAGCAGTTGATAGAGGGAAACTGTGCACCTTGTGCCTCAAATACTCATGTGTTTTGTGATGAAGGCCCTGAGGAACAGAATGACAATTGCGCCAAGTAGGTACTCGGGAAACATATATTCCAGAGGGGTTTAATAGATGGTGGGATGCAACAATTGTGGGACGTGCAAGAAAATCTACAGGCTAGTTTAAATATTGGTTAAATGTTAAAAATGATGGCCAAGAAGCAAGGTCTATGGCCTGGCAGAATGGGGTGAAAGAGTAGAGGGTAAGAAACGCAGTGCAAGTTCTAATAGTGGGTCTGAAAGTGACTCTTGCATCAGGAAACGATCACATACTGGAGAAAGAGCCTCTGATAATGTGCAAGGGAGATCTTGTAGCGGTACTCCTGAAAGACATCAGAGTTCTAACAGAAGCCGTAGTTTGAGCAGATTCCACAATGAAACGAAGGCTAGAGAGCTGTCTCGGAATAGAACTAGAAACAGAAGTCCTCGTGATCATGACGTTTTAGTGCCTGCCAATAAACTTGAGCATATACTAAGAAGAGAAGCAAAACATAAGGAATTAGAGTTGGAGAGAGTTTGGAGTTTATTCTGAGGTACCAGATAGGGGACGCAAGCCTTGTCACATAGATGGATTTGTACTGAAAAAGTCCTTCCCGATGGAACTTATAAGGCCAAAGTGAAGCTAGTTGCAAGGGGTTTTGAAGAGCGACTGGGTGATACCGATGTTAGCGTGGACTCTCCTACAGCTAGAAAAGTAATCTTGAAAATCATTTTAGCTCTTTTGGCCACATGTTCATGGGCGTATAGTTCCATTGACATAAAAGCCGCATTCTGCAGGGTAATACTTTTTGGAGAGAAGTGTTTCTGAAACCACCCAAAGAAGCAGCAACTGCAGAAGGAAATCAATGGAAACTGAACAAAGGTATCTATGGCCTTAATGATGCTTCCAGCATGTGGTATTTGTTGGTGAGATCTGTTTTGTTGAAAATTGGTTGTGTTCAACTAAAAGTGGATCCTGCAATGTTTTATTGGTATCATAAAGGGAAACTTTCAGACATCTTCATGATGCATGTTGATTTCTTATGGGATTTTAAGAAATATGTTATTAAGATTAGGGCACAATTTAAGATTGGGAGTCAGGCTTGTGTGCCTTTAAATATTTAGATATTATGCAGACTAAGTCTGAAATAACTTCAAATCAACAATCCTATTTACAGAGTGGTACTCCGATCCCGGTTTATCGTGTTAGGTCTTCACATGGTGATAATATATCTAAAGCAGAGATTAAACAGTTGTGAAGCTTGATTGGTCAATTAAACTGGTTAAACTCAGACTGGGCCTGATACTAGTTTTGATATGCTGGAGTTAAGCACAATGATAAAACATCCAAAAGTTAATAATGCTTTAAGGGCAAATAAAACAGTAAAAAAACAAAATCTGGAGAAGTGTTTACTGAAATTCCTATCCTTAGGTGACCCAAGGAACATGAAGCTCATAATTTTTAGTGATGCTTCACATGCTAATCTAGCTGATGGGTATGCAAATACAGCTGGTTTCATAATATTTCTGATGGGTGAAAATGGGAAATGTTGTCCTTTAGCTTGGGAGGCTAAGAAAATAAAACATGTTGTTAAATGCACTTTAGCTGCGGAAACACTGGGTCTTGTGGAGGCAGTGAATATGGGGTTCTATTGGTCAAATATTTTGGGTGAAATTTTGAAAAAGGGTTATCCTGCAGATAGGATACCCATTGAATGTTATGTGGATAATCGTTCTTTGTGGTGCAATGTGCACTCTGCAAAAAGTGTGAGTGAGGAAAGACTACGTATTGACCTTGCTGGATTGAAACAAATGCTGGAGAGAAAGCAAATCTCCAAACTTAAATGGGTAGATGCAAGTCATCAGCTATCAGATTGTTTCACAAAAAGAAACGCTAGTACAAAGAAATTGTTCGGGGTGCTAGAAGAGGGTGTATCACAATGTCATACTTTGTACCCAGTATGGAATTTATTTTGATTTATTTTGAAATGTTCTTTGAGCATGTTAATAATTTGTTCATAATATGGAATTTATTTTGAAATGTTGTTTGCTTGAGCATGTTAATCCACGGTGTATGATAAAAGAGAGAAGGGAATCTGTTGTTTGATTATATGCAGGTGGAGGATGTTAATTGGAGTCTTACTTGAGCACTTATAAGCAGACACTTACTGAGACTGGAGGAGGGTTTTGAGTGAGGAGCTACATGTCTGTAATCCTTTTACTCAGTACAATAAATGTGAAACTGAGTAAAGATAGACTCCAGCATTGTCCTTCCATAACAAGCTTTCTGGAGTTTAACAAAGGATGCCCCCAGCTCTGTCCAGGCACCTGAATCATAAATTCAGCATCCGAATGGCTTGCTCAATGACCACTCTTATGCTTATGTGGCTTTGATTGTACTTTTTCTGTACATTAGTGGAAGGATTCCTCACAGGGTCATCAGCCACGTCCTTAGAGGGTAACCCTTGTCTCCAAGGATCCATCCATTAACACAGCTTGGAGGTGCGAATATCTGTGGCAGACTTGACTGCGGCAGAATGCAGGCATCATGATAGCTTCATCATGGGCAGACATGCATGATAATCTTTCGGTGGCTACATACCAGCTGATCATTAATGGAGTGGAATCCCTTTCGCTTGCTGAATACTGCTGGTTGATCTGAGGACATCTTGATAGCCACGTGTGTTCAATCTATGACTCCCCGGACCTGTGAAAATCCAGCAAAAGCAGGAAATCCGAATGCCCTCGCATTCGGACTGCCCTCATGAGTAGCGAAGTGGACGTAGGTGGCAGTCCTGGCAAACATGGCATCAATCACCTGGGAAATGCAATTGTGTGTAGCAGATTGTGAAATTCTGCAGGTGTCACCAGCAGATCCCTGGAAGGAGCTAAAGGCAAAGAAATTCAGGGTTGCTGTCACCTTAACTGCCACTGGCAAGGTGCGCCCATCTGGTCCGCTTGGCAGGCTGTCTTGTTCCAGGAATCTGCAAATGTCAGCAATGACCTATTGTGAAAGTCTGAGTCTCCTGAGACATTCACGCACAGTCAAGCTCAAAGAGCTCATCCTCGCCTATATACCATCCTGCAAGCTGGAGCTTTGTGTTCATTCCCGCTGTCCTGTGGAGCAGCAGGTGGCTGAGGAGCAGGCTTCTGCTGTTCCTGCTGGTGTTGTTCCTGCTGCTGCTGTTTGTTGCTGGTTCTGCACTTCCTGTTCCTCATCAGAGGTACAAGGTAGACCTGCATAAGCAGCTCCCATGCTGCTGAGAAGTCTAACAGCTGGGAAGTGTACATCAAAGTCAAAAAAGTCCACGTTAGCAGAAAATTACCTCCACAGTCTTCGAAATCATCTCTAAAGCAGTGAAAGCACACTCTCAAAACAAGTTCTGTGAGCAAAGGCCCTTCACATAGGCAAAGAGGCATCTTTCAGATGCCAGTATTTAAAGGTTTTCCAGCCTGTCAGTTTCTTAACTCAGTCAATCCCCACTGTCCTCTCATCTGGCGAGTTTCAGACAGTCCAGGAAACCCATGCATTGGCAGTTAAAGCCAGAATCCAAGGTGAAAGATCCAGTTAATTGCTTTTAACATATATTAATCGCTGATCCACCTATCCCACAGGAGTTTCCCATGCACTAACAAATGCGCACAAGTTAAATGTGGAAGTCGGTGGGTTCCTGCTAGCTTTCCAACACTTTGGTATTTTTTGCTTCTTTAATCTCCCACACTTGTTGACACCCACCCACTCTGGCAGGTTAAAGTTTAACCCTCTGTGTCAAAATACGGGAAGTCAGCTTTGGTACCTAGGCACAAACCTCCAAAGTCTCGAGAAGCCTCACACATGAAAAGAAAGCCTAAATTCAAAACAAAAACTTTCTTGGACAATGGTATTATCATGATTTGATTGCCTTCAAATTGCATTACAAAATCTTCAAAGGGCATATCTATAGTGTGAAAAGCTATGGCCAATGCTTATAACCACATTGCTGCAAATCTTCCACACTGGCCTTTTCTTCTTTTCTCTAGCATGTTGTTTGAGGGTTTATGCATAACTAAGCCTCATAATTTATTTATTTTTCAAGCTTTTTCAATAGGTTTGAACTTACTGCACCCGTTAGTTGACAATACAGTACGCCATACTTGGCAAGTGTATTCAATGCACGGTCTAATCAATGACTTATACACCATAAGCAGGTCATCATCATTCAACTCTGCTCTTTTCAACGATGTTAAATAGTAGAGTCTTTTGTTGCTTTATTTTAGTTAATAAAGTCTGTGTAAGTGACCAACTTTAAATCATTGGACAGCATCACTTCTAAGAATTTTCAATTTAAACCAACTATACATCTATCTTTGTGTTTGAAAATACCCACACAGATTAAACTTAAACCAATTATGACAGAAAGACTGATTTGACAAAGCAAAGTAGCAACTTGTTTATGGGTTATCTTTTATCACACGTGAGTTAGATGATGATAATCCTCTCCAAAAAAAACCAAAAACCAGTCCTAAAATTTTTCTCCCCACTTCCAGTCTTATCACTTGTTGCTGTTATTGATTAGAACTACAAACTCCATCATTATTCCTCTACAACACTGCAAACATGTTGGAGTCTGGAATTCAAAACCAACATTTGTTGCTAATAGCTGAAAGGATAGATCACACAATGCTTAGCGTGCACCTGACAAGATTTGATTTCATCAACTCAGGTCTCTGTCACTCTGTAACATGCCTAGCTTAGGGGAAACTTAATTTGCCTCTCAGTCAAACAATGCGGAAAAAAATCCCAGTGGCACAGAATCAATGGCACACTCTTGGTATAAATACCCTTACATTTGCCAACACAGCCTTCAAGATCAGCTCTGAAAATGTCATGCGTCTGAACGCTATTGTGGCATAAATGAAGAGCTTTCCTTTGGCCTATTTGGCCAGGCTCTTGAGCGCACTTTGTTTTCCCAAGAGAAGAAAGCAGAGTAGTAAACCATTTTTGCAGAGTGTCATTCTCCCACAACAGTATATGAAAGAAACATCTGTGACAAGAATCTCTAATGCTTCTCTCAAAGCAAACTCTGACAGTAAAGGAGCTTGGCTAAAAGCTGCAAATCAATCCCTGAATTCCTCTTGCTGCATGACATCTAATTTACTATGTATCACATGCAAACTTCTAAGTTTTTTTCACATACGCTGTGAGAGTGATGTCGTGGCTCACTTCCAAACTTCAGCTGAATAAACATTTGGCCATTTGCTGGACAGGTTGGCATGCTAGGGAGTTTCTGCCTTCCTATCTAACTTCACTGAACCTGAGGAAAGCAACTCACTTACAAATTCAAATCAAAGATGGCTCGCTGGTGGTGTGGAGGTGACCTAAATGGGCCAATTGTTTTTCAATCTCAAAGAACATCTGAGCAGCATACAGCTTCCCACTGAAGTTGAATGAAGCTGGTGTCTGGATTTTTATGTGCTGTTTATTGTGTTGACTGGAGGAGATGGGAAGCCTCAGATGTTTAAAGGAAGTTAACAGAGGTGAGTACCACATAACACTTTCATCTTTGTGCTGACTTTTGAAGAGTAAACATGATAAGTGAAACCTATCAGTGGTAGCTGAATCTTTACGTTTTTTAAAATTTCTTTCTATTTGCTTCACATTCATTCACAAATATTTTGTGAATCAAACTAGCTGCACAGTTCTCTTGCCAGCCACATAAAAATACAGTACTAAGATAATCATTAATGCATGTTTTAGAAATAACTCACATTATGTAGGGTTGTGTCAGTTGACACTAATTAAGTGTGCATAATTTAAGCATATCACTTTTCAAAGGCCAAAGATTCTCTCTCTCTCTCTTTCTCTTCAATCCAATAGGAGCTTTTCCTAGTAAATGGATAATAATAAAGGAATATTTTATTTTAAGTGTGTGGTTTTACAATTCACATTCTCCTTCCACAACAACCCCCATCACCACTGCCCCCCTCCTCCCCATTCTCACCAATCTCAAGTGCAAATCTGCTAATGACATTTGTTCGAATTTACTATAATCTAGGCAACGTAAATTCTAAAACTGCTAAAGTAATTCTAAATTGACCTGTTAATTTAAATAGATAGTATTTCCTAAATAATTTGCTTTGCCGGTGCAATATATTTCATGCATTCTCCCTTCTGAATGATTGCATATTAGGTGATAATTCAGAAAACAGTGTCATGCAATTACAATAACTCAGCTGTTAATTTAAGAATCAATATTCTCCAGACTATAAGAAATGGAAAAAATCCCCTCAGCACTGACACATGGAAGATATTCACCAGCAATTATTGGGGTTTTGTTTATCTTCTCTTTATGATTAAAAGAAGATTTTTTTTATTCAAAAAAAATTAAACATGGCAGGATTTCAATTTGATGTTCCAAAAATCTTAAAGCTTTGAAATATATATGAAATTTACTGTAAGAGAAGAAAGAATAGCAAATGTTATCTGAGCTACATGGTGCTATCTTAAAAATGCACATGGTGTTAACCAATTGTGATCAGCAGAGGGCAAGAACATCATGCTTTCAGGTACCAATATCACACTTTCGAGAATGCAAAATATTAGCAAACTTCAAAGAATCATTCAAAGAAAGTACTTAGTCTGAAATGCTTGGGATTTCCTATTCTGCTTTCTACCTTCTATCCTTAAGGGCTGTCTGATATGGGTTTCAGGCACTGGATACTCTCTGATGCCTCACCCAAGTTGCCATTTTTCAAACGTAAACCCAGACAGTGGCATCAGCAGCTGTTTGGCAACGATTGGCATCAAATTCAAGTCTAATCCCATCCTGATCCATTGTTCACACTATGTATTTTGGTGTGAAACCATAGATGAATTTCTTCCCTCCCCCTCCCCACCCCTCCCCCAAGCCTAGAGAGCAGACACCAATTCTAGTGTCCTACTGTTACACTGACTGAGATCAGTTAATCCATTAGAGACTGATGCTTATGCCTGAGACTTTCATGGGGTGTAAGGTTTATATTTTTGCATTTAAAAAAAAAAGGTTTTCAACTGAGTGATTGTGGAACCTAATTATCCACAGCAATGCAATAGAAATATTCTGGAACAGGAAACTTGAGCAATTTATAGTATCTCCACTATTCAGTCACTCCAGTTGCAATTGTACATGAATGGATACTAGATTGAGGGGAGTATCACCTCGGTCTCCACAATCATATTGTCTGTCAGCAATCACGGTCAAGGCGTGAGCACAAAAATAGCCACTTGGGCAAAGTTGTAGAGGATGACTATGACATGTGGAACGATCTCTCAGCAAGGATTCAACACCTTCAGAAAAGGGAGAAAGGAGAAAAGTTGGTAGAAATAAAAGGAAAATTCTGGGAAGTTAATTTCTTCAAAGCTTGGCTGAGTGGTAGCACTCTCATCTCTGAACCAAAAGGTTTTGGGCTCGAGCTTTTGTTCAGAACTCAAGCTCATGATCTAGGCAATTTCAGTGCAATACTGATGATGCACAAGAGTGTGGATATAAAATTTGAAAGGCAGTGAATGAAATAAGGTAGGAAAGGTTAACTGTTCTCCCCGTCGGGGAATTGAACCAGTTCCGAAGAAGGGTCACTGACCCGAAACGTTAACTCTGCTTCTCTTCCCACAGATGCTGCCAGACCTGCTGAGTGATTCCAGCATTTCTTGTTTTTGTGTCTGAGGATGCACAGCCTTGTTGAAGGTAGCATCTTCTAGAAAAGCTGTTCAGCAAAAGTCCTGTCTGCCTGCTTAGGTGGATATAGGAGGTTCCACTGCACTGCTCAAAGAAGTGAACTGTGTTCTCCTTGTGGCATCTTGCTGTGCACAAATTGGCTGCAGTGTGCCTACAAAACAACCATGACTATACTTCAAACATAATTCATTGGCTGTAAAGAGCTTCAGGATGCCTTGGGAAAATGAAAGATACTATATAAAAGCGAAGTCCTTATTTCAGTGAACTTCCTCACTTTTGAAATTATGAAGAAGGTGTGGGTATACTGTACACCAGGAGATCATAAGAAAATTAAAAATTTGCTGATACAAGCTGTTAAAGTAACTTGAGAGCAGGTATACATACCAGGTGACACAATTATTTTTGTTCCAGCATATACTTGGATAAAGAAATTTCCTTGTGCTACATGTATATCTGCTATGAAAGCTTGTAGAGTCAATGGATTAAAGTTTGGAACTATATGACTATTGAAATATAAACTGAATTTAATTTCAGCTTGCAGCATATGTCACTGGCGTTTCATTCTCCACAAAACACACTTCTATTCACACACAGTGCTGTTGAGTCCCGCAGTGGTAAACTGCTGACCAGAAGGTAATAAAAAAGAATAAAGTGTTCAAGCTAAACACATTTCATTGGAATTTTGATGGGAGTTCTCCAACAGTTCAGTGGAATCCCCAGAGAAATGGCATTAATGGCTAAAAATATCCATATACATCATTTTTCCAGGGGTTCTCCAACCAACTGCTGAAATTACAGCAGGATATTGGACAAATCCTAAAGAAATTATCCTCTCT
Source organism: Heterodontus francisci (assembly GCF_036365525.1). NCBI lineage: Eukaryota > Metazoa > Chordata > Chondrichthyes > Heterodontiformes > Heterodontidae > Heterodontus > Heterodontus francisci. The sequence continues at coordinate 99,714,958 of NC_090381.1, read as the reverse complement.
TTTTTGTTTGTTGTTGGGATGTCAGAATGCTGGCAAGGCTGTGTTTATTACCCCTCCCTAGTTGACCTGAAAAGGTGACAGTGCAATCTTCTCCTTGAGCTGCTGCAGTGCTTGATAGTGTTAGGTAGAGATTTCCAGAATATTGACTTAGTGATGATACAGCACTATCGATAGATATCCAAGTCAAGAGTACATAATTTCAAGGGAAAACTGGAGATGATAGTGTTCAGACAAAATTACCACTGTTATCTTCAGTGATTGAGTTCGTAGAGGTGTAAGGTACTGTCAAAGTAGCCTTGGTGAGTTACTGAAGTGCATCATGTATACTGTACATCATACATACTGTGGCAACAGTGCAACCAGTGATGGAGGGAGTAGATACTGATTCCATATCAAACAAAATGCTTTGTCCTAGATGGTGTTAAATGTTATTTAAGGTGCAGCCATACAGGAAAGTGTATATGGTGTGTATTCCACCATACACCTGACATGAACCTTGTACATGGCGGAGAGGCATTGAGGGATAAGGAGGTGAGTAGACACCTTGTTGATGTGGCTGATTCAGTTCTGTTTCTAGGTAATGGTGACCTGCAACATGTTGATGTTGATCTATGATGATGTTGACATTGAAGGTCAAGGCATTTATGTGGTACTGCTGTTATCTGCCACTGTCAGACCAGATTATTCAGCTCCTGCTATAGGGCTGGAATGGGTTGCCTCATTATTGGGGGTATTGAGAATGGAGTTCAGCATTCAATCATCAGCAAACAGCCCAATTTATGACCTTATGATGCAGGGAAGGTCATTGATGAAACAGTTGAAGATAGTTGAGCCAAGAATGTTACTCTGATGAACTTGCTAAATCACACTCATTTTCCTTTGTGCCAGGTATGGCTCCAGGAAGGATTTTTGTTTTGACCCTCATTGACCTCAGTTTGGCAATGGCTCCTTGGTCCCATAATCTGTTGAATTCTGCCTTGATGGCAAGGCAGCTACTCTCAGCTGTCCTCTAAGATCTAGCTGTTATGCCCATAATTGGTTCAAGGCTGGATTGAGATGCTAACGAGAGTTCTGGTTTCAATCCTGTTAGTGGACTTTGTGAGAGTATCTGTTTAAATGGTTTGTGACTTTGGTCTTTGTAATCCTGACCTTGCAGTTATGATTAGAATTTAGATATTCAAAGGTACCTATTTCCAATTATTTTATTCACTGAAACTGCCAATTATAAAAGCCATGCTACTGTTCCTTGGTAATGAAAGTACATGAGTTCAGGATAATGGAAATCCTTGCACCTCCTTCATTGCAACTGATAGCAATGGGAAAGATCTAGGTTTAAATCAGTTATGTAAGGAACCTAAAGTGACATTAAGGAAGACAAAGGGAAAGTGAGGATTCTCTACTGGGATGGTATGAAAAGTCTTTGCAGTGGGACATGCAGGATGAGTCAACAGGAAATGTCCTGGTTTCTTCAACCCTGTTATCTGCAACACTGCACTAAAACAGAGAAAGATAACGTTCTTCTATATGAATATTCATTTAAATTTCCAATTCCATAGCAGACCAAAGAGGCATGTTAAGTCAGTGGTCTAAGGTTGGGAGCCTAATGGTCCATTAAGTGTTAAACAACTTTTTCTTGCTTATAAATATTGTAATTATGATTTAGTTTTCCTTGGTTTAATTATTTTTCTCAAGGATTTAATTGTTAACTGTCTTGTTAGGGATTACTTTTCTTCAGTTCTGGAAGCAGGATCCTGAAAATGTGGAAGCAATTAAGCTACCAAAGTAGTACTGTTCTTAGCAAGTTTATTTTTGCCTAATGCAAAGGATTGTTGATTTGCTTATGACTGAGAACAAGGTGCACAGATGTCTTCTTTCCCATGGGATGACATTGGCCACTCAGCTCATTTTCCCTTTCTTTGCATCCCAGCAACCATTTCCGATTGAGAAAGGTGAAAACCTTTTCACACAGTTCATATATTTTGTCTGATTTAAGGGATATGCACCACCCGTCACTGTATTAATCAACACTCTCAAGAAGACCAGCTGTTGCATAGGATCTGTGACCTTTCTCCAGTTGATGCTGAAACCCAAACTGCTCAGTAATCCAATTAAACAGTTTTATGCCTGAAGGCACTTTTCAAATCTGACTATCAATGCATAGAATTCATCCAGGTAAATCATTACTGTCATGATACTTCTGTATTGTATCGTTCTATCCATTGCTGGAGGTGCCTCTGGAAAATAACTGGGATCATTTGAATTCCAAAGGGCAAGTTACTGTCCATCCTGTGTGCTATTTCTGTCTAGTTTCTGACATGCCATTTCAGTCTCATTAGTGTCTTCCTCATTAAACAACTACAACTAAAGTCAGATGAACACACAAGAGTTGTACATTTTGATCAGCTACACAGTGAAACTAAATAATGATGGCACGTTAGAATTTTATACTTGGATCAGATATATCTATAATCCTATAAGAATATATCTGTATACAGTTGATTGACATATCAAATAAAAGATGTATAAATATTTGCAATGTTATATAGAAACATATTCAGTCAAGATAAAACCTTGAATCAACAGCCTCAATTAATTATCCCTATGTCAATAAACAGCTAACATGTGGCCAAACGCTTACAATACTGTGATTACCATCTGTACCCAACTGCTCCTTGATACAATACTTGAAAAGCCAAGAAAGCAAAAGAACTTTACAGTTGAGTTCCCATCCTGTGCAGAGATGCAGGTAAGTACCAGAATGAATTCTTCCATGATCCTATATTTCTAGCAGTGTGTTGTACTTGTGGATCTTGCATTCCTCCATCTCTAGTGTCTTGTGCATCGCCCACTACCTTCATCCCAGCATTAAATGCTGGCCTTGCCAGTAATGCCCACATCCCATGAACGAATAAAAAAACCTACTGCCAGCCTTGCTGTCAGCTGTCTAGACCCTAAGCTCTAGAATTCTCTTCCAAAACCTCATTGCCTCCCTAATCTTCTCTCCTTCATTAAGATGCTGCTTGAAACCTACCTTGTTGACCAAGAATTTGGTCACTTGTCCTAATGTCTTCTTTGACTCTGTGTCAGCTTTTTGGCTGATTATGTTCCTATGAAGCATCTTGGGGTGTTATACTACATTAATGATGCTGTATAAATGCAAGTTGTTGATGTAGCCTTGATTCTCCGGCCAGTGCTCCTTTCAAGTGTGGTATACTTCTCAGAGCACATAATCACATTTTGTACTCTCACTTTAACAGTGACACATCTGAGGGAGGCACAAGCTAGAGGAGCACAGAAAGTTTAACTACTCACATAGGATTTGACACCAGGATTTAGCACCACTGTGTATGTGCTAACTGCAACCATTGCATGGTATAGTGTTAACCTGAGTAAGCTGCCAGCAAATGTCTCTGTTCAGAAGTATTCAGCTCCCAGCTACAATTCTCATAATTTGTCACTTCCTCTAATGTGTAGTGATTAGACTTTTAAGCAAATTCAAGTACTTTACTAACTATTGAAAAGTAAAACTAATGAGAGAACACCTTACTGATAGTTTGCAAGACTGCAAGATACACAAGATGCTCTATGGCAGATTCATTCTCTCTCACATCCCTCAAAAGTCACTCAAGTAGTTACTTTTCTTCTTACTCATCAAGCAATAAGAAAACTAATGCAACTGTCCTTTGTTTTCCCAATCAGTAAATATTCCGATTTTCCACTTTTTGTATTTTAGTCTTATGAAACCTACTTGTCTCATTCTTAGACAATTACTGTAATGTGTGATTTCCTTTTTTATCCAGGTATACTTGAACATAACTTTGGCTTTATCAAACCTCCACTGTCTTGTGTCAGTAAAATTCTGCACTCAACATGCCAGTGCTTTAGACAGCCTGCCTGGCAATGGAACTTTAAGCTTTTCAGATGGCCGTTAGTTAGTCTGGCTCAAAAACCATCTATGAGTTCCACTAGAATCCTTCCAAAGAATATTAAGTTCAGTTTGCAAGATGGTCATCCCCTCAAGACTTCATTCAAAATAAAGAATTTTGCATGTATATCTGAATTAGTTCCTTGCAGTGCTTAAGAAGTGAAGAATTACAAGGTCTCACAGTGTATCATGCAAATGTAATGCTTCAAATTTTATATTTGGCCGATAAAATGTTTATTTTAAATCCTGCAGCTAAGAGTGAGGCATTGCACTAGGGGAAAGAAAGGACACAGAAACGTCCAGACTATTATTTAAATGGAGAGAGACTCCAAAAAAAATGCAGTACAGAGGGATCTGGGTGTCCTTGTGCATGAAACACAAAAAGTTAGCATGCAGGTGCAGCAAGTAATTAAGAAGGCAAATGGAATTTTGGCCTTTATTGTTAGGGGGTTGGAGTTTAAAAATAGGAAAGTCTTGTTACAACTGTACAAGGTGTTGGTGAGGCCGCAACTGGAGTACTGCGTACAGTTTTGGTCCCCGTATTTAAGAATGGATATACTGGCATTGGAGGCAGTTCAAAAGAGATTCACTAGGCTGAATCCTGGGATGAAGGTGTTGACTTATCAAGAACCACTAAACAGGTTAGGCCTTTATTCATTAGAGTTTAGAAGAATGAGGGGTGATCTTATTGAAACGTACAAGATTCTGAGGGGGCTTGACAGGGTTGGGGTTGGGCAGGCTTGAGGGGGCGAATGGCCTACTCCTGCTCCTATTTCTTATGTTCTTATGTCTTCCAAAAAATGGAATTAAACCCATGGGCTATTTGGTAAAAATACTGTGCTGAACTAGTATGTATTTTCACTCCCAGTCTCATCCTCTTAATTAATTATCAATTTGTATTTTTATCCAAGATTCTCAGTGGGGGTTAGAATTTGTTATTTTGAGGTGTGCAATCTGCGAAAGGAAGTAAAATCTATCCAGAGAGAAGTAATTTCCAACATTACTGAAGCATTCACAGAAACATATGCACACAGAATCATAGACTGTTGCAGCACATAAACAGGGTATTTGGCCCATCAAGCTCACGACAATGCGCTTGCACATGTCCTGCATAATCTTATTTACTCCACACACTCTATACTATTCCTCTTTTCAACCAAGCATCTAAATTCCTTTGAAAAGAAATTGCATATTCTCTTTCAATTCTGAAATATCGCAGAGAATTTCACATTCTAACCACTTGCTGTGTCACTGATATTTTTAACCTCATCTTTTGTGATTATCTTAATATGTGCTCTCCTGTTGTGATGTTGTTGATCTGTGTAAACAATTTATTACTATTTAACTTATTGTACCTTCATAATCTGGAGGAGCTCTATCAGATCACCCCTCAGACTTTACAGCTCAAGTGAAAAACGTCCGAACTTCTCAAATTTCTTTTCACAGCTGTGCCCCCTCTGTATCTGTGCATTAAGGTGCCCTCTGTTCCTCCACTTTATTCAAAATCTTACCATTTATGGTGTATTTCCTTTCCTTGATCTTTCTTATGAAATGTATTATTTTACATGTTTCCTTAAAGAATTGCATTTTCTGCTTATCTACCCATCCTGCTAGTCTTTCACAATCTTTGTCACAGTTAGCCACAACGTCTTAATTTGATGTCATCAGCATATTGTTCCCTCAATTCCTAAATCTAGATTATTTATATATATAGTAAATAAAAGCTTCACTGTGGAAGATCACATCTCCCTGTTCAAGTAACTGTCTTTAATCCCCATTGTTTACTTTCCGTGTTCAAACCATTTTTCTATCCATATGGCAATTTTTTTTATTTGCATATGCCATTATCTTTTTATATTTGTTATGACTGATTGCTCCAGTCAAAGCCCCCAATCAAAATATACGATTCTGATTGTGGTGGGAGAAACGCACTGTTAATTCAATCCCGTCCCTCCACAGATTGCCTAACATATCATTTTAAACTTTCCAAATTAAAGAAAGACCCAGCCAAATTGTACCAGCTATTAACCCCCGAATGAGGCTTACCAAACCAGGTGTCTTTAAATCAACAAATTAACTGTTTAATTAGAAGAACTAAATTCTTAAACACTATGAAGATATAAACAACATTTAAAATTGAAAAAATTAGAGTCCTTGCAAATTTACTGTCCAATGTTGTTTGAAGTCCTCACAGCTGTCCGATGGGGAAAGAAGGTTCTTCCACAGTAGAACAGTCTGTAGTCTAGTTCCAGCAGTAAGTGATGCTTTCCTTCCTTCAGCGAATTTCAACAATTAATGACTTGCAAACACTTTCAATAGAATCGATCTGACTTCAGAGTTTTTTTAGGGATAAAAGATTGTCACAATCTAATTTCCCTTCCTTAAGTTTAAATTACCAAAGATGTCTGTTTTGGCTTGACTTATTTTTTAGAATTTTGAGAGATAATAATAATTAAACAGACAAAATTCTCTTCCTTCAGTTTAAATGGCAGAGAGCTCTTCTTTCAGGTGCTAACACCTGTTTATCTGTGTTCTATTAGAGCAGACTGTCTTCAACTAAAAGCCAGTTCAAAATTGAATTGTAACAAATGTATCGCTTGATGCTCAATGCAAGTGGCTGTATCCAAGGTAACAAGAATGCACCTTCTTGGTGGCTCTGGAGGCAGTACTGATCCTTTGCAAGCCTTAAATATACACTGCATATTCCTGAAGAAAAAACTACAGGACCATGACATATTGTAAATTATCAACTTTTTTTTGAAATTTCAGATTAGCCACGTCCATTGCACATTCTTTACTTATCCTCTCTGTTATATTTTCAAAGAATATTATAAAGGTCGTCAAATACAACGTACCTTTTAGAAGTCTGTGCTGACTAGTCCTGATCAACTCATCCTGTACCATAAACTGTAGGGCCTAAATTTAGTGCTGGCTTTAACTTGCTTAAAATAAATTGATTAACTTTGATTTTAAAATAATGTCAATTAGAAAATCTAGGCTCAGTAGTTTGCCAACAGTCAAAGTAAAACAAACTTCCCTAAATTTCCTGGCTTATCTTTGTCTATTTTTTTGAAGAGGATATCACATTTTCTACTTTCCAGTCCTTTGGTATAATTTTGTTTTACATGCAAGTTTGGAAAATTATGGTCAGAGCTTTCACTATTTCTACCCTAAATTCTTATAGGATCCTCAGATATAAACCATCAAAGAACAAAGAACAGTACAGCACAGGAACAGGCCATTCAGCCCTCCAAGCCTGCACTGATCTTGATGCCTGCCGAAACTAACACCTTCTGCACTTCCGGGGCCCATATCCCTCTATTCCCTTCCTATTCGTGTATTTGTCAAGATGTCTCTTAAACGTCGCTATCGTATCTGCTTCCACCACCTCCCCTGGCAGCAAGTTCCAGGCACTCACAACCCTCTGTGTAAAAAAACTTGCCTCACACATCCCCTCTAAACTTTGCCCCTCGCACCTTAAACCTATGTCCCCTAGTAACTGACTCTTCCACCCTGGGAAAAAGCTTCTGACTATCAGTCCCAGTGATTTGCTAAATTTGAATAATTTCCTGGTGAATCCAGGCAAAGACAGGAAAAACTGCTCACATATTTAATTGGCTCATAAATTCAAAAAAGAGTTGGGCAACAAAGGGTCTGGACCCTTTGTGAAGCAGGCAATTTACATTATTTGCATTTCTGTACTAATAGCCACCACAAAATGATCTCCACCTACCTCTCCACAATAATACCCCCGAGTTCTGTAAAAACTGAGACAAAAAACTTATTGTTAAACTACTCAGTCTAAATTTATAAATTTGATTGAATTTTTTGAAGAAGTCACCAGTCTAGTATATGAGGGAAGCACAGTAAACATTCTATACCTGGATTTTCAGAAAGCATTTTATAAGGTACCTCACAATAAGTTACTACTAGGAAGCTATGACATTGGATTAAGAATTGGCTGCATGTATGTAGGATATCATAAATATCTCTGGATCTGCTTTGAGACCAGACATCAGTGGTATCACACAGGGATCAGTGTTAGGGCTTTTTCTCTTTACTATCTACATTAATGACCCAGATAAAGGTGTCAAGGGAATGATCTGAGGATCATACAAAGATGTGTACAGGTGTTACAACTGGAAGAAACTGAACAACTGCAAGCGTATCTCAATGTGTTAGGAAAACATGACGACGTCTGGCAAATGGCATTTAACTCTGCATATATTTTGTAGTGTCTGTGAATAGGACTAATATGAAGCATACCTTACTATACACAGAACTGAGGCCTGTAGTGAAAGATAAAGGTCTTGGTATCTTAATTCATAACTCTCTAAAAGTTTATGACCATTGCTGTGAAGCTATAACTAAAGCAATTAAAGTACCGGATTCATTCACATGACTATCAATTACAAAATGAAACATATCATTTAACTTTGTACAAGACTATGGTTCGGCTTCATTTAGAATACTGTGTCAGTTTTGGTTCCCTCACACGTTGGTTTATACTGAGGTTTTGGAAAAGCTTCATAGGAGGGCCAAAACAATGATTCCCAGTTTAAAATGTCTGAGCTACCCAGAAAATCTTAATGAGCTGGATCTTTATACTTTGGAGAAGTACAGACTCAGAAGCAATTTGACATGAGGTCCATAATGTAATGAGTTCTTTATGTTGTCTCATGCAACATAAATGAGATGCGTGGAGTCCAGTTATGCTGAAGATCTCAAACAGTTTTATTACAGCTAAACTATTAGGTAAAGTGCAGAGCAAACTATTTACAGAACCTTCCTCTAGGTGTTACAGTTGCAGAATGCCTCTGGCTTGTAGTCACGTGACTGCATCCTGGTACTTAGCTCAGTAGCATACTAAGACCTTAAAGAGACATCACTCTTAAAGAGAGCGATCACACAACATCCTCTTTCTTTCCAAAGATAAGTCTCGTATGCGACAAGTAAAAATACACAAAATTAGATAACATCAAAATTAGTTATGCGGGATATAGATTATGAAATTTACAAGTATAGAACTTAAGAGTCCAGATATCATTTTGGTGGTTTGACAACTCTTCCAGATCTGGGGATGTGGATTTCATCCTTGGCTGTTTTGGGTTTGCAAGCATGTTGTTGATGTGTTGATTGTTGTCCTGTTGTTCCGTCACACCCTCATCATTGGAGTGTGTTCTTTTGAGTCGGCTGTGTGCAATTGGAGTATTGCAAGCTTCTCTTACTTGGCTTTGGTTCCTTCGCAACACCGCTAGATGTTGTAATCTTGTAGGACCAAGGCTCATTGCATACTTTGGATACCTCTGCAGACAACCATGTTCTCATTGTGGGCTGTATGACCCTGACCTTTTGTCCTATGTGTAGTTGAGGTAGTTCCACCCCTGCGTGTCGGTCATGCACCATCTTCATTCTCCCCTATTTCTCGAGCAATGTCTCCTGTATCTCGGAGAATTTGGACAGATGATGGCTTGACAGAATCGTCTGCATTTGTCTGCTAAATATGATCTCTGCTGGTGATGGTAAGCCCATATCCATAGGTGTAGCTCTGAGGAGGACCATGGCAACACAAAAATCTTGTTTCCTTATTCTACACTTTATGATAAGTGCTTTGACTGTGCAAACCATTCGCTCGGCAAGACCATTAGATATCGGGTAATGTGGTGAGGATGTCACATAGTTTACGCCTCATTTGGCGCAGATAACCCTGAAAGGTTTGCCCATATATTGTGGCCCATTGTCAGAAATGATTTCTACAGGTGCACTGAATAGACTGAATATGGCACTCAATGTGTCTGCAACGACCGCACTTGAAGTGTCTTTTACCTGTCTGGCAGTTGGAAATTTGGAAAAATAATCAGTGACTAAGATAAAGTCATCTCCATTAACTGAAAATAAGTCAGTGGCGATTATGCACCAAGGTACTGATGGAATCTCGCGAAGGTGTAGAGGTATTTTGCACTGTTTTAGAATTTAGAATTTAGAACATTACAGCGCAGTACAGGCCCTTCGGCCCTCGATGTTGCGCCGACCTGTGAAACCATCTGACCTACACTATTCCATTTTCATCCATATGTCTATCCAATGACCACTTAAATGCCCTTAAAGTTGGCGAGTCTACTACTGTTGCAGGCAGGGCGTTCCACGCCCCTACTACTCTCTGAGTAAAGAAACTACCTCTAACATCTGTCCTATATCTATCACCCCTCAACTTAAAGCTATGTCCCCTCGTGTTTGCCATCACCATCCGAGGAAAACGACTCTCACTATCCACCCTATCTAACCCTCTGATTATCTTATATGTCTCTATTACGTCACCTCTCCTCCTCCTTCTCTCCAACGAAAACAACCTCAAGTCCCTCAGCCTTTCCTCGTAAGACCTTCCCTCCATACCATGTCCATGCTGTCAACTTGTAGATCCAGTGGAACTTCTTCATTCTTGCTCAGGTTGGGCAACCTGCTCAGCATATCCGAGGTGACCATTTTTGTACCTGGTTTGAAGCAGACGTCGAAGTCATACCCCTGTACTTTCACTAAGAGTCACTGCAGTTGAGGTGGTGCGCTTGTCAACGGTTTGCGCCAGGTCATCTCCAGTGGTTTGTGGCCGGTATCCACCGTGAACTGATTACCGAACAGGTAGCTGTGGAACCTTGTGATCCTAAACACCAGAGCAAGTGTTGAACTGTGCTGAGGATAAACATCTGGACCAGAATGCAATTAGTTTGCCATCCTGGAGGATGCACACTCCTAGGCCTTTCTGTGAGGTGTCAACTTCTAGGATTATGTCATGTTAGGCCCCCACCTGCCAAGAATGAGGCACATTAATTTTGTCATGAACATTGATTTTAAACTGTTACTGGAGTGAAGAAAGGACTTGTTAAACAGATCAGCCGTGGCTGGAAAAGACATTTGCATAGAGTGAGAAATCCCCAGGACCTGACGGTTTCCATCCGAGGGTATTAAAGGAAGTAAGGGAGCACATTGTAGATGCCCTAACTATGGTCTTTCAGAGTTCCCTAGATTCAGGAGTGGTCCCTCTGAATGGTAAAGTTGCACATGTCACTCCACTTTTTAAGAAGGGTGAAAGGGGGAACCAAGGAAATTACAGACCAGTTAGCCTGATATCTGTGGTGGGGAAGTTGCTGCAGTCTATAATCAAGGATAGGGTGACTGAACACCTTGAAAAGTTTCAGTTAATCAGGGACAGCCAGCATGGACTCATGATGGGAAGGTCATGCCTCATTGAATTTTTTGACGAGGTGACTAAGGTAGTGGATCGGGGAATGTCTGTGGATGTTATTTATATGGACTTTATTTTATTTATATTTTATTTTATTTAGAGATACAGCACTGAACCAGGCCCTTCAGCCCACCGAGTCTGTGCCAACCAACAACCACCCATTTATACTAACCCGACAGTAATCCCATATTCCGTACCACCTACCTACACTAGGGGCAATTTACAATGGCCAATTTACCTATCAACCTGCAAGTCTTTGGCTTTGGGAGGAAACCGGAGCACCCAGCGAAAGCCCACACAGTCACAGGGAGAACTTACAAACTCCACACAGGCAGTGCCCAGAATCGAACACGGGTCCCTGGAGCTGTGAGGCTGCGGTGCTAACCACTGCGCCACTGTGCCGCCCTCCAAAAGGCATTTGGCAAAATCCCACATAAAAGACTGTTAACTAAGGTAGAAGCCCATGGAGTTGAGGGCAAATTATTGACATGGTAAGGATGTTAGTTGAATGGGAGGCGACAGAGAGTGGGGATAATGGGTAAGTACTCTGATTGGCAGGATGTAACTAGTGGTGTCCCACAGGGATCTGTGTTGGGGCCTCAACTATTCACATTATTCATTAACAACTTGGATGATGGCACAATAAGTCATATATCCAAATTTGCTGATGATACAAAGTTAGGCGACATTGTAGACGGTCTAGATGATAGCATAAAATTGCAAGGAGATATTGACAGACTAGGTGAGTGGGCAAAACTGTGGCAGATGGATTTCAATGTGGGCAAGTGTGAGGCTATCCATTTTGGACCAAAAAAGGATAGAGCAGGGTACTTTCTAAATGGGAAGAGGTTAAGTACAGTGGATGTCCAAAGAGACTTGGGGGTTCAGGTACATAGATCTTTAAAATGCTACGAGCAAGTGCAGAAAATAATCAAAAAGGCTAATGGAATGCTAGCCTTTATATCTACAGGACTGGAGTATAAAGACACAGAGGTTATGCTGCAGCTGTACAAAACCTTGGTTAGACCCCACTTGGAGTACTGTGAGCAGTTCTGGGCACCACACCTTAGGAAGGATATATTGGCCTTGGAGGGAGTGCAACGTAGGTTTACAAGAATGATACCTGGACTGCAGGGGTTAAGTTACAAGGAGAGATTACACAAATTAGACCTGTTTTTGCTAGAATTTAGAAGGTTAAGGGGTGATCTGATCGAAGTCTTCACGATAGTAACAGGAAAAGACAGGCTAGATAAACTACTTCCACTGGTTGGAGATTCTAAAACTAGGGGGCATAGTCTAAAAATTAGGGCCAGACGGTTCAGGAGAGATGTTAGGAAGCACTTCTTCACACAAAGGGTGGTAGAGGTTTGGAACTGTCTCCCACAAACAGCAGTTGAAGCTAAAACAGTAGTTAATTTTAAATCTGAGATAGATTTTTGTTAAGCAAAGATATTAAGGGATATGGGCCAAAGGCAGGTATATGGAGTTAGGCCGCAGATCAGCCATGATCTCATTGAATGGCGGGATAGGTTCGAGGGGCTGAATGACCTACTCCTGTTCCTATCTTCCTATATTAACAGACAGTGTTTGGAAGGACAAAGCAACCATTCCCTGACACATTCAACCCACAATGGACTTTTGATCACCAGATGTTGAAGGTGGGAGAGCTCACATTCCAGGTTGACTGCTAAGATGGCCGAATACACAAACGGACATGGTCAAACCAACTAGCTACATGACTAACCTGCTGGGCAACCTGAGTTTTTTGAATTTGTACAAACAGTTTGGACAAAAGCAGAATGCTCCTGGACTGAGATGATCACTTCTGGCTGGCTCGCCACAGCCTCTCCTGTCTGCCTGCTCCCATCTCTTTCTCACAAGCCTCTGAATCCACTGAAGACTCATGAACCCCAAGAGAGAAAAGTTTCCTACAGCGAACAAGGTTTAAGAAGAATACTGGGCCCCAACGAAAAGCAAGATCTACTTACAATCAAGGACTCTGCAGTGAACTCTTCAGATATTGCCTCAAACTTTTTCACTTTATTTTTCTTCTGCCCTTCTCTGTCTCTATTTGCATGTATGTATCGCGTATGCATGCTAGCGTGGGTGCATCGTGTATCCGTAGGTGTCAACTGAGTTGAAGTTCAAGTTTAATAAATTTCAAATTTTCATCTTTAAACCTAAGAAAGTCTGTTTGTGCTGGGTTCTTTGCCTTATAATTGGAAAGCGGTGAACAAGGATTCACCAAGGGGGAGCTAAAAACACGGTGCGTTAAAATTAAACCCTGTTACAGTAAGACCAGATGAGGGCTGAGAGGGACCCCTATACACCTTTCCCACCTGGTCATAACAATTGTCTTCTTCCTTGGATTGCAGTACTGCAGGGTACAGGTTTCTGATGCTAATGCTTGTTTGAGAGACTCAAAAATATGCTGATGGTCCTCCTGCCATACAAATGGTCTGGCTTTCTTTAAGAGCTCTCTCAGTGATGATGCTTTGTCAGAAAAATTTGGAATTTATGCTGCCAAGAAGTTGAAAAATCCAAGAAATCTCTGGAGGTCTTCCTTGACTTGTGGGGTAGGCATATGCCTTATATCTTCAATTTTGCCTGGGTCAGGACAGATTCCGCAACCAGAATAGATGGAGCCAAAGAAATTGATCTGACTTACATTCACCTGGAACTTCCTGCTGTTACAAACGAGCCCTTCTCGACAAGCTACTGCCATCAGCAAATGAAGATTTCGATCATGTTCTGCTTTGGTTTTGCCCATTACAACAATGTCATCAGCAATGCATATGCAGCCAGACATGCTTTCCATAATTCTGTCCATTTTCTGGTTGAACAGATCTTGACTGACAGGTAAGCAAAGGGTAGTCACTGGAACAAATATCTTCCAAATGATGTCCTGAATGTGGTGACTTCTTGAGATTCCTTAGCTCAGTGTATCGACCAATATCCATGTTTGTCATCCAACTTGGAGAAAAATTTGGCTCCTGTGAACTTGGGATTCGATTCCTCTAATGTCAGAATCTTGTGGGGGCTTCTCTTTAGGAAGCGGTTTAGCCTTGGATCTAGACACACCCTGATTGCTCCATCCTTCTTCAGTACGCACGTAATTGAGCTGCAGCAGTCTGTGTGATGATGCACAAGACAGATGATGCCATCGCGTTCCATATCATCTAACTCACGCTTAAGCTTTTCTTGTATGTGCACACTGCACTTTCTGGGAGGGTCAATTGATGGAACTACATTCCTTCTGAAGAGCAGTAGGGCATCGCCTTTGAAATTTCCTATGGTGTCGAACCAGGCCAGGCACATTTGTTGTAGGTCTTGGACTGGCTCGTGGATGGTCATGATGTTGAGGTCTTTACACGCTGGTAGCCCTGCCACTGCTGGTCCACTCGTGTCTACCAGATAAAATATTTGTGGTTTCCATGTCAACTTGCCATAGCTGCCTTGCATAGTTAGTGTGCCACTGCAAGGGATGAGTGACCCATTGTATGCAGATAACTTTGCAGTTGTTGGTTGTATCATTGATTTCCAACAACTTTGGTACATATCCTTCAGGATTCGGACTGGTAGGATATTTGCATTGGCTCCAGTGTCAATCTTAACTCTGAGTGTGTGTTTGCCAACTTTCTTTGGGCACGTGATGTTAATAGTAGCAAAAGCTTCCAGTCGTTTGACTTCATCAACATGATGTGTCAGGTTCACAATGTGGAAGGCCTGTTTGTCTTCTGGCTGAGAACTGCTTCTCTCTAGGTCTTACCTGAGGTCTGTTTCGCTGTGGACTTTGTGTATCGGCTTGCATTTACGCAGGTCTCTGAAGCTCTCCTTGCTGCTGTTATCCTGTTGCTGCACCTGTTTCCTGTTTGCTTGTGTCCTATTGTGACATCTGGCAGCGCCTTTGGAGCCAGATGTCTTGCATAGGCAGGCACAGTGGCTTTTGCACCGCACGCCTTGCACAGGTCTTGAAATGCAGGACAACTTCGCGCTGAGTGGGACCAACCACACTTATCACACAGCTTGCTTGTTCTTTTCAACCTGGATATGGTGATGATACTTTTGGTTGCACCTAGTGCTTGCAGGTGCTGTTGTCCAGCTACAATGGCTTTGTATTTCCTGAAATCTTCCAGCTGTGCATCAATGCTATGACCTTTCTTTTTCCCCAGGAGGTCTTTCTGAAACGCTGCAATGGGTGTTGAGACAATCACTAGCTCCATTAATCATTCAGACAGCTCAGTTTCTGAGAAATCACATTCGTTGTCCTTACTACAGCATATACTGATAAATTGATCTACTGATTCCTGTGGCTGTTGCCTGTAGGACATCAATTCCAGGTGGTGAATTCTAAAATTCACTCTTAATCAGAGCTGATCTTCTAGCACTTTCCATATCCTCTTCGGATAAGCCAGAGGTGTTGATTCTGTGTAATCCCTCAATTCCAATCTGCAATCAATTGGTCCATGAAGAATAACTGCATTCTTGGTTTAAACAGTTTGCACTCGGATAGGATATTCATGGCCTTCCAGTTCATGCTGGGAAATTTGGCAGCCATCTTCATGCTGTTCGTTTGCTTAAAACTTGCTTTAAGACGTTCTATGACTCTGCACTGTTTCCCCTTTAAGAAACTCTCTGCTTTTTAGATTAGCTGCTTGAGAGGAGCAGGCAGGGGTGTGCAAAGGAAACCCGACCCAAGTCTGAATGCTGGACCTGGAAGCCCGTCCCGACCCGACCCGAACCCGAATTTGTAAGGAGCATCCAGGAGGGCTTCTTGAAACAATATGTAGATAGTCCAACTAGGGATGTGGCCGTACTGGACCTGGTATTGGGGAATGAGCCCGGCCAGGTGGTCGAAGTTTCAGTAGGGGAGCATTTTGGGAACAGTGACCATAATTCCATACGTTTTAAGGTACTTGTGGATAAGGATAAGAGTAGTCCTCGGGTGAAGGTGCTAGATTGGGGAAAGGCTAATTATAACAATATTAGGCAGGAACTGAAGAATTTAGATTGGGGCGGCTGTTTGAGGGTAAATCAACATCTGACATGTGGGAGTCCTTCAAATGTCAGTTGATTAGAATCCAGGACCAGCATGTTCCTGTGAGGAAGAAGGATAAGTTTGGCAAGTTTGGGGATCCTTGGATAACGCGGGATATTGTGAGCCTAGTCAAAAAGAAAAAGGAAGCATTCGTAAGGGCTGGAATGCGAGGAACTGAGGAATCCTTTGAGGAATATAAAGACAGTAGAAAGGAACTTAAGCAAGTAGTCAGGAGGGCTAAAAGGGGTCATGAAAAGTCATTGGCAAACAGGATTAAGGATAATCCCAAGGCTTTTTATACATATATAAAGAGCAAGAGGGTAACTAGGGAAATGGTTGGCCCGCTCAAGGACAGAGGAGGGAATCTATGTGTGGAGCCAGAGGAAATGGGCGAGGTACTAAATGAGTACTTTGCATCAGTATTCACCAAAGAGAAGGATTTGGTGGATGATGGGCCGAGGGGAGGGAGTGTAGATAGTCTCAGTCATCTCATTATCAAAAAGGAGGAGGTGTTGGGTGTCTTGCAAAGCATTAAGGTAGATAAGTCCCCAGGGCCTGATGGGATCTACCCCAGAATACTAAGGGAGGCAAGGGAAGAAATTGCTGGGGCCTTGACAGAAATCTTTGCATCCTCATTGGCTACAGGTGAGGTCCCAGAGGACTGGAGAAGAGCCAATGTTGTTCCTTTGTTTAAGGGTAGCAAGGATAATCCAGGAAATTATAGGCCGGTGAGCCTTACATCAATGGTAGGGAAACGATTAGCGAGGATTCTTCGGGACAGGATTTACTCCCATTTGGAAACAAACAAACCTGTTAGCGAGAGGCAGCATGGTTTTGTGAAGGGGAGGTCGTGTCTCACTAATTTGATTGAGTTTTTTGAGGAAGTGACAAAGATGATTGATGAAGAAAGGGCAGTGGATGTTATCTATAGGAATTCAGTAAAGCCTTTGACAAGGTCCCTCATGGCAGACTGGTACAAAAGGTGAAGTCACATGGGATCAGAGGTGAGCTGGCAAGATGGATACAGAACTGGCTTGACCATAGAAGACAGAGGGTAGCAGTGGAAGGGTGCTTTTCTGAATGGAGGGATGTGACTAGTGGTGTTCCGCAGGGATCAGTGCCGGGACCTTTGCTCTTTGTAATATATATAAATGATTTGGAGGAAAATGTAGCTGGTCTGATTAGTAAGTTTGCGGACGACACAAAGGTTGGTGGAGTTGCGGATATTGATGAGGATTGTCAGAGGGTACAGCAGGAAATAGATCGGTTGGAGACTTGGGCGGAGAAATGGCAGATGGAGTTTAATCCGGACAAATGTGAGGTAATGCATTTTGGAAGATCTAATGCAGGTGGGAAGTATACAGTAAATGGCAGAACCCTTCGGAGTATTGACAGACAGAGAGATCTGGGCGTACAGGTCCACAGGTCACTGAAAGTGGCAACGCAGGTGGATAAGGTAGTCAAGAAGGCATACGGCATGTTTGCCTTCATCGGTCAGGGCATAGAGTATAAAAATTGGCAAGTCATGCTGCAGCTGTACAGAACTTTAGTTAGGCCATACTTAGAATATTGTGTGCATTTCTGGTCGCCACACTACCAGTCGGATGTGGAGGCTTTGGAAAGGGTACAGAAGAGGTTTACCAGGATGCTGCCTGGTCTGGAGGGCATTAGCTATGAGGAGAGGTTGGATAAACTCAGATTGTTTTCACTGGAAAGACGGAGGTGGAGGGGCAACATCATAGAGGTTTACAAAGTTATGAGCAGCATGGACAGAGTGGATAGTCAGAAGCTTTTTCCCAGGGTGGAAGAGTCAGTTACTAGGGGACATAGGTTTAAGGTGAGAGGGGTAAAGTTTACAGGGGATGTGCGAGGCAAGTTCTTTACACTGAGGGTGGTAAGTGCCTGGAACCTGTTGCCGGGAGAGGAGGTGGAAGCAGGTACAATAATTACGTTTAAGAGGCATCTTGACAAATACATGAATAGGATGGGAATAGAGGGATACGGTCCCCGGAAGTGCAGAAGGCTTTAGTTTAGGCAGGCATCAAGATCGGCGCAGGCTTGGAGGGCCGAATGGCCTGTTCCTGTGCTGTACTGTTCTTTGTTGACAAATGCCGTCGGGGCCAAGTCGGGTTGCAGGCCTTTACCCATGTACTGATGTAAAGGGCTGCCACCAAACCCGACCCGGACGCTTCCTGACGACATGTGTCGGGTTCGGGTCGGGTGGGGTCAGACGTCCGGGTCCGGATTTCGGAATCACGTCGGGTTTCCTTTGCACACCTCTAGGAGCAGGTGTTTGAAAGTGTACTGTGTTTATCTTGCTTGCAGCATTTAAGCTTGTCTGTTTACACAGCTGTTCAATAGGCAGTTTAATTGCTTTTTCCTTGTTTTTGCAGCACCTAAGCCTGTCTGTTTACATTGTTGTTCAATAGGCAGTTCAATAGCTTTGTTTGCTAGAGTTTGTTTATGTTCTTCATGCTCGAGTGGTTTAATGTTTTTACAGCTGTGGCTGCGTGAATTTCAGCTCTTCTTCATGCTTGAGTCATTTAATGTTTTTTATGGCTGTGGCTGCTTGAATGAAAGCTCTGCAGTAATCAGGGGTTTTCCCACACTTTTTGCAATTGGATGCCTCTTGTAGTGGCACTGACCTTGATCAGCCTGGGAAAGGAATCCAGTCTTCCCCATTTTTTTTTACAGAGTCGTTAGAGAAAATCAACCTTTCAAGCACTTCAAAGCTTGTTTTTTCAAAACAGTATCCCTCGACTATTGGCACAATGGCTCACCCAATTTACTTCCAGCCTATCATTCTGTGCTCTGTCTTCTACAGCTGCAGGTAAGTTCCTTTTTTCTTTCTTCTGTTTGGACCAGTATTTCTGTGGAACTTTCTCTCTTTTGGCTGTCTGAAGGCTCATTTCAACGCTGTTTTACCCGTAGTCTTCAAATTAGACTTTATCTTCTCACCACAGCTCCCACCATGTAATGAGTTCTTTAGGTTGTCTGGTGGAACATAAATGAGATGTGTGGAGTCCAGTTATGCTGAAGAACTCAAACAGGTTTATTACAGCTAAACTATTATGTACAGTAGAGTGCAAACTATTTACAGAACCTTCCTCCAGGTGTTATAGTTGCAGAGTGCCTCTGGCTTGTAGTCACATGACTGAATCTTGGTACTTAGCTCATTAGCATACTAAGATCTTAAAGGGACATCACTCTTAAAGATGATCACATAACGTATTAAATTATACAAGTAAATTATACAAGTTTTATATTATGTGCATGCTGACAAATTATTTCAATTCAATAATTTGGGGAGGACCAGGGTCACAAATATAAATTGTGGAAGGAGGAAAATGGGCAGTCTTTCTTTTTCCGGACAATAGTAAATCTATGGAACAGGTTGCCGGCTTTTGCAGTAAGTGCTCATTTACTGTAAACCTTCAACAGAGATTTTGACAAGTTCCTGTTTGGGTGCTGATTACATAATACAAGAGATAGGTACCACGTAATTTTAAAAAATTCTTTCATGCATGTGGGTGTCACTGGTAAGGCCAGCATTTGTTGCCCATGCATAAATGCCCTTGGCAACTGAATGGCTTGCTAAGCCTTTTCAGAGGGCAGTTTAGAGTCAACCACATTGCTGTGGGTCTGGAATCACATGTAGGCCAGACCAGGCAAGGACAGCAGATTTCCTTCCCTGAAGGTCATTAGTGAACCAGAGGGATTTTTACATGGCATCATTACTGAGACTAGCATTCAAACCCAGATTTCTTATTATTAATTAATTGAATTTAAATTGCACCAGCTGCTATGGTGAGATTTGAACCCATGTCCCCAAGAGATAAGCATGGGCCTCTGGATTACTAGTTCAATGACATTGTAATTACACCACCGTCTTCCCTTACGGTCAGTATCGTCTCCTGGACTAGTTTTGATCGCCTAGAGAGATCAGTCAGGAATTTTCCTGATTTTTTTTCTCTGCATGGTCTTGGATTTTTTTTTTCCTTTTTTTGCCTCTCTCAAGAGATTCAGTGGCACCAAGAGGATAAGGAGTCTATTGATGTGATGCATAAAGCATCACAACTGTGTGGTACAGGCTAGATGATGAAGCTGGTCTTTTCCTCTGTGACCTTTTCATATGTTTGTATCTTTGCCTTTCTCTCAATCTTCACCACAAGCTTGCCTCCTTCATCTCTTACTTAGTCCACCCTTCCAAACAAGGATTATAGTTTATATGTGGATTAGCCTCAGGGAGAGAATAAAGAAATAATTATTGAAAAACATTTAGGGTGAAGTTTTCAACTGATTGCCATCATATTCAGAGGAACGTTACATTAATGCATGCTTTAAAAACATAAATAGCAACCTTGTCACTGAAAAATTGAATGACGAAAGATGCAGAAGGGGTAGTCATTTTTTATTTCTGGTGCTATGTTGAGGAAATTTGAAGACATGCTTTCGTGGCATTGTGATAGGGTGTCTAAATGATGTCATTGTAATTAAACTTTTGTTTTCCAATCTATGTAGCAATCCCAGAAGATTGGTGTTCCTTCCACCACAGACCTATCTATTATTTTCATTGCTGCCTTTAAATTAAAACTGTCTACTATACCAAAATGATTGAATTCAGCAACAGACCAGTGAGACTGGTAGGACTGTGTGATGGGCCAGTGAACATTTTTCATAATGAACACATGCCACTGCACTGTACTCAACCGTGAAGGGTAAGTACAGATGTGCAGCTTTATAGGAGGTGTACAAGGTAATTAATGCTTATGCGTCCATGGCACTGGTGACCAATATTTCCTTCTTTCTCCAAGCCAGCTCTATATTGTTCTCTCTTAAATCCTACTGTTAGCCGATGGATTCATGCTGTAAAACACATGAATCAGCAAGAGAAGGGACAGCAACTACCACTTGAGGCGATGGTTTCCACCCAAGCCTTCATGCGCAGCCCTGCCTGTTTCTCATAATTAACTGATGGACACCAGCTTTGGTGCTAATTTAATATTGTCCTCAGCAGGTAGATGGTATATCTGTAGAGTTTCTGCGCACTTTGCCAGTACCTGCTTGTGCCATCCTTAATAGTTTGTATTTTATTGACGCCCAATCATTAAAAAGAAAAATCAGTATCTTTAAACCCAAGGTTTTTTCATAATCAAGGAAAATATCAATAAAGACATCATACATATGACAGCAATATTTCAAAGCTCATAAAATAGTGTTCTGTTCTTATTCAGCTTTGTCTGCAACCTGATTTTTTTTAAAGATGTGCTAGTTATCACACACAGAGAATTGGATTGGCATCTGCAAGGGATGTAGATTTAAAAGCTGAAGAAAAAGGGATAAAAAGACACAAAATCATGCCCTCAGGGCTTTCCATTCACATAATACAATTCCACAGAGGCCTAAACCAGTCAAGCCTTCTTTCCACAAGCCACCCACATAACAATTAACCTCACTACAACCTTGAGGTCTCTGATTAGTGATGGCCTATTGTTTAACTCCCATTAGCATAGCTGCTGTGCAGCAGTATTCTCACTCAAATGGTCTAATCAAATCAGTCACTGAGGACCTCAGCTCAGGGACTAAGCTTAACAAGCACTGACTTGTTAGTCAAATGGTGGCTAACAACACCATAACAGCCATTTAAAGCATAGTTTATTCAGTTCTTTACAGTTTTCATTTTATATTAACATTGAGATGATTATATAAAACAATTCAATGCATTTGACAATGATAAAATACATTTTAACAGAATTAAGTATATGCAATTATGTTATTTTTCTTCAAGTTTTTTTATTTGTATTCTGATCAGCTTCAGTAATTTTGGTGAAATATTCCACACTAAGAACTTCTTCACAACTATCTCCAATACAACTTGCAATCAACTGACAACAAAACTGCCTGGAAAGAAAGACAGGCAATGTGAGCTTTTCTTTCCTGTCTGAAATCCAGAAATGCTTCACGACCTCAAGGCACTCCAGCCAGTAAATCCAGCCAAGGAAGTTGCTCACAACCCTGGCTGAACTCAAACTCAGGAGGTTGACAGCAAATGGTCCACACAAGTTCCATTTGCCTAGGCTGATTCACACACCAAACAGATGCTGAAACCACACCCACCCTCTTTGGAAGATCCAATGCATTCTTCTCACTCCTGGTCATCTCATTGTCTCCCATAAACTTTTTGTGTCCTGCGTGGACCATCTGTCATCTCTCCTACCTGCTGCTTTGCTATTTTGTGTTTCTGCAAAATAAGAGTGTTCTCCCCCACCTCACCACTCCTACTCCCCATCCAATGAATATTTTTAAAAATTTGTTCATGGGATGTGGGCATTGCTGGCAAGGCCAGCATTTATTGCCCATTCCTAATTGCCCTTGAAAATGTGGTGGTGAGCTGCTTTCTTAAACCGCTGCAGTCGTTGGGGTGTAGGTACACCAACCATGCGGTTAGGAAGGGAGTTCCAGGATTTTGGCCCAGCGACAGTGAAGGAACGGCGATATAGTTCCAAGTCAGGATGGTGTGTGGCTGGAGGCGAACTTGCAGGTGGCAGTGTTCCCATGCCACTGCTGCCCTTGGCCTTTCAGGTGTTTGAGGTTGCGAGTTTGAAAGGTGATGTCAAAGGAGCCTTGGTGAGTTGCTGCAATGCATCTTGTAGATGGTACACACTACTGCCACTGTGCGTCAGTGATGAGGGGAGTGAATGTTGAAGGTGCTGGTGCCAATCAAGCGGGCTGCTTTGTCCTGCATGGTGTCGAGCTTCTTGACTGTTGGAGCAGCACTCATTCAGGCAAGTGGAGAGTATTCCATCACAGTCTTTACTTGTGTTTTGTTGATGGTGGACAGGCATTGGGGAGACAGGAGGTGAGTTACTCGCCACAGAATTCCCAGCCTCTGACCTGCTTTTGTATTTATGTGGCTGGTCCAGTTCAGTTTCTGGTCAATGGTACCCCCCAGGAGGTTGATAGTGGGGGATTCAGTAATGGTAATGCCATTGAACATCAACAGGAGATGGTTAGATTCTCTCTTGTTGGTGAAAAATGTTACTTGCCACTTATCATCCCAAGCTGGGATGTTGTCCAGGTCTTGCTGCATCTGGACACAGGTTTCTTCAGTATCTGATGAGTCACAAATGATGCTGAACATTGTGCAATCATCAGTGAACATCCCCACTTCTGATCCTACGATCGAGAGAAGGTCATTGATGAAGCAGCTGAAGATGGTTGGGCCTAGGACACTACCCTGAGGAACTCCTGCAGTGATGTCCTGGGACTGAGATGATTTATTTCCAACAACCACAACCATCTTCCTTCGTGCTAGGTATGACTCCAACCAGCAGAGAGATTTCCCCTTGATTCCCATTGGCTCCAGTTTTGCTCGGGCTCCTTGATGCCATACTCAGTCTAATGCTGCCTTGATGTCAAGGGCAGTCACTCATACCTCTCTTCTGGAGTTCAGCTCTTTTGTCTATGTTTGGACCAAGGCTGTTGTTACGAGCAGGTGAGAAAGAGGTCTGGGGTTCTCTTTCAGCCTTCACCTTGTTTAATTTTTAAAAACACTGTGTTTTTAGCTCCCCCTTGGTGAATCCTTGTTCACCGCTTTCTAATTATAAGGCAAAGAAACCAGCACAAACAGGCTTTAAAAGGTTCAAAGAAGAAAAGTTGAAAGTAGGCCATTCGGCTCCTCAAGCCTGCCCCGCCATTCAATAAGATCATGGCTGATCTGCCCCAGACCTCAACTCCTCTTTTGTGCCAACTCCTCATAGCCCTTAACTCCCCTATATTTCAAAAATCTATCTACCTCCTGTTTAAATACTTTCAGTGATCTAGCCTCCACAGCTCTCTGGGGTAGAGAATTCCAGACATTATCTACCCTCTGAAAGAAGAAATTCTTTTGCATCTCAGTTTTAAATGAGTGTCCCCTTATTCTGTAACTATGTCCCCTAGTTCGAGATTGCTCCACTAATGGAAACATCTTCTCAACATCTACCCTGCCAAACCCCCTCAGAATCTTGAACGATTCAATAAGATCACACCTCATTCTTCTAAACTCTAATGAATAAAGGCCGAATCTGTTTAGCCGTTCTTGATAAGTCAACCCCTTCATCCTAGGAATCAGCCTAGTGAATCTGTTTTGAACTGCCTCCAATGCCAGTATATCCTTTCTTAAATACAGGGACCAAAACTGTACACAGTACTCCAGGTGCAGCCTCACCAACACCTTGTACAGTTGTAACAAGACTTCCCTATTTTTAAACTCCAAACCCCTTGCAATAAAGACCAAAATTCCATTTGTCTTCTTAATTACTTGCTGCACCTGCATGCTAACTTTTTGTATTTCATGCACAAGAACACCCAGATCCCTCTGTGCTGCACTTTTTTGGACTCTCTCTCCATTTAAATAATAATCTGCCTTTTGATTCTTCCTACCAAAGTGCATGACCTCACACTTTCCCACATTAAACTCCATCTGCCAAGTTTTTGCCCACTCACTCAACCTATCTATATCCCCTTGCAAATTCATTATGTCCTCATAACAACATGCCCTCCCACCAATTTTTGAATCGTCAGCAAATTTGGATATATTACACTGTGCCCCCCTCCTCCAAGTTATAATATAGATAGTAAATAATTGATGCCCTAGGACTGATCCTTGTGGCACTCCACTAGTTACGCCTTTCCAACTTGAAAAAGATCCAATAATCCCGACTATCTGTCTTTTGTGAGTTAACGAATCCTCAATTCATGCTCATATGTTACCCCCAATACCATGAGCTCCTATCTTGTGCAATAATCTTTTATGTGGCACCTTATCAAATGTCTTCTGGAAATCCAAATACACTACATCTACCCGTCCCCCTTGATCAACTCTGCTTATTATATCCTCAAAGAACTCTAGCAAATTTGTCAAACATGATTTCCCTTTCACAAAACCATGTTGACTCTGTTTGATTGCGTTAAGCTTTTCTAAATGCCCTGCTATTTCTTCGTTAATAATGGACTCTAGCATTTTCCCAACGACCGATGTTAGGCTGACTGGCCTATAGTTTCCTGCCTTTTGTCTCCCTCCCTTCTTGAACAGTGGCATCATATTAGCATTTTTCCAATCCGCTGGGATCCTCCCGGAATCCAGTGAGTTCTGGAATATTTTGACCAATGCCTCCACTATCTCTGCAGCCACTTCCTTTAAAACCCTTGGATGCAGGCCATCAGGTCCTGGCGACTTGTCTGCCTTTAGTCCCATTAGTTTGTCAAATACTTTTGTCCCTCGTGATAGAGACTGTTACAAGATCTTTCCTCCCATTAGCTCCTTGCTTATTTGATATCTGTGGGAGGTTTATAGTGTCCTCCATCATGAAGACCGATGCAAAATATTGGTTTAAATTATCTGCTGTTTCCCTGTTATCAGTTCTCCAGTCGCATCCTCCAAGGGTCCCACGCTCACTTTCGCTGCTCTCTTTCTTTTTATATACCCATAGAAGCTCTTGCTGTTTGTTTTTATATTTCTTGCCAATTTACTTTCATAACCAATTTTCTCCCTCTTTATTAGCTTTTTAGTCATCCATTGCTGGTTCCTAAAACATTCCCAATCCTCTGGCCTACCACTAGTTTTTGCCGCTTTGTGTGCCTTAGTTTTTGATTGGATACTCTCCCTGACTGCTTTTGTTAACTACAGGTATTCATCCTTCTCATTGAGTCCTTCTTTTTGACCGGAATAAATTTTTGCTGAACGTAATGAAATATTTGCTTAAATGTCTGCCACTGCTCATTCACTGACTCTCCCCTTAGTCTATTTTCCCAGCTTTAGACAACTCTTTCTTCATATCTCTGTAATTGCCCTTGTTTAAGTTGAGGACACTGGTTTGAGATCCGAGTTGCTCGCCCTCAAACTGAATTTGAAATTCTACCATGTTGTGATCGCTACCCCCTAGAGGATCCTTAACTACAATATCTCTTATTACTCCTACCTCATTACATATTACTAGGTCTAAAATAGCCTGTTCCTGGGTAGGTTTTGCAACGCATTTCTCTAAGTAACAATCCCTGATGCTCTCTACAAATTTGTCTTCCATGTTACCTCTGCCAATCTGATTTGTCCAGTCAATATGATGATTAAAATCACCCACGACAATTGTAGCACCCCTCTTACATTTTTATTTTATTGATACAGCAGTGAAACAGGCCCTTCGGCCCACCGAGTCTGTGCCGACCATCAACCACCCATTTATACTAATCCTACACTAATCCCATATTCCTACCACATCTCCCCATACTAGGGGCAATTTATAATGGCCAATTTACCTATCAACCTGCAAGTCTTTGGCTGCGGGAGGAAACTGGAGCACCCGCCGAAAACCCACGCAGTCACAGGCAGTACCCAGAATTGAACCCGGGTCGCTGGAGCTGTGAGGCTGTGGTGCTAACCACTGCGCCACTGTGCTGCCCTCACATGCCTCCATTATTTCCCAATTTATACTTTGTCCCACAGTGAGGCAACTCTTTGGGGGCCGATAGACAACTCTTACCCATGACTTCTTCCCCTTGCTATTCCTTATTTCCACCCAAACTGATTCCACATCACGATCTATTGTACATATATCACTACTCACCATCGCATTGATACCTTCCTTTATTAACGAAGCTACCCCACCTCCTTATCCTGTTTGTCTATTTTTCTGGAAAGTCGAATACCCTTGAATATTGAGTTCCCAGTCTTGGTCACCCTGCAACCATGTCTCTGTAATAGCTATCAAGTCATATTCATTTATTTCTATTTGTGCCATCAACTCATCTATCTAGTTACAAATGCTGCGTGCATTCAGATAAAGAGCCTTAAGCTTTGACTTTTTGCCATTATTACTCATTCTGGTTCGAATTTCTGCTGCACTCTTCTGCTTATATTTTCTGCCCCTTCCTGTCATACTTTGATTACCATTCACCTCTTCACTACCCTGCACCTCTGCTCTCTCGTTTCTTTTTGATTTTTAAACCTCCCTTCAATTGAACCCTCCCCCCACGAATTAGTTTAAACTCCTATCTACAACCCTAGTTACATGATTAGCCAGGACACTGGTCCCAGCATGGTTGAAATGAAGCCCGTCCCAACAGAACAGATCTCTCCTTCCCCAATACTGGTGCCAGTGCCCCATGATTTGGAACCCATTTCTCCCACACCAAACTATGAGCCACGTATTTACCTCTCTAATCTTATTTACCCTATGCCAATTTGCACGTGGCACAGGTAGTAATCCGCAGATTATTACCTTTGTGGTTCTGCTTTTTAATTTAGCCCCGATCTGCTCATAGTCTCTCAGCAGAACCTCTTTCCTAGTCCTACCTATGTCATTGACGCCTATGTGGATCCTTCCCCTCCCACTCCAAGTTCCTCTCCATCCCAGAAGAGATGTCCTTAACCTTGACACTAGGTTGGCAACACAGCCTTCAGGACTCCCTGTCTTTGCTGCAGAGAACAGTATCTATTCCCCTAACTATGCTATCCCCTCCTACAATTCTCTTTTCTCCCCCCACTTGAATGGTGCTGTGAACCACGGTGCTGTGGTCAATTCGCTCATCCTCCCTGCCGCCTGTGTCCTCGTTCACACCGGGAGCAAGAACCTCGTACCTATTGGATAAGGGTACTGGCTGAGGCTCCTCAAAAGCTAAATTCTGGATCCCCATACCTGCCTCACTCACAGTCACACCCTCCTGTCCCTGACCACGGTCCAAATTTGATGTATTTAATCTAAGGGGTGTGACTGTCTCCTGAAACACAGTGTCCAGATAACTCTCCCCCTCCCTGATGTGTCACAGTGTCCGCAGCTCGGACTCCAGCTCATCAACTCTGAGCCTAAGTTCCTCGAGAAGCCAACGCTTGCTGCAGATGTGGTCACTGTGGATCGCACTGGCGTCCACCAGCTCCCACATACTACAGCTGCAACACATCGCCTGCCCAGCCATCTCTATTATTTAATTCATTAATTTGGATGTTAAATATTTTTAAAGTGAATTTCTTAACTGTACTCTTCAGCTGTAATTACATCTCTTGATTTAAACTACTTGGCCAATCAAAAGAGACACGGAAGAGATACCCACCAACCACCTACCTGTTTTCCTATGACATCACACTTCGGCTCTGACAGGTAGAAGGGGCTCTCTGCCGCTGGTTTTTATCTCCCGCTGCCACTGCCCTTTCCACGCAGGTCCGTTCTCCGCGTGCTGGGCCTCCCTCTCTGCCACTGGTTTTTATCTCCCACCACCACTGCCCTTCTCAGGCAGGTCCACTCTGCATGTTATTGCTGAGCAAGTGCTGCTTGATAGCACTGTCGATGACCCCTTCCATCAATTTTCTGATGATTGAGAGTAGACTGATAGGGTGGTAATTGGCTGGTTTAGACTTGTCCTGCTTTTTGTGGACAGGACATACCTGGGCAAATTTCCAATATTCCGGGTAGATGCCAGTGTTGTAGCTGTACCGGAACAGCTTGGCTAGGGGCGCAGCTAGTTCTGGAGCACAAGTCTTCAGTACTATTGCAAGTGAGTACAGGAATTGAAGGATAAGAGAGATGAATGTGTGGTTGGAAAGTTGGTACAGGAGGGGAGGGCTTTAGATTATTGGGACACTGGAACCAGCTGTGGGGGAGATGGGACCTGAACAGGCCAGACGGGTTGCACCTGAACAGAGCCGGGACTGAGTTCTTTGCGGGACGTTTTGCTAGTGCTGTTGGGGAGGGTTTAAATTAGTTTGGTAGGGGGATGGGGGACCTGAGGGTAGACTCAGTTGGGACAAAAACAGAAGGCAGAATATTAATGGAGGAGTCTGGAATGCAGAGGAAACAAAGGTTAGAAAATTTAAGAAAAAGAGTTTGGCAGTGCTCAAGGGTATTTACTTCAATGCAAGGAGTATAGCAAAAAAAAGCAGATGAGCTGAGGGCACAGATAGACATGTGGCACTATGATATCAGCTATTACAGAAACATGGCTTAAGGAGGGACAGGAATGGCAGTTCATCATTCCTGGTTACAGGGTTTTCAGATGTGATAGGGAGGGGGATAAGAAAGGAGGGGGCGTGGCAATTTTGGTCAAAGAAACAATTACAGCTGTGAGGAGGGATGATATGTTGGAAGCTTCATCAAATGAGGCCATATGGATCGAGCTAAGGAACAAAAAAGGGGCAATCACACTGCTGGGAATGGACTAAAGGCCTGCCTGGGTCTGCAAAAAAAACTGACTAGAGCCCGACAGAACCACATCCGACCCGGCCCGAGTCCTTCCATTTTTTTCTGCGCCAGACCTGACCCGACCCGACCATTAGTTGACATACCTTCCATTTTTCACTTCCTTGCTGATCTGCACAAGCTTAAAATAACTAACAAAACCACCTTTCAAGTCCAAAAATTAAATTAACAGTGGAGCCACTTACCTGTGATAGACTGTGTCCGACTCGAGCCCGAATGCCAGACCCGGAAGTGTGACCCAACCCAAACCCGACACATTTCGTCGGGTCCCGTCAGGTTCAGTTCGGTTAGCAGGCCTTTAGAGTGCACAATAGACTCCGAAACAGTCAGAGGGAGATAGAAGAGCAGATATGTAGGTAAATCTCTGAGAAGTGCAAAAACAATAGGACAGTAATAGTAGGGATAGTTTTCGTGTGAAAGGAATTGAGGGAGCAGAATTCTTGAGGTGTATTCAGGAGAACTTTTTTGCCCAGTATGTAGCAAGTCCAACAAGAGAGGGCACAGTTTTAGACTTAGTTTTAGGAACTGAAGATGGGCAGGTGAAGGAGCAGCAGTTGGAGAACATTTTGGTGGTTGTGATCATAATTCAGTCAGTTTGAACACATTAGGAAAAAGGACAAGGATCGAACAAGAGTTAGAGTTCTCAACTGGGGCAAGGCCAATTTAACTAAGCTGAGGAGTGATTTAGCGAAAGTGGACTGGCAACAGCTACTTGAAGGTAATCAGTGTCAGAGCAGTGGGAGGCATTCAAAGGGGAGATTCAAGGATTCAGAGTAAACATGTTCCCACAAAGAAAAAGGGTGGGACAACCAAATCTAGAGCCCCATGGATGTCAAGAAGCTTACAAGGTAAGTTAAGGCAGAAAAGGAAAGCTTATGTTCGACACCGAGAACTCAATACTACAGAAAGCTGAGAGGAGTATAGAAAGTGGATGGGTGAAATTAAAAAGGAAATTAGGAAAGCAAAGAGAGGGCATGAAAGAATATTGGCAAGCAAAATCAAGGTGAACTCAAAGATGTTTTATCAATACATTAAGAGTAAGAGGATAACTAAGGAAAGAGTAAGGCCCATAAAAGACCAAAAAGGTAACCTGTGTGTAGGGGCAGAAGATGTCGGTATTGTTCTTAATGAATACTTCGCATCTGGCTTCACAAAAGAGGGGGACGATGTAGATATTGTAGTTAAGGAAGAGGGGTGTGAAGTATTGGATGTGATAATCATAGGGAGAGAGGTAGTATTAATGGGAATAGTATCCTTGAAAGTTGATAAATCAAGGGACCGGATGAAATGTACCCCAGACTGTAAAAAGAAGCAAAAGAGGAAATAGCGGAAGGTCTGACCATCATTTTCCAGTCCTCACTGGATACAGGTGTGGTGGGAGGACTGCTAATGTTGTACCTTTGTTTAAAAAGGGGGCGAGAGATAGATCGAATAATTACAGGCCAGTCAGTCAAACCTCAGTAGTGGGAAAATTATTGGAATCAATTCTGAGAGACAGGATAAAATTTCACTTCGAAGGGCACTGATTAATCAAGGATCGTCAGCATGAATTTGTTAAAGGAAGATCTTGTCTGACCAACTTGATCGAATTTCTTGAACAAGTAACAAGGAAGATAGATGAGGGTAGTGCAGTTGATGTGGTCTACACGGATTTTAGCAAGGCTTTTGACAAGGTCCCACATGGCAGACTGGTAAAAAAATAAAATCACATGGGAACCAGGGAAATGCAGCATGGTGGATACAAAATTGGATCAATGACAGGAAACAAAGAGTAATTGTTGACAGGTGTTTTTGCCACTGGAGGGCTGTTTCCAGTGGCGTTTCACAGGGTTTAGTACTGGGTCCCCTGCTTTTTGTGGTATATATCAATGATCTGGACGTAATTGTAGGGGGCATGATCAAGAAGTTTGCAAATGATACAAAGATTGGCCATGTGGTAGATAGAGAGGCTGCAGGAAGATATCGATGGACAGGTGGGCAGAAAAGTGGAAAATGGAATTCAACCCAGAGAAGTGTGAGGTGATGCATTTGGGGAGGTCAAACCAGGCAAAGGAATACACAATTAATGGGAGAATACTGAGAGGTATACAGGAAGTGAGGGACCTTTTAGTGAATGTCCACAGATCCCTGAAGATAGCAGGGCAGGTTGAGAAGGCGGTTAAGAAGGCATATGGTATCCTTTCCTTTATTAGCCGAGGTAAAGAATATAAGAGCAGGGAGGTTATGCTGGAACTGTATAAATCATTGGTTAGGCCACAGCTTGAGTACTGTGTGTAGTTCTGGTCACCTCATTAGAAATAGGATGTAATTGCACTACAGAGAGGGTACAGAGGAGATGAACGAGGATGTTGCCGGGACTGGAAAAATGCATCTGTGAAGAAAGATTGGATAGGCTGAGGTTGTTCTCCTTGGAACAGAGAAGGCTGAGGGGAGATCTGATTGAAATATACAAAATTGTGAGGGGCCTGGATAGACTGGATGTGAAGGGCCGATTTAGCTTAGCAGAGAGGTCAGTGACGAAGGAGGCATTGATTTAAAGTGATTGGTAGAACGATTAGAGGGGAGATGAGGAAATGTTTTTTCACCCAAAGGGTGGTGATAGTCAGGAACCCACTGCCTGAAAGGGTAGCAGAATCTCTCAACTCAATTAAAAGGTGTCTAGATATTCATTTCAAGTGCCATAACCTGCAGGGCTATGGACCAAATGTTGGCAGGTGTGATTAGACTGGGTGGCTCGTTTTTCGGCCAGACACGATGGGCCCAGTGGCCTCTTTCTGTGCCATAAACTTTCTATGATTCCAATGTGAAGATGGGATTTTGTCTCCACAAGGACTGTGGGGTGGTCACTCCTACCAATACTGTCATTGACAGATGCATCTGTAACAGGTAGATTGGTGAGGATGAGGCCAAGTAGGATTTTCCCTCTTGTTGGTTCCCTCACCACCTGCGACAGACCCAGTCGAGCAGCTCTGTGCTTTAGGACTCGGCCAGCTTGGTCAGTAGTGGTACTACAGAGCCACTCTTGGTGACAGGCATTGAAGTCCCCCATCCAGAATACATTCTGTGCCCTTGCTACTCTCAATACTTCTTCCAATTGATGTTCAGCATGCAGAAGCACCGATTCATCAGCTGAGGAGTAGAGCATGGCTACCCGATCCAAACCCGACGGGACCCGATGACATGTGTCGGGTTCGGGTCAGGTCGGGTCGCACTTCTGGGTCCGGTATTCGGGCTCGAGTCAGATCGGGCTGGGTCGGACACGCTCTATCACCACCTCCGGTAAGTGGCTCCAAGGTTAATGTACTTTTTGGACTTGATAGGTTGTTTAGTTCGTTTTTTTAAGCTTGTGCAGATAAACAACAAAGTGAAAAATGGAAGCTAGGTTAACTGATGGTCTGGTCGGGTCAGTTCGGGCACGGGAAAAAAATGAAAGGACTTGGGCCGGGTTGGGCTCGGATGTGGTTCTGTTGGCCTCGGGTCAGGTTTCATTTGCAGACCCAAGCCGGCCTTTACCGAGGAAGGGGTTGTATGTGGTAATCAGCAATCAGCAGGTGATTTCCTTGCCTACCTTTGACCTGATGCCATGAGACTTCATAGAGTCCGGAGTCAATGTTGCGGACTCCCAGGGCAAATCCCTCCCAACTGTATACCACTGTGCTGCCACCTCTGTTGGGTCTGTCCTGATATTGGGACAGGACATACCCAGGGATAGTGGTGTATGGGACATTGTCTGTAAAGTATGATTCCGTGAAAATGACTATATCAGGCTGTTGCTTGACTAGTCTCTGGAACAGCACTCCCAATTTTAGCACAAGCCCCTAGATGTTAGTGAGGAGGACTTTACAGGGTCGACAGGGATGGGTTTGCTGTTGTCATTTCTAGTGCCTCGGTCGATGTTGGGTTTCATTCCTATTAGGATTTGTAGCCGTTTGCTAGGCCATTTCAGGGGGTATTTAAGAGTCAACCACATTGCTGTGGGTCTGGAGTCATGTGTAGGCCAGACCAGGTAAGGACAGCCCATTTCCTTCCCTGAAGGACATTAGTGAACCAGATGGGTTTTTACAACAATCGATAGTGGTTTCATGGTCACCATTAGACTAGCTTTTACTTCCAGATTTATTAATTGAATTCCAATTTCACCCTCTGACACTGTGGACTTTGAACCAATGTCCCCAAAAGCATTAGCTTAGGCCTCTAGATCACTAGTCCAGTGACATGACCACGACACCACCGCCTCCCCTTAAATGGACCATACAAGGTGCCAGGTTCACCTTTGTACTGACTTATTTCATTTCAACCAGGGAGGAAATATTATTAACATCAGCATGACAAAGAGAGAAGATATTGACAAAAATTTGAGTGGTGCCTAATGACACGTGACAAGTGTGTCTGGGAATTCAGGTGAGAACAGGTCCAGGCTCATAGAATGTTACAACTGGGAAACAGGTCTGTCAGCCCATCAAGTATGTGTTAGTGATTTTCTTTATTTGAGCAATCAGGGTAGATTTTCAAATTGCTACCCGGCTGTATAATTGGCATTGTGAATCCACCATCCATTTAAAGATCAGACAATTTCTATTACGGGCAGTTTTATACTGGACAGCAAGTTAGCAAGTTGAAATTCTACCCACAATATCATTCTCCTTTTTGCTCCTCATATCCTTTCCTGTTCCTTTTTCTGCCAGCAACTAGCTCATTTCCTTTCTAAGTACTTATAAACTCTAACAACTGTAGAGAATTCCAGATTGTAACGACCATCTGTGCAAAGCAATATTTTCGAGCCTACAATAATCTAAACTTTGTGCATTTTTCTTTATTGTCTCACTAACCAATGTTAAAGATCTGTATTCAGTCAAACCTCAATGCTCCAGTAGAAAAACTCTATGGCTGCAAAAGTCAGGAGAAAAATATTGATTATTCCAGTTTTTGGGCTCAGGGCTGCGATTCTCAAAGATCCCACGCCTGGTCCTGTTGAGGTTGAATGCTACCTCCTTATTTCTATAATTTCAGTGTGCAGCCCAGCACCGAACATGCTGCTGGCTGGCTGCACAGTCAACAGGAGGCCAAGCAGTGTGCATGGTTGGCACGTGTTTCGGCAAGCCTGCATGTCATAAAGACAGCCTACTCCTCTTAAAGAGGAGCTTCACTCATTGCACAGACGCTGCCGCTGAATGTCTGTGGAGGAATTGGCTAGAAGGAAAGACACAGAAAATGGAGCAGCAGGCAAGAAAGAGGGCTGCCAGGTTTTCTGATGCAGCATTGGAAAGGAGGAGAGAAGCAATATGTGGGCAGGGGACCAGGAACCCTCAAGGCAAATCATGAGAAGGAAATGGCAGCAGGTGGCCAAGGAGGCCAAAGTCTGGCCCCTCGGACCGGGCAGCAGTGGCGCAAGAAGTTCAATGACCTCACCAGGGTGGTCAAGATTCATGAATGCATCTTTAAAGGATAGCTCCTACCCATCGCATTACCAAGATCTCATGCTGCTCAATGCACCACAGCCCCATCATTTACCCATCAGCAATCTCTCGCAATCAGTACTCAGGCTTAACATTCAGATACTCCACCTCACCCTCGCATAAGATTATGGCAGGCTCAGATAACTTAGACAAGGAAAAACTGTTCCCATTAACTGATAGTACAAGGACTAGGGGACACAGATTGTAGGTTTTGGGCAAAAGATGCAGAGGGAATGTGAGGAAGAACTTATTTACGCAGAAATTGGTAATGACCTGGAACTTGCTGCCCACATGGGTGGTGAAAGTAGAGATAATGAATGATTTTAAAAGGAAATTGGATGGGCACTTGAAGGAAATAAATTTGCAGAGCTGCAGGGATCAAGGTAATATAAAAGCAAAATACTGCGGATGCTGGAAATCTGAAATAAAAGCAAGAAATGCTGGAACCTCTCAGCAGGTCTGGCAGCATCTGTGGAAAGAGAAGCAGAGTTAACGTTTCGGGTCAGTGACCCTTCTTCCGAAGGGAGACCCAAAACGTTAACTCTGCTTCTCTTTCCACAGATGCTGCCAGACCTGCTGAGAAGTTCCAGCATTTCTTGTTTTTATTGCAGGGATCAAGGAATGGAGTGGGACTTACTGGATTGCTATGCAGAAACTCAGCATGGACTCGATGGTTTCCCAACTCCATGTCAGCACTTGCAACGTCTGGTGGCCAATGCCTCAGATTCCACTGTAGCACAGGCAGAACCTGCCCAATGATCAGTGCTGCAGTGGAAGTTCAGACTAAGGTCATGAGATCCATGCATGCTGCCATGCAGGCTCAGACTGCTGCCATCATGGTTGTAAATCTCAGTGCTCAAAGAGGCATGCAGGTTTTCACAGCAGTGCAGCAATTTGTCCAACAGACCATTAGGATAGCTGAGGCATGGTCCGGAACAGTACCAGTGGCTCCGTGGAGCACGAACCTGCTGTCCCCTCTCAGGATGACAGCATTTGTGTTCCCATACCTGCCACTTTGCCAGTGCCCTTGCTATTGCCTCTCAGCCAGCCAGCCCAGGGTGCTTCATCCATGCCAAGGCAGTGCAGTCTGAAACCAGGCTCTCAAGGCCTAGAGCTGCTCAAGGTCATCCTGCAAGACCATCTGCAGTCTCCCCCACTGAAAGGCAGCAGCCTTCCAACAGCCATGCTGCAGCCATTGGGTTAGCATGGCACTGGAGCACTCGGCTAGGCAAAAGCACCAGCAAGACAAGCAATAAGAGCACACTCGAGGGTGAATACTTTAGCTCAACAGTCTGAGATTAAACCGGTCTGTTCGCAATCTTGGTGCCTCATTTGACCCCGGTATTCATAGCATCACTAAGACCACATATTTCCATCTCCAGAACTACGCCCAACTTTGCCCCTGTCTCAGCTCATCTGCTGCTGAAACCCTCATTCATGCCTTCATTATCTCTAGACTCGACTATTCCAATGCACTCTTGACTGGTCTCCCACATTCTACCCTCAGTAAACTTGAGATCATCCAAAACTCTGCTGCCCGTGCCTTAACTTGCACCAAGTCTTGTTCACCTACTACCCCTGTTCTTGTTGACCTACATTGGTTTCAGGCCTAGCAATTGATTTTAAAATTCTCATCCTTGTTTTCAAATCGCTCCATGGCTTCACCCCTCCATATCTCCTCCAGCCCCACAACCCTCCAAGATTTCAGCTATCCTCTAATTCTGGCCTCTTGAACCCCCCGATTTTAATTGCTCCACCATTGGTGGTCATGCTTTCAGTTGTCTACGACCTAGGTTCTGGAATACCCTCCCTGCATCTCTCCACCTCACTTTCCTCCTTTAAGACACCCCTTAAATCCTACCTCTTTGACTAAGTTTTTGGTCATCTGACCTAACCTCTCCTTGTGTGGCTTGGTGTCATATTCTATTTTATAATGCTCCTGTGACGTGCCATGGGACGTTTTATTACATTAAAAGTGCTATGTAAATAGAAGTTGCTGTTGTATTATTGGATGTGTTGTTGGATAAAGTTGTTATGTAATTTTTTTTATTGGGGGCTTTTAGTTCAGGATTTTAGCCAAGAGAACACAGTGATGGTACGTCGCAGATGGATGGAAAGGTGGGGAGTTATGACCAAAGATGATGATGGGATGACATCTTAGGGGAACCAGAGACTCAGTATCGCTCCTGGACAGCCCATCTGGAGCAAAGGGGTCCTGGATGCCTCCTTGCGGTCTCCTCTTCCTCCTTCTCCCAAATGCCTGGCAGCAAGGATTGCACCCTCATGATACTGAAGTTGTGTAGGATGCAGCAGACTACCATGAACTTAGACACCCACTCTGTTGAGTACCGAAGGACTCCCCCTAAGTGGCGCAGACAGTGGAGTCATTGCTTCAAGACGCCAATGGTTTGCTACATGATGATCCTTGTGGCTGCATGGTTCTCATTATAGGTGTGGTGTCCTCACATGGTCAGGTGGCAGCGAGGAGTCATGAGACAGGTGTACAGCAGGTATCCTTTGTTACCAAACAGCCATCCTCTGGTCCGTCATGGTGGCCCAAAGATGGGGGGTACAGCTGACTGCCACAGGATTGAGATGTCATGGCTGCTACCAGGATAGTGGGCATTCAGCAGCATGATGTTCTGTGCATGGCCACACACCAACTGCACATTGATTGAGTGATAGCCCTTATTTACAAATGATGCTTAGAGAGCCACATGAATTTGATGGCCCCCTGCACCTTGTGAACCCAGTTAGCAAGGAAAAGCCACGTATCCTCTCCCCCTACTCCTCTCTGGTAAAAAGGAAGATAAAGAAGTCTCCTCTCTTACCATATAGGGCCTTTGCCATCTTGACGCAGCGAAGAACTGTGAAATGTTTGCTGTCTCGCCTGCTCCCGCCTGGAAGGATCCACATGAGTAGAAATTGAGAGTGACGGTGATGTTGATGGCCATTGGCAGCATCGTGCTTGCCCTCCTGTGAGGCTGCAAGTCCTGTTGAAAGAGATGGCACAGTTCAGTGACCCTCTCCTTGCTGAATCGTAGCCACCTCAGACATTGCTTCTGGCTGAGTTGGAGGTAGGAGAAGTGCTCCCTGAGGATCTTTGGTGGGCAAGGCCTTTGTTGAGAGCCCTCCTCCTGCACTCTCTCTGTTGCCTGTGCTCCATATTTCCATCATGTTGCAGCCAAGCAAGACTGTAAATATAGCCCCCGATAACTCTATAAGGTTTTTAAATAACAGGGCAGAAAATTCCTCTGGCTTCCCTGTCAGGGTGCAGCAACATTCCTTTCAAAATCCAACAGGTCATCGAAACTCCTCCAATCACACAACACAGCACTTCCACAAACTTTGCAATAGAAAAAGTAAGTCAAAAGCACCTCACCTGTAAGTTGAATGGCTGATCCTTTAAATACTGTGAGTGGGGGTGTGAAGGTCGGGGTGGGGGAGTGGTGGTCCCTCCTGCAGCTGCATACATGTTCCGCTGTGAGTGTAAAGGAAAGGACATTAACTGGATCTGCGTGGGTCAAATTGGCAGAACGTGTGTCAGATCAGCCTTAGCGGCTGTTTGACGTCATGATCTGTCCACTCTGTATGCTTCTGGCTCATGCATAGCATGCCAGTACTAGAGCCCTTAAATGGGACATCGCATGGGCTGCTTGGAAGTGGCTAGAAGCAGTGTGCCGACCATTTTCAGCCGCTTTAGCTTCTGTAGTGTCAGTGC
This sequence comes from Heterodontus francisci, assembly GCF_036365525.1. Classification (NCBI taxonomy): domain Eukaryota; kingdom Metazoa; phylum Chordata; class Chondrichthyes; order Heterodontiformes; family Heterodontidae; genus Heterodontus; species Heterodontus francisci. The sequence continues at coordinate 99,676,349 of NC_090381.1, read as the reverse complement.
CACAGAGCCACATTTTGCAGTCTCAGAGTTTTATGCTCACTCAAGCTCAAGCAGTGCAGAGGAGATTTACCAAAATTGTATCACAGATGAGGGATTTCAGCTATGTGGGGAGACTAGAGAAGCTGGGAGTATTCTTCATAGAGCAGAGAAGGTTAAGGGAAAATTTAATGAAGGTGTTCAAAATTATCGGGTGGCGGGGGGAAGTGGTTGGTCGAGAGATTAACAGAGCGTCAGAACCATATGATGGCACTGCAATTATTCCCTAAAGATGAGTGGCAGATGACAAGGTTGGCAGCAGAATCCAAGACATCCTTTAAGGCACTGCCAGGGAGGGCTTCTCTGCAATGCAGAGCACTCTGGAGCAGTCGACAGCTCCAGGAATTCCTGTACATATCCCATAGAATGCAGAGCTCTCCTGGAACATAATTTCATGGATATATTAAAGAATGATCTTCTGGGACTTACCCAGGTGGGTGGGCATCTGAAGACAGATCTATATCCCCTGCAATGTTGCCTCACAATCCTGGCTTCCCAGACTGCCTGATGTTCCTGCTCCTCTTGGTCCTCCAACAAATAAAGAAGGAACTAGCATTTATATAAAATCTTTCACACCCTCAGGGCATTCCAAAGTTATTCACAGTCAATTAAGTACGTTTCAAGTGCAGTCACTGTTGTAATATAGACAAATGTAGCCTGCACAAAAGAAGGTGCTACAAACAGCAATGATAACTCACCTGATAATCTTATTTTGCTGTGTTAGTTGAGGAATTAATATTGGCCAGGACACCAGCAGAACTCCTCTGGTTATGACTGAATAGTGCCATGGAATCCTTTACATCCACCGGAACAAGCAGACTGAACACTGCTTTAAAGACTCGTCCGAAAGTTATCACCTCCTGCTGTACTTCCTTGGTATTACATTGAAATGTTTTCCTGAATTATCTGCTCATGTCTCTGGGGTGGAACTTGATCCTTGGCCTTCTGATTCAGAAATAGAAATGCTACATCTGAGCCAAGGTTGATACAAAGGAGGAAAATAACTTTGCAGCCTTCACCTTCATTTTAATTCCTCAAACAGGAAACAGTCTCTCAAGAGATTTGCAATTGAAGTTGGGAGTCTCAAGAATAAAGAGCAAAAAATATGTTGACAAAAGCACAATCCAAAGTAATGAGTACCTCTGCAACAGCACAGTAGAATACAACTACTGACCTATAAGATGCCAACATCAGCGCTCCCCAGCTGATGTTCGAAGATACCCCTGTTTTTTATAGATGCAAAAGTTAGACTGGTAGATTCTAGGGCATTTAGGACTGGCAGTATCATCCTGATCTAAATCCATAATTTTCATGGCTGCACCTTCGTTAGGTCTGGCTGCATTTTATGCCTTCAGTCACTTCTGAATTTAGGACAGAACCTAAATAGGGCATAGCTATCTGTTCATAGCTTAATCCCTCATCCCTGATAGCATTCTAGTAATTTAATGCTGCAGCTTTTCCATAACATTTCTATCCTTCCTGTATAGTGACTCTCAAAACTGTATGTAATATTCCAATACTGACAGAATTAATACCGAGTGCATGTTCAATATTATAGTCATTCCTTTTGTATTCTATACAACACCAAAGATTCCTTTTCTAGCCTTATCTAATTGTCTTGTCCCCTCTGAATCTGTACATTAATGTTCCCCTGCTCCTCGATTCAGTTTTCAATCTTACCACTCTTACTTCCAAAATGTTTACTTTGCATCTCTCTAGATTGAATTGCACCTGACACCAATCTGTCCATACTTTTTACATCCTTCTGCAGTTTTTCAGTCACGGTTACATTTTGACATTCTCTCCAGTTTTATGTACTCAGTAAATTGTGATATTGTTTCCTTAATTCTTAAGTCCAGTTCATTTTCAATACAGTAAAGTACAGTGGCCCAACACAGAATCTGTGATGTCCAACAAGATGGAATAATGTGCTGACCACCACTCTCTAGATTCACAAGTGAAGAATGGTACTTTGGGTGAGCTACGGCTGTTCTACCATCACCTATGGAATCAGATGCAGAAATAATGCTAATTTCAAATGCAAAAATCTTTTGCCATATGTAGACTGAGATTTGCCGCAATCTGGGATAAAGAGCTATTTTTCCTGGGAAACCGAATAGATCTACCTACTTTATAAGTCAAATAGTTCTTCTATATGTACATATGCTGCCTATACACCTACCTCATACATGTCACTGGGTGTGCTATCAGAAAAGTACATGCCTCTGTGAGATACCGCATGTGATAGGGTGGTCTTAAAATACAGTGGACCAAAAGGGTGAATGGTGGAAAGTAAAATATCGCAGATACTGTGGTTGAAATGGAAGAAGGAGTCAAATGCGTCACTGTAACATCTGGCAACCATTTTTGCCCTCTCCATTCTCTCCTTATAGTGTTAGTTTCTTGCTGAGGTATGGTTCTGAGTGCTAACAACAAATCCAGGACCTTACGTATTCTTCATGTGTGAGGATAGAGATCGATTCTGATCCTGTCCTCAACCAACATTCACATTTTCCAGCAGGGTTCACTGGGCAGAAATCAAATTGAGAATCTGATCAATCTGGATGATTATTTTCCCCTCTCCTGAGGCCAATTGTAGTGAACCAATGCTATGAAGAATAAAATAATGCATGGTGAAAACAGGTGTCTGACTCAAACCTGTCCCCACTGCTGCTGGGTTGGTGGGGGAGGTGGGGGCGGGGAGCATTGATTGGTGCCTTGGTTAGGTTAAAATCGAGGCTAAAATAGAAGCTCCTTTTCCCAGCTGTGCAAAGTCATAGCTCAAACCAATCTGAGGTACCAACACACCTATGTTGCTTCTTCAAATGCAACCTTTTGAGTTTTAATACTACTTTTCCTTTTTAAAAAGACATTTTTAACACCATTAACATGTCCATAGTCAAATAGAATCCAAAAACTGCAAAGACTAACAGTAAATATTTTCATTCACATAATACTCTGAATATACCACAAGCAGGATGGTTACATCTTTTTATTTTGGTACAAATATTAGAATTTAGTATTTGAAAGTTCATTACTAAAATAGCATCCGATGACAGTTGATGTAATATTCTCTAAGAGATTTTTCTGATTTGTGACAGATATGTGGATTTTGATGTACTTTTTATGTGGTTTGAAAGGGCTCACTGATAAACTTCGCCTGAATGTTTGACAGGAAGTCAACAGGACTGTACTGGTGATCAATATGATCCTTCTTACAGGAATTAAATTACACTTTTACTGGCATGCTGGCTATGCTAAATGGGAGCGAAGTATTGATTTTAAAAATGTTATTATGAAGAAAATTTGTAGATGACTTTGGCAAAGCTGCATTTATTGCCTGTGAAGACGGAGAAGCCATCTTCTGAACTGCTGCCGTATTTTTGGTGGTGGAGCTCCCACGATGATGTCAGGTAGTAAACTTTAGGATATTAAACCATGTTAAAGAAATGGCAATATATGTTCAAGTTAGGATGTTGTGTGATTCTGAAGGAAACTTGGAGTTAATGGTATTCCCACAAGATCACTGTTCTTTTCCCCTCATTGGTACAAATCACAGGGGAGGCAAATGCCAGAAAAGTAACCTTAATCCATTGCGGCAATGCATCCTGTAGATTGTACTGTCATGCAGACTCCCACCTGTCAAGAATGAGGCGTATTAATTTCACCATATGAACATTGATTTTAAACTGTTGCTGGAGTGAAGAAATGACTTTTTAAAGAGATCACTAGACCTTTGACTGGAGGATATTTGCATACTAAGAGACGGTGCTTGTGGAGACAAAGAACTACTCCCTGATCCAAATAACCCAAATGGATTTTGATCACCAGACACTGAAAGTGTAAGGAAACACATTCCAGCGATTGCTAAGATGATACAATCCACAAAACCAGGACGGATTAAATCAGCTGGTCAAATGACTTACTGGCTGGTCCAGGTTTTTTGAACTAGCCACCGGACAGTTTGAATTCAGAAGGCAGAGTTTTGTAACAAAAACTTTGTTTTTGAACAAGGAAGCCTCTCTCCTGTCTCTCTCTCTCTCACTTTCGCCCAAGCCACTGGACCCACGGAAGACAAAACCTCAAGAGAGAAAAGACTCCGACATCGAAGGAAGTTGAAGAGTGAACTGGGCCCCAGCGAACAGCAGGATTTACTGACAACCAAAGACTCCACCTTGGACTTAAAGGACTGTAATTATTATCCCGATATTGCCTCAAACTTTTCCCCTTTATTCTTTTCTACCTTTTCTGTCTCTATCTGCATGTGTGTTTATTGCATTTGCATGCTAGTGTCGCATATTCGTAGTTGTTAACCAGAATAGAGTTTAAGATTAATAGGAAACCTGTCTGATTTCTTTGCCTTATAATTGGAAAGCGGTGAACAAGGATTCACTCAAGGGGAGCTAAAACACAGCGGTTTTAAAATTAAACCCTTTTATGGTTAAATCAGGCAAAGGCTGAGTGGGAACCCCTAGATCCCTTCTCACTTGGTCGTAACAGTACTTGCTGCAGCCACAGTACACCTGTGATAGATGGAGCAGATATTCAGTTGATTGGGAGGTGTGCCAATCAAGTGAGCTGCTTGTACTGGACAGTGCCGAGCTTCTTGAGTGTTGTTAAGATTACACCCACTCGAGCAAATGATGACTTTTCCATCACATCACTGATTTGAATCTTGTAGATGTTGAGGAAGCTTTGAGGATCAAGAGGTGAGTCACTTATTGTAAAGTACCTAACATCTGACCTGCCTTTGTTGCCAAAGTGTTGACATGGCTAGTTGAGTTAAGACAAGACTTGATGGTGCAGGACTTAGCAATGATGATTCTATTTGAGGTCAGAAAGAGAGGGCTAATTCTTTGTGCATCATTTAGTGCCCCTGACAGGGGTACACCTCGGTAATTGAAACGCATTTAGTCAGAAAGTACTGATGCACTTGGTCCTGAACAGAAGCAGTGCCCTTGTTGCTGCTCTTAAACAGTGTTAAGGCTGGGGTGGGGCAAGAGGAAAATCCACCTAATTAAATTGATCAGCCTCTCTTTAAAAAGCAAAAGAATAACATCAACTTTGTTCAATTGTTAGTATTCCTGAATGAAGGTATGAAGGTTGCAAAACCAGGTGGGAAAGGCTGGATTTTATCAGCCCCTCAACGTCGTGGGTAGTGGTGGGGAGGCCCGTAAAGTGCCTGCGCGGTGGCACCTGATGCCTTTGCTGGGGACGCAGCGGCCGCCCCCTCTATGTCATCAGGGCAGCCGCTTCGCCCCCTCCATTTAAATGAGCCCCCGCGCAAAATATCGCGGGGGCTCTGCGGCGGCCGCTCAGTTTGGGCAGGCCGCCAACTTCAAAATGCGCCGAGTAATGATTAAACAATGTCAAACTTGCTTTTTAGTAAAATGTACATTTTACTAGGAAGGCAAGACGAAGGAATCTAAAGGATTCCATTTTTCAGTCGGGAAAGAATTAGTTACAGTAGGAGATAGTTCTATGGATCTTATTTCAACAAAGTGATGGGACGATGAAGAATGGATAGGATGTGATATTTGCAGCTTAGAAAAAACAAAAGTGGAAAGTTCAGAAGCATAAAGATCTTAATATCAAAGATAAAACAGGTGATAAAGGTCCTCATGGAAAAAGGTTCCAAACTAGAAACAAGAGAAGAAACAGTTTCTTTCATGTATCTTGTCAAAGAGTGCAGCATGGGTGTCGAAAGAACCTTGCCTTTTTTTAATTCATTCTTGGGATGTGAGCATCAGTGACAAGGCCCGTATTTATTGTCCACCCTTAATTGCCCTTGAACAGGTGATAGTGAGCCACCTACAATTAAGTGGCTTGTTAAGCCATTTCACAGGACAGTTAAGAGTCAACCACATTGGTGTGGATCTGGAGGCACAAGTAGGTCAGACCAGGTAAGAAGGACAGATTTCTTCCTCTAAAGAACATTAGTGAACCAGATGGGTTTTTACAATACAGTAGTTTCATGATCACTATTGATGAAACTAGCATTTTACTCCAGATGCATTAATTAATCAAATTTAAATTCCCCTAACTGCTGTGGGGGATATTTCAACTCACATCTCCAGAGAATTAGTCCAGGCCTCTGGATTACTAGTCTAGTAACATTACCACGATATTACCAAGCCCTAACATTGGTGATATACTCTGATCAAGCAATAGTAAGGAATGGTACCAACACTGAAACAGACAATCCTTAGGTCACCAATCATCAGCAATTTTCTGATACAATTCAGTCATTAGTCCATTAAGTAGTCTATTAACACTTAAATTCTTAATGCCTACAAAGGATCTCATTTTATTCATTCATCAGTATCCACAACTGATTTGGTCTTGGAAACTTATTTCTTCCATACATCTTTATAAATTATGTCATAAATATTAAACCTGTAATCCATTTAAATGATACTGCAGAGTAAAATCAGAAAATGTAATTATTCTTAAGTAGTTTTCATAGTATCACATTAAGGTACTAATCTCATCAGTGGTGCCAACCACTATAATAATGTTTTTGAAAGGCATTTAACAAGAATACAATGCTGTATCAGTATGATTGGGCAATGAATCGTTTTCAAGAACCAGTGGTTTATTTTATAATGGAAATTCTCATATGCCTGGAAGGCTACATTTCTAAATATTGAAAATATATTTCAATGTATTACTGTAAAACACCAGTGCTAACAATACTTGATTAGCCCAATTTCTCTTTGTATTGTAACAAATCCATGACTATTATGTAAATTTATGCTGAAGGCTGGTACTAAGGTTTTTATTTAAAAAAATCTTGATTTCATATTTTTGGTGTAGAAATTTGCAGTGTTTATTAGCTAAAAAAATGTTTAGCAGAATTATTTGTTGAAAAAATGTGTCAATGCTATCAGATGGTACGTTGGGTATGGTACGGGACAATGGAGAACAGTCAAGCGTCAAACATGATTTTCTATTTTTTTATATAAATGCCAAACAGAGGAGATGAATTTCTGCAGGGTTCTCCAGCTCATCCTCTGTGACTTCAGCAGAACTGCAGTAAAAATCCCAGAAAAACAGTGTAAACAATATATATGTTATTTTTTCCAGGGTTTCCATCACTCTTTTACCATTGATTGGGTGATTAGGAGAACCCCCACTGAAATTCAGCCACATTCATTTCTGTCTGTTCATAAAAATCAGCTGTATAACTGGCACCATTCTATACATAAGAAATCAAACTATTTATGGTTGCTCGTTGGTAAAATATCAACAAGTTATACTGGTCAATTAAGTGGACCAATGTAGTTCGATGACATAAAAATATGCATGATGGTATCACTTATATACCTAATTTTATGACAGCTATTTTTTTGGATAAATTCAGCACACACCTTTCCCTAGTCTGTCACACTTTACCTTTCTCTCTTTTCGCTGTTTCCTTCGCTGTTCCCTCCTGCCTTCCTGCTCCATTCATATTCTACCTTTCTTTCTTCCCTTTTGTCCTAACTTCTTTTCTTACTGTTCCATTTCATCTACATTTCTGGATTTTTTTCTCAAAAACCCTATGACCCAAAAATATTTCATTGTTTTGGATGGAATAGTCCTAATTCAGTCTAGGAAGTCCTGTGAAAATATTAACGCTGACCCTCGAGGCATATTTGTAACTCCAGAAGCCACCAGCATCCATAGTACCTTCTCATGTGTCTTTTGCTGCAGATATCATCTGAACTGACAGATTCTTCAGGTTATTCTGCATGGCCTGAGAAGCTTCCTGCAATATGTGCAGATCCGTGTAGTGGATTCCTCTAGTGGGTCAAGAACAGGAGTGATAGCCAAGTGGTCCTCGAAGTAGGATAAGATATGGGAAGTTACGTTTTGGATGAGCTGAAATTTACAAAGGGTGGAGAATTGGAATAATCAAGGTTGAACAAAAGCAAGTGTGAGTTTCAGCTGCAGTTGGGGTAGGTAGGGCGGAAGCAGGTGATGTAACAGAGGAGATGGAGAGGATATGGGGTCGCAAGTTCAGCTCAGGGCAATAGGACACTGTCAAGCAGACCCCTCCCCCATCTGCCAAGAATAAGGCACATTAATTTTGTCATATGAAGATTGATTTGAAAACAGTTGTTGAAGTGAAGAAAGGACTTGTTTAACAAATAAATCACCAGGCCCTTGGCTGGAAAGACATTTGCATATTAACGGACAGTGCTTGTGGAGACAAAGGGGTTACTTCCCTTATCCAATTTAACTCATAATGGTCTTTGAGCACCAGACATTGAAGATGAGGAAGCTCAAATTTCAGGATGACTGCTGGAATGGCTGAATCCACAAACAGATGTGGTCAGACCAGCTGGTCACATGACTAGCCTGCTTAGCAACCTGGTTTTTCTGAATTGTACAAAGAGTTTGAACAAAAGAAGGTTGTTTGTTCCTGGACTGAAGGAGACCTCTTCTGTCCTGTCTGCTCCCATCTCTTTCTCACAAGCCTCTGGACACACTGAGGACACATGAACTTCAAGAGACAAAAGTCTCCTACACCGAACAAGGTTTAAGAAGAATACTGAGCCCCAATGAAGAGCAAGATCTACCTACAATCAAGGACTCTACAGTGAGCTTGAAGAACCGCAACAAAAACCATCTTCAGAGATTGCCTCAAACTTTTCCACTTTATTTTTCTTCTGCTCTTTTCTGTCTCTATCTGCATGTGTGTATCGCTTATGCATGCTAGCGTGGGTGCGTCGTGTATCCGTAGGCATCAACCGAATGAGAGTTTAAGTTTAATAAATTTTAACCGTTCTTCTTTAAACTGAAGAAAACCTGTTTCTTTGCCTTATAATTGGAAAGCAAGGATTCACCAAGGGGGAGCTAAAAACATGGTGTGTTTAAAATTAAACCCTGTTATGGTAAGACCAGGTGAAGGCTGAGAGGGAACCCTAGACCTCTTTCTCACCTGGTCATAACAGACACCAAGGGTTTGAACAGTCTAATTCAGCTTGAGCCCATTAGACGGAGTGGAATTGATGGCAAGGGTACGGAGTTGGCCAAGGGTCCTTCAATAATATCTTCCAAACCCACAATCTCTACCACCTAGAAGAACAAGGGTAACAGACACATGGGAACACCACCACCTGCAAGTTCCCCTCTAAGTCACACACCATCCTGACTTGGAACTATATCACTGTTCCTTCCCTGAGGCTGGGTCAAAATCCTGGAACTCTCTCCCGAACAACACTGTGGGTGTACCTACACCACATGGACCTCAGTAGTTCAAGGAAGTGACTCACCACCACATTCCCAAAGACAATTACAGATGGGCAATAAATGGCTACAATACCAAGTCATTAATATAGATCATAAATAGTTAAGGTCCCAGCACTGATCCTTGTGATCACTGATCACAGTTTGCCATCCTGAAAATGGCCCATTTATCCCAACTCTCTGTTTCCTGTTAGTCAGTCCTCTATCCATACTAATATATCACCCCCAACACCATGAGCTGTTACCTTGTGTAGTAATCTTTTTGTATGTGACATTTTATCGAATGTCTTTTAGAAATCCAAATACACTACATCTACTGGCTTCTCTTTATCCACCCTGCTTGTTACATCCTCAAAGAATGCTAATAAATTTGTCAAACATGATTTCCCTTTTAGAAAACTATGTGGACTCTGTCTAGTTGTATTGTTATTTTCTAGATGTCCTGTTACTATTTCTTTAATAACGGATTCTAGCATTTTCCGAATGGCAGTTACCTGCTTTCTGTCTCCCTCCTTTCTTGAACAGAGGTCTTACATTTGCAGTTTTCCAATCTACTGGGAGTTTTGCAGATCTAGGAAATTTTGGAAGATTACAACTAATTCATCCACTATCTCTGCAACTACTTCCTTTAAGACCCTCAAATGCAAACTATCAAGTCCAGGGGACTTGTCAGCTTTTAGTCTCATTAGTATTCCCATTACTTTTTCTCTAGTGATAGTGATTGGTTTTAATGTTTGGGAAGTGAATATGGTTCCAAAGGATTAAATAAGGTGCCAGCAACCTTGCAATCCACTAGCATCTATCCATTTGGTAACCAGTGGAGCTTGATAAGGTGTAATAAATATAAACATATTGGGGGAGAAATCTGTTCACATTGTACCACTTTTAGCAGCACTACATTGAGGTCCCTCGACTTCCAGGGGCAGGCCGCACGGTGGGTCAGTGATGTTATTGAAGAATGCTGCGTAGTCCATGCTGGTATGGCCCACGGTGCTTCCTGCCCTGGGGAATTGACGTAAGTCTGCTTAGCGCCGCATCACAAATGAATTTCTCTCCCAATAAATTCATTGGGGTAATAGTTAACTAACCCATTGCACTGCGTTAACAGAAATAATACATTTACCCTCATGCAACCTGTACTCTTTCTCAGCTGCAGAGGACAGGACTCTTCCATGGCTGTCACATTCTATTTGCATTCTCTTCAGACAGAATAGAAATTAGGTTTTTCAACACAGTGACACTCTTATAAATATTTTTACAGTTCTGGAGATGGGTTTCTTGTGGTATTACTATTTGTGTTACTATTGCTAACTGATGCCCAAAGTGTTAGAAGTGCAGGGCCTGGAAATATTAGAATACCTTACTATTCCCAAGGTGATATTTTACATTCTGCTCCAGAAAAGTTTCAGACTTGCTTTGAAGTATTAGGATTTTCATATTTTCACTGCCCTCATCACACCAGGATTTTAATCAGATATTGACAAAGGACTGCAGAAATTTCAGAAGATGCTGCATTTTATAAGCACAGAAGCAGGCAATTCAATCCATTGACCTTTTGCCATCTCTCTAAAAGAATTAGAAACCTAGTTACATTCTCTTGCCCTCTCCCCATATCCTTTTACATTTTTCTTTCTCAAGTATTTATCCATTTCCCTTTTAAAAGTTATTATAGATTCTGTTTCCATCACTGTAACTGGTAGGTCACCTATTCATGTAACTTCTGTTGAGATTCTTTGAAGTTACTTGTTGTCTAGCTGGGCAATATCTCAATCAGTAAAGCAAACTATAATCTCAGCAATTATTCAAGCCTAGAAATTATGGTCTGTAACATTAACGTACATTCATATGACATGCCTCTACCTACTATATTAAAGGAGGCGTTAGTTTGATTATTAACTCCTCTGTCAAAATAGAGAGGAATTTCAGTCAAACATGTAAAGCTTTCCTATCCTAATATATTATTTTCTGGGCTATAGCTACTTGACTAATACAATCAAAATTTTAAACTAAGGAACAAATTTGCATTTATACAGCACCTTTCATAATGCCAGGATGTCCCAAAGTATTTCACTGCTAATGATGTACCAGTAAACAGACTTTGGTTTGCCATGGTGGCTCGAATCCAGATGGCATAGCGGACAGCCACAAAATGACGACATCATGACTGTTGCTAAGTTACTAGGCGTTGATCTGCATGAATTGCTGCGTATGGTTACACATCAGCTGAACCTTGAGGGAGTGCAATTCCTTTAAGTTACAGTACATCTCAGAGTTTACATGCAATACTAACAAAGCAGCACGTGTGTAGTCAATGGCACTTTGCACCATGGGGAAGCCTGCAATCCTCACAAAGCCATGTGCTCCCTCCAACTGCAGCTCTCTGGCAAATATCCCCTGCTCCAGCCTGGAAGGAGCCCAATGCATAAAAGTTCATAGCTACCCAGATCTTCACAGCCACTGGCACCGCCATTGTTACCCTTCTGAGTTTGCAGTTGTGGCTGCGGCAAGTGGCAGGTTTCAGTGAGAATATCTAACACACTATGTGTCCCTGAGGTGCAGGTAGGAGAAATGCTACTTGAACAATCTGGGTGCATAGGGCCTTCTCCCGCCTCCCCCCCTTCTCCTCCTCCTCTCTGTTCCAACAACTTGCTCTGCTCTACATGCTCTTTGCTCATTCTCCCTGTTGTGCTGCATTCTAAGCGGAATGCCCACTACTGTATCCATGTCTGGAAGCAACTGGTTTGTGCACAAGTCTTGAAGTCATGACCATTCTTTCAGCACCTGCCACACTACTCCCTGTCGTCTTCAGCAACTTTAAATAACAGTACAAACTACCAAAACACCGATATAAACTCAGCGACAGCCAGTAGAAATCAATCAGCAACTAATCTGAAAGTAGTTTATGATCTCTTTAATTAGCACGGGTGGGCGTCCTTCCTGCTGCTGAATATGTGTTCAGCCATATAATGTTAAAAAGCAGTGTTAACTGAAGCAATGAGCTCCAAAATGCCAGCTCTGGCATCAAATCAGCATTACATGCCAGTGCTGGCATTTTGGAGCTCATTGCTTCAATTAACACCATGTTTTAACATCACACAGCTGAACATGCATTCACTCACTGTGTATGAGCTAACCCCCCACACCAATTGCCAGCAGGTATGACTGTGCGCACTCCACAGATGCCATTTTGGACCTCTAAGGCCACTCGTTACACCCAAAAATCAGGTGCTAGGCATCTGAATTTTGCGCCGAAAAGATCTGAGTGTTCACAACTGAAAAAGAACTGAAACTGGCAATGGAACTGGAAGGAGGAGGAATTATTTATTTTTAGCCTTGAGGGCAATGATCTAACGGTTTAATGTAATTTATCATACATTCTTTCTTTCTGAATGGCAACATGCGGCTATATCTGCATAGATTGGTGTTTATAAAAGTTTTATTTGTGGCACTCTTTCGCTTATGAATTTGATGGAATTTCACTGCTCTCCCATTTCAGAACAAAACTCAAGATTCCACCATCCAACTTACTGTAGGCAGTTTTTTTGAAATATTTGTTTTCTTTTTGCATCATCTCATTTTCATTTCAAAAATTTCAAAAACTGCTAAATAACTAATATGAAACCATCCTGCAACTGTGCAAAAAATTAATTGCATGCTTCTGTTTCTTAGGCCCACTCCAGGACTTGACTAGGCTGATGTTCCAGAACAGTACTGAGGGAGGTGCTGTTTCACCGTCGGAGGTGCTGTTTCTTGGATGAGACATTAAACTGAGATCCCATCTGCTTTCTCAAGTAAAAGATCCCATGGCACCATTTCAAAGAAGAGCAGGGGAGTTATTCCTGGTTTACTGGCCAATATTTATCCTCCAATCAACATCCCAGGAACGGATTATCTGCTCATTATCATATTGCTGTTTGTGGAACCTTGCTATGTGCAAATTGGCTGCGCATTTCCTATATTGCAACACTGACTACAATTCAAATTATTTCATTGGCTGTAAAGCGCTTTGGGACGTCCAGTGGTCAAGAAAGGCGCTATATAAATGCAAGTGGTTCTTTCTTTCTATGCCAATGACTTGGAATCAAGGAGTGAATAGAAATTGGTTATTTTCATAAATGATACTAAACTACAAGGGGAATGGGGAGGAAGGGCTGTGTCCGAGGAAACAGTAAACCAAAGGATATGGGGGGAAAGCGGGAATACGTTATTGAGTTGGATGATCAGCCATGATCATAATGAATGGCGGATCAGGCTCGAAGGGCCGAATGGCCTACTCCTGCTCCTATTTTCTATGTTTCTGTGTAAGAATGCTGCAACATTCAGCTGAATAAATAATGTAAAGAGATGTAATTGTGCAGTTTAGATTAACAAATATAGAGTACATTGCATTGGAAAGAATATGTTGCACTATAAATGATGTAGAACTAGCTAAAAACTTCTTCGAAAGGGATGTGGACATACAAACATATGAATTAGGAGCAGGAGTAGGCCATTTGGCCTCTCGAGCCTGCTCCGCCATTCAATATGATCATGGCTGATCTGTTTGTGTCTCAAAATACACACTCCCATCTACCCTTGATAACATTTGATTCCCTTGCCTAACAAGAATCTATCTACCTCCGCCTTAAAAATATTCAATGACCCTGTCTCCACCACCTTCTGAGGCAGAGAATTCCAAAGTCGCACAAACCTCTGAGAGAAAAAAGTTCTCCTCATCTCTGTCCTAAAAGGGTGACCCCTAGTTTTAAAACAGTGCCCCCTAGTTCCGGACTCACCCACAAGAGGAAACATCCTTTCCACATCCACCTTGTCAAGACTGTCCAGGATCTTATATACTTCAATCTAGTCTCCCCTCACTCTTCTAAACTCCAGTGAAAACAAGCCTAGTCTGTCCAACCTTTCCTCATAAGACAACACACTCATTCCAGGTATCAATCTAGTAAACCTCCTCTGAAACAACTCCAATGCATTTACATCCTTCTTTAAATAAGAAGACCAAAACTGCACACAGTATTCAAGATGTGGTCTCACCAATGCCCTGTGTAACTGAAGCATAACATCTTTACTTTTATTTTCAATTCCTCTTGAAATAAAGGATTGCATTCCATTAGCTTTCTTTGTTTCATGCTGTACCTGCATACTAACTTTTTGTGACTCTTGCAGTAGAATACCTAGATCCCTCTGAACCTCGGAATTCTGCAGTCGTTCTCCATTTAAGTAATACTCTGCTCTTTTATTCTTCCTGCCAAAGTGAACAACTTCATATTTTTCTACATTATACTCCATCTGCCAGATTTTTGCCCTCTTACTCAATCTCTCTATATCAGTCTGCAACTTCCTTATGTCCTCTTCACAACATACTTTCCAATCTATCTTTGTGTCATCTGCAAATTTAGCTATCATGCCATCGCTCCCCTCATCTAAGTCATTGTTATGCTTCATTGATATAAATTATAAAAACTTGAGGCCCCAGCACAGAACCCTGCGGACTCCACTCGTCACATCCTGCCAATCAGAAAAGGACCCATTTATGCATACTCTGTTTTCTGCCAGCCAGCCAATCCTCTATCCCTGCTCATATGTTACCGCCTACACCATGAGCTCCTACTTTGCGCAGTAACCTTTTATGTGGCAAAGGCCTTCTGGAAATACAGGTACAGTAAGAGTCATGAGGCACTCACAGTGATGTACTGATTCCTCATTGGACAGAGAACCGGAGGGTCATGAGGCACTCATAGTGATGTACTGATTCCTCATTGGACAGAGAACCGGAGGGTCATGATGCACTCACAGTGATGTACTGATTCCTCATTAAACAGAGAACCGGAGGGTCATGAGGCACTCACAGTGATGTACTGATTCCTCATTAAACAGAGAACCGGATGGTCATGAGGCACTCACAGTGATGTACTGATTCCTCATTAAACAGAGAACCGGATGGTCATGAGGCACTCACAGTGATGTACTGATTCCTCATTGGACAGAGAACCAGAGGGTCATGAGGCACTCACAGTGATGTACTGATTCCTCATTGGACAGAGAACCGGAGGGTCATGAGGCACTCGCAGTGATGTACTGATTCCTCATTGGACAGAGAACCGGAGGGTCATGAGGCACTCACAGTGATGTACTGATTCCTCATTGGACAGAGAACCGGAGGGTCATGAGGCACTCACAGTGATGCACTGATTCCTCATTGGACAGAGAACCGGAGGGTCATGAGGCACTCACAGTGATGTACTGATTCCTCATTGGACAGAGAACCGGAGGGTCATGAGGCACTCACAGTGATGTACTGATTCCTCATTGGACAGAGAACCGGATGGTCATGAGGCACTCGCAGTGATGTACTGATTCCTCATTAGACCCACTCTTATCTGTTTCAAACTGGATTTAAGATTCAATCATATTGTGGTTGCTGCTACCTAGAGGTGCCTTTACTCTGAGGTCATTAATTAATCCTGTCACATTACACAATATCAAGTCTAATATAACCTGCTCTCTGGTCAGTTCCAGAACGTGCTGCTCTCAGAAACTATCTTGAAAGATTTCTATGAACTCCTCATCCAGGCTACTACTCCTAATCTGATTTTTCCAGTTTATATGTAGATTAAAATCACCCATGATTATAGCCGTCCCTTTATCACAAGCACCCAATATTTCCGCTTGTATACTTCGTCCTACTTTGTGGTTACTGTTAGGGGGCCTGTAGACCACTCCCACTAGTGACTTCTTTGCCCTACTATTCCTCATCTCCACCCAAACAGATTCTACATCCTGATCTCCTGAACCAAGGTCATCTCTAACTACTGCACCAATGCCATCCTTGATTAACAGTGCTACCCCTCCAGCTTCTTATTCTTTTTGAATGTTATATACCCTCAATATTCAGGACCCAATCCTTGTCATCCTGCAGCCATGTCTCTGTAATGGCTATAAGATCATATTTATGTACTTCAACGTGCGCTATCAGTTCGTCTACTTTGTTATGAATGCTACATGCATTCAGATACAGAGCCTTTAGTTTTGTCTTTTTGTTAACTTTGTAATATCTAGTCTTGACTCTTGGCGTGTTCTTAGGTTTTTTTCTCTCTGTCCCTTCCTGCCATTCTGTGGCCTTCATTTGCCACATTACGATTCTGCTCTCCTGCCTTGACTGTACCCCTTGGTTTGTTACATCGACCCAGGCTTGATCCCTCATCCCCCACCCCACCCCCCCACCGTTTAGTTTAAAGCCCTGTCGACTTCCCAGAACACCGGTCCCAGCACTGTTCAGGTGCAGACCGTCTCAACAGTACAGCCCCCACTTTCACCAGTATTGGTGCCAGTGCCCCATAAACCAAAACCTACTTCTCCCACACAAGTCTTTGAGCCATGTATTCATTTTACTAATCTTCTGTGCCCTCTGCCAATTGGAACGTGGCTCAGGTAATTCTTTTCTTTTGGGCCTCCTTATCTCGAGAGACAATGGATACGCGCCTGGAGGTGGTCAGGGATTATTACCCTTGATTATTACCCTTGCTCTTTAATTTGGTGCCTAGCTCCTCATACTAACTAAGCAGAACCTCTTTCCTAGTCCCACCTATGTTGTTGGTACCTACATGGACCATGACAACTGGATCCTCCCCATCCCACTCCAAGTTGCTGTCCAGCCCTAAGCAGATGTCTCGAACCCTGGCACCGGCTAGGCAACACAGCCTTCTGGACTCATACTCTCAGCCACAGAGAACAGTGCCAATCCCCCTCACTGTACTATCCCCTAGTACCACTACATTCCTTTCCACTCCTCCCACTTGAAAGGCTTCCTGTACCACAGTGCCATGGCCAGTCTGCTCATCCACCTCGTAGACCCTGCTTTCGTCCACACAGGTTGAGAGCACCTCAAACCTGTTTGACAATTGCAAAGTCTGAGGCTCCTCCACTACTTAGTCCCTTTACCTGCCTCACTCACTGTCACATCCTCCTATCCCTCACTGCTGACCAAAACAGATGACACTGTTCTAAAAGATGTGACCGCCTTCCAGAACAAAATGTCCAGGTATTTATTCCCCTCCCTTATGTTGCGCTGTGTTTGCAGTTTGGCTTCCAAATCAATAATTCTGATCTGGAATTCCTTTAGTTGCTTACACTTTCTGCAGACATGTTTATCCCAGATTGCCTTGGCATCCAGGAGCTCCCACATACCACAGCTGCAATGTAACACCTGTCCTGCCATTGCCACTTATGTTAGTGGTTAATTTACTTTAATTACTTTCTTAATCACTTTCTTAATTAACTCTCTTGCTGTTTCCCAATTTACTAAGCTTAACTAGTATTAGTAAATGAAATCTTACAATTTGTAAAATTACCTAAGTTTTGAAAGATAAACAATAAAACACTCACTAACCAATCACCTACCTTGGAGGCAAAGGGGGATGACTCACCAACTGTTGGAAGCTAAAAAAAAAAGGAAAAGGAGCCCCTCTTTCCCCCTCTGCACCAAATTTCCAGCTTCACTCTGGCAATGTCTCACTTAGGCAAATGTATCCTCTCACTGTGTCCCAGGTAGACAGTGTCTACTGACTATCCTCATCCACCGTGTTGTGCAGCAGGGGTAACCTTTCTATTCAGTATCATTTCCCTCTGCCTCCTCCTTCTCCTCCCCTCTCACCTCCTGCTCTTGGTCCTCCCACAATGATCTATCTCCTTCCAGGGCCTAATTCTCCTTAAACTCCACAACTCTCTGGAGGGCCATGCAATGGAGAGCACAGCAGACCACCACATTGACTGAGAGCCTTGCAGGAGTATATTGGAGGGTGCCACCCGACTGGTCCAGGAAACGGAATTGCATCTTCAGAAGCCTGATGGCCTGCTCACTGAGCAAGTGGCATTGGTTGTATTGCCTCTGTCTGAGTCTTCGTCCAGGGGTCAGCAGCCATTTCTTCAAGGGATATCCTTTGTCCCCTGGGAACCTCTATGCACCTTGGGTTTGGAGTGAAGATCTGCAGTAGCCTGGATTGGTGGAGGATGAAGGATTCATGGCAACTGTCAGGAAAGCGAGTGCACACATGGAGGAAGGACGTTGAGGAAGTGGAAGCCCTCCCTGTTGATGGATCTCCCTGGCCAGTCACTGGGTGCCCTGATGGGCACATGGGCACAATTGATGATGCCCTGCAGCTGGGGGAATCCAGCGATGGAGGTGAAACCCAATGCCCTTTGTCCCTGTGAGGGCGTGTCTGTCATGAAATGAATGTGCTGTCCAGCTCCGGAAAAGAGGGCATCAGGGAACAGTGAGATGCAGTGATGTGCAACCATTTGAGATACTTAGGTCCACAGCTGATCCTTGGAAGGAGCCAGAAGTGAAGAAGTTCTAGGCCACAGTTACTTAGACGGTTACTGGCAGGACATACAGACCAGTGCTGTGAGGTGCGAGGTCTTTGCAGATGAGGGCACAGATGTCTGTGACCATCTGCTTGGAAAGTCACAGATTCCTGCAACACTGGGTCTTGGTCATCTCTCCAGGTACCTACTTCTCCGGTGGTTGATCCTGTCTTGAGAGTATGGCCTCTATTGCCTTCCAACCCCTCTTTCCTCTCCTGTGCCCTCCTGATGTGCAAGATTCTGCCCTTTCTGCGGAGGGTGTTGCCCCTCATCGCCAGTGGGCCAAAACTCTGATAGTTGTTCCCCCATTGCCAGCTGCAGCCTTCCTTTTAGACAGGTGGCTACCCAATTGTCCTTGGTAGCCTTGCCCCCTGCTCTTCTGCCCACACAATTCCAGGGAAATGATGACCCCGTTCAATGCCCAATTACTGAGTGCCAAGTCCTCCTTTGCCCCACTGACCCTCATATGGGGTCAGGGTGATGCCCTGAGACAGCCATGACTGGCTCCCCACTCTGTACCCGCCTCCCTTCAGCTGATCAGAAATTGTCAGCTTCTGAAATCTATGTGCCCCATTAAATATTCCACCCTCACCCTCCAACATCTCTTAACGAGTTTTTGAACTAATTTTATTGGCCTCAAATGGGAGGAGAATGGGTTTCCTGTCTTGTGCTCCCCACCGCCCCGCCCCAGTTATCATTGCTGGTGCAGGGAACAGCATCCTCAACTGACATGCCGACCATGTTGGCATTTTTGGGGCCACCTCTCGCCTCCACTACCAACTTCGGGGGACCCCGAAAATTCTATTTATGAAGCCCAAGATCCCATATACTTTGCTAGCTACCCTCTCAATATGTCCTGCCACCTTCAAAGATCAATGCACATGAAACCCCAGGTCCCTCTGTTCCTGCACACTCTTTAGAACTGTGCCATTAAGCCTCTCCCTATCCTTTCTGTCAAAATTCATCACCTCACACTTCTCTGTATCAAATTCCATCTGTCACTTGTCTGTCCACTCTGCTGGCCTATGTCCTTTCGCAGTCGATTGGTATCATCCTCATTGTTTGGCGCACCTCCAAGTTTGGTATCATTGGCAAATTTTCAAATTTTAGTCTGGGCTGAAATTTATATTACTGCAAACAATTTTGTGGAGCTGACGCAATATTAAACGTGGTAGCTCATTTAAATGGCCGGGGTGGACTGCCCGCCCAGATGACATGGGCGTTCCATACCCGGCAATGGCGTCAGCAGCCTTTGTGCAGGCACTGACACCATTTTTAAAGGGCTTCGAGCCCTTCCATTTAAATTAAATTTTTAAAGAGAGATGTTGGAATTTTTTTTTAAAACATTTAATTTGCCCTTCTCCCACCCCCCCCATAACCATTTAATTAACTACTTGCCCTCTCCCCCCCAAAAAAAATTCCTCTGCCCACCTGACCTTCCCCCCCCAAAACTTTAATCTTTACCCCTTCCTACCATCCCCTAAACCAATGATATCAGAATTACCCCGCTCCCCCACTCCCGCACTGAAAAACTTACCTGCTCCCCCCTCCCCACCAGTATTCCGCCTCCAATCCCTCGGGAACAGACAGTGGGAGCGGGTAGGTCATTTATTAGTTAATTTAAATTAATTTCAATATTTAAATTTGGCACCCGTCGGTGAATGGCGGGGGGGGGGGGGGGGGGCGGAGGGTGGGGGGTGTGCGGCATGAGGCCTCGCCGCCGCCGGCAATATCGGGCCAGGCCTTCCCAGCGTGAAGGCCCGTGTCAGGCCTCTGTCAGAGGCATTTTCCGTCCCCACCTGCCACGACCCCTGATGTCGTGGGGTCTGTAAAATTCAGCCCTCTATATTCCAATATCAAAGTCATTTATATATAGAAAAATAAGCAATGATCCTAACACTGACCCTTGGGGGACACCACTGCCTTCCATCCTCCAGTCTGAAAAACAACCATTTATCATGACTCTTTTTATGTGGTACTCTGTCAATCGCTTTCTTAAAATCCATATAGACAACATCCATTGCATTCCCTTCATCAACCTTCTCTGTTACTTCATCAAAAAATTCAATTAGATTAATCAAGCATGATCTGCCTTTTACAAATGCGTGCTGGCTCTTCTTAACTCAAACCACTCCAAGTTACATCACATTTCTCTGTGTTAAATTACATTTGCCATGTGTCTGCCCATTTCACCAGTCCATGTTCTCCTGAAATATATTACTATCCTCCTCATTGTTTATTACCTTTCTGAGTTTCATGTCATCTGCTAACTGCCCTGTATACCCAAGTCCAGGTCCTTAATATATGTCAAAAAAAGAATAATGGTCCTCATACCAACCCTGGAGAACACCACTGTATACCTCCCTCCAGTATGGAAAAAATCCTCATCAATTAGGCAATTTTATATCCATTTTACTATTTGTCTCCTTAATCTCATTGGCTTTAATTTTGCTAACAAATCTATTATGTGATACTGAGTCAAATGCTTTTTGAAAGTCCATATACAAAACACAATGCCCTCATTAACCTTCTCCACTACTTCATCAAAGAACATGATCATGTTAATCAAATATGATTTGCTTTTACCAAAATAAAAGCAAAATACTGCAGGTGCTGGAAATAAAAACAGGAAGTGCTGGAAATACTCAGCAGGTCAGGCAGCATCTGTGGCAAGAGAAGCAGAGTTAATGTTTCAGTTCTGCGACCTTTCATCAGAACTGAATTTTCTTTCCGTGAGTTGGGTTTGATGTACCGTTGGAACCACGGCATGAATGAGGAGGCGATGGCATAGCACGGAGTGATCAGCTACGTTGGGGCAAATGAAAAAGTCAGCAATAAGGATAGAAGACTGTGAGATGGGCCTCACAGTGCTGGCAACAGAAATGATGCCGAGTTCTCAGCAGCAGCAAGTTGCCAAGGTGCACTGGAGAGAAGACTCAATACAGACCAAAATAAAAGCAGAAAATTCCAGTAAAACGCTGGCAAGTCTATCAAAAAAGGGAAGGACAGGCTAACATTTAAAGTGCAGACCCTTTTTATGGCCACCCTTCCTTATCTCTCCTTCTTTGGCTGAGTGTTTAATTCTACTGAAGCCTCTGTTTAGGAGGTCTCACTAAATCAAAGGAGTTATATAAATGGAAGCTTATGTCACTGTTAGAACTGACCAGATTTGCACCCGAGATGTTAATCTGTATTTTCCCTTTGGGGAAGCTTATGGACCTACTGCCTATTTGAGGCAAGGGGGGCCTCCCTGCTCACTGCCCTCTGCTGTGATTGCACCTCCATTTTGTGGACAAATGGCAGTCTCAGCAATGGCTGTCGCTTGCCCTTTCAATCAAGTCCACTTGTGCCTTGGTCCCGCCTCCCTCCCTCGTCCACTGTTGTATGATTGCCTTTCAGAGTGATATCCCTTTAAGATCTTAGTATCTTAGTAATGAGTCAAACACCAGGACACAGTCATGTGAATCGGAGCCAGAGTCACACTGGAACAGCAACACCCAGAGTAAGGTTCTGTAAATAGTTAGCTCTGTACTGTATGTAATATTTAGCTAAAATAAACCTGTTTGAGATCTTCAACCAACTGGACTCCACACACCTCATTTATGTTGCTTCAGACAATGTAAAAGAACTCATGATATGGTGGCAGCTGTGATGAGAAAAAAAGTATAAGTTGGAGACCACATGTAAAGCAGTTTTGAAAACGACCTTCCTATAGTCATTCGAGAGAAAGTTTTTAAAAAACTGGCTCAAACAGTGAAGAAAAAAAAAACACAGAACGACAGGCTGCAAGTATATCAGGTGAGTCATTGTGCCAACGGACGAGGGATACTGTTTTTAAAAAAAAAGCTTTGAAGTCCTTTAAAAGCTTGATTTTTTTCTAAAGACACTGTTAAAAATAAACGGAGAAGACTTGACTCCCTTCCCTGGCTGATCGAGGTCAGCGCCATTACAGGAGGTGTCTGTGAGAAAAAGCGCGGGAAAACCCAGATCATTGCAGAGCCTTCATCCACACAGCCAAAGTTTTTTAAAACGTCCATTAAAACGAGTCAAAGGTGAAGAACATAAACAAACTCTAGTGGCTAGTGAACAGCTATATAAACAGAACAGGCTTGAGTGCCGGAAGCAGGATAAATGCACAGCACTAGCAAACACCTGCTCCTGTCAATCAAAGCAGCTAGTTTAAGTAACAGACAGTTTGTTAAAGAGAAAACTGTAGAGTCATACAAGAAGTTTTCAAGCAAAATAACAGCAGAAATATGGATAACAAATTTCCCAGAATGAACTGGAAGGCCTTTGATATCCTATCTGAGTTCCAACTGTTCAGACAAAGAATTCAGTTATTCTTCATAGACAAAATAAGTGTAGAACCAGAGAAACAGGCTGCAAAAATACTGATAGCAATTGGAAATGAGGGATTACACAGAATCAACACCTCTGGATCATCTGATGAGGACCAGAAAGATCCTGCAAAGATATAAAAAGTGCGAGAAGATCAGCTCTGATTATGAGTGAATTTTTGAATTCACCCCCTGGAATTGATGTCCTAAAGGTAACAGCCAAAGGAATCAATAGACCAGTTTGTCAGTAGACGCCTTAGTAAGGACAATAAATGCAACTTCCCAGAAACTGAGCTGTCGGACTGAATAATGGAGCTAGTGATTGTATCGACACCCATTGAAGCGTTTCAGAAAGACCTCTTGGGGAAAAAGAAAGGTAACAGCATTGATGCGCTGCTGGAAGATGGCAGGAAATACAAAGCCATTGCAGTTGGACAACAGTACCTGCAAGCACTAGGTGCAGCCAACAGTATCCGCACCATAACCAGGTCGAAAAGGGCAAACAAGCTGTGTGGCAAGTGCGGTCTGTCCCACTCATGACGCAGTTGCCCTGCATTTCGTGACCTGTACAAGGCATGCAGTGCAAAAGGACACTGGGCCTGCCTATGCAGAAATTCTGGCTCCAAAGATGCGGCCAGAAACCACAGCAGGACACAGACAAACAGAAGACAGGCGCAGCAACAGGGCAACAACAGCAAGGAGAGTGTCAGGCACCTGCGTTATGCAAGCTGATACACGAAGTCCACAGTGAAACAGACCTGAGACAAGACTCAACGGGGAGTAATTCTCAGCCAGAAGATGAACAGGCATTCCACATTGTGAACCTGACACATCAGGCTGAATTTCATAGGCCCACATGCCTGGGCTACATGCCAAAGATCCGCCACAATTCCAAGTGCGGTGGCTCATTTAAATAGCCAAGGCGAGCTGACACCCCCGCCCCGATCACTTGGAGGGAGCGGCCCGTCCATCACAGGCAAAGCTGTCAGCGCTGACGCCATTTTTAAAGGGCTTTGAGCCCTTCCGGGATTTTTAAAGAAAGCAGTAAACATTTATTTAAAAAATTAAAACCGGTATTTTTCGACCTCTCCCACAACCCCCACCCACCTTAATCACAATATTAAATACTTGCCCTCTCCAGCCCAAAACACTTTCCCCCCTCAAAGTGCATCAACTATAAACTTTACTTCTTCCTATCATCTCTTCCACCAATGAGAAGGCTTTATCGCTACTCCCCACCCACAACACAGAAAAACTGACCTGCTCCCCCCTCCCAACCAGTGTTGTGCTTCGATTCCCAGGATGGGGATCAGAAGGCACAGGAGGGCCAGCCAGTGGCACGAAGATCGCAATGGGACCGGAGGCAGAGGCGGGCTTGCAATTAAGTCAGGTATGTAGATTTAATTAAATATTTAAATGCAGGGTACATCGCCAAGTGGCGGGGGGTGGGGGGGGGTGGTGGGGGAGGGGGGATGCTGCCATGAAGTCTCTCCGCCTCCTCGGAGATCGGGCCAGGCCCTGCCGGCGTCAAGGTCTGTGGCAGGCCTCATCCGGGGCAATCTTCATGCCCCCCCATCACAGATCCCCACATCGAAGCCTCTATAAAATCCAGCCCATCATGTTGATGAAGTCAAACAACTGGAAGCTTTCATCACTATCAATATCAGGTGCCCAAAGAAAGCTGGCAAGCATACACTCAGGCTCACGATTGACACCAGCGCTACTGCAAATATTCTACCAGTCCGAATGCTCAAAGAAATGTACTGGAGTTTCTGGAAATCAATGGTACAACTGGCAACTGCCAAGTTATCTGCATACAACAGGTCACCCATCCCTTGCACTGGCACATTAACAATGCAATGCAACTATGGCAAGTCAGCAAGGAAACCGCAAATATTCTACTTGGTAGACACAAGTGGACCAGCAGTGGCAGGACTACCTGCGTATAAGGACTTCAACATTGTGACTATCCACGAGGTCACCAAGGTACCCATTACAGTAGAAGAGACCAAGGAACCCAGATTAAATTGATCCACGACCTACAACAAATGTACCCAGACAGGTTTGACACCATAGGATATTTCAAAGGCGATGCTGTGCTGCACCTCAGCGAGGATGCAATTCCGTCACTCAACCCTCCTAGAAAGTGCAGCATGCACTTACAAGAAAAGCTTAAGCGTGTGTTAGATGACATGGAACGCAATGGCATCATCCATTGTGTGCATCATCACGCAGACTAGTGCAGCTCAATTACATGCGTACTGAAGAAGGATGGAGTTATCAGGCTATGTCTAGATCAGAGGCATCTAGGCCTCTCCCTAAAGAGATGCCCTCACAAAATTCCGACATTTATGGAATTGAATCCCAAGTTCACATGAGCCAAATTCTTCTCCAAGTTGGATGCCAAACATGGATATTGGTCGGTACACCTAGCTAAGGAATCTTAAGAAGTTACCACCTTCAGAACACTATTTGGAAGCAACTTCTTCCAGAGACTAACCTTTGGCTTATGTATCAGTCAAGATCTGTTTTAGCAGCCTATGGACAGAATTATAGAAAACGTGTCTGGTTGCATATGCATTGCTGATGACATTGTCATAATGGGCAAAACCAAAGAAGAACATGATTGAAATCTTCAATCACTGATGGCAGTAGCTCATCGCGAAGGGCTCATTTTTAACAGCAAAAAGTGCCAGGTGAATGTGAATCAGATCAATGTCTAGTCTGGTTGCGGAATCCGTCCTGACCCAGGCAAAATCGAAGACGTAAGGCAAATGTCTATCCCACAAGACAAGGAAAACCTCCAGAGATGTCTCGGATTTTTCAATTTTTTGGCACCACACGTTCCAGATTTTTCTGACAAAGCATCATCACTGAAAGAGCTCCTGAAGAAAGATGTACCAGTTGTATGGCAAGAGGACCATCAGCATATATTTGAGTCTCTCAAACAAGCATTGTCAGCAGAAACCTATACCCTGCAGTACTGCAATCCAAGGAAGAAATCAATCCTGGAAGTTGATGCCTCACAGAAAGGGCTAGGAGTATGCATCCTACAGGATAGCAAACCAATTGCATTCTGGTCCAAATGTTTATCCTTAGCACAGTCCAATTACTCAAACATACAGTGTGAAACACTTGCTCTGGTGTTTGGGATCACAAAGTTCCACAGCTACCTGTTCAGCAAGCAGTTCACAGTGGAAACTGATCACAAACCACTGGAGATGATCTGGCGCAAACCATTGACAAGCGCACCACCTCGACTACAGCAGCTCCTAGTGAAAGTACAGGGTATGACTTCAACATCTGCTACAAACCGGGTACCAAAACGTTTACCTCGGATATGCTGAGCAGATTGCCAAACCCGAGCAAGAATGAAGAAGTTCCACTGGATCTACAAGTTGACAGCATGGACATCGAGGTGGAAGATGTGCTCAAAATCAATATATTGCATTTTGGTCAGTACAAATATGACCAACTACAATCAGAAACAGCAAATGACGCATAACTGAAGGCACTGGAGAGTCATCATTGAAGGCTGGCCTGACACGGTAAAAGTAGTGCCAGAAACCCTCAGATGCTTTTGGCCTTACAGAGATAATCTCGATATCTGGAGAGGCGTCACCTTCAAGGGAAAACAAGTGATTGTGCCCATAACTCTGAGCGGCCATCTTGTCACAACTTCACCAAGACCATATGTGCATAGAGTGAACAAGACGACTGGCACGAGACACTGTTTATTGGCCAGAGATAAACAGTGACATTGAAAAGTTAGTGAGGGTGTGTGAGAAATGCCAGAGCCACCAGTCTCAACAATGCAAAGAACCTCTACACCCTCACGAAATTTTATCAGTCCATCCAAAATCACCACTGACTTGTTTTCCATTAATGGAGACAACTTTATCTTAGTCACTGATTATTTCTCCAAATTTTCAATTGTCAGACAGGTAAAAGACACTTCAAGCATAGTCATCGCAGACACATTAAGTGCCATATTCAGTCTATTCGGTGCAGCTAATGAAATCATTTCTGACAATGGGCCACAGTAGACAGGCAGACCTTTCAGGGATATGTGTGCCAAATGGGGCATAAACCATGTGACGTCATCACCACATTACCCTAGATCTAATGGTCTTGCTGAACGAATGGTTCACACAGTCAAGTCACTTATCCTGAAGTATAGGGCAACGAAACAAGATTTTCGTGTTAACTTGCTCCACCTTAGGACTACACCTATAGATATGGGCTTACCGTCACCAGCAGAGATCATGTTTGGCAGACAAGTGTGGATGACTCTGCCAAGCCGCCATCTGTTCAAATTCTCTGACATGCAGGAGACACTGCATGGAAAAACGGGAAAATGAAGACGGTTCATGGCCAACACGCAGGGGTGGAACTACCTTGGCTACGAGTAGGACAAAAGGTCAGGGTCATTCAGCCCACAATGTGAATATGGCTACCCACAGTGAGCCTAGGTCCTACGAGACTACAACACCTAGCCAAACGGTGCTGAGAAGGAATAGAAGCCAACTAGGAGAAGTTTGCAATACTCCAATTGCGCACAGTGGAATCGAAAGAATGCATTCCAACGATGAGGGTGTGATGGAACAACAGTACAACAAACAACACAGTGACAACATTCCTGCAAACCCTAAACAGCTAAGGATGACAGCCCCAGAAGGTTATACCATAACCAGATCCGGAAGCATGGTCAAGCCACTGAAACAATTTGTGGATATTAAGCTTCTGCACGTGTAAAATTCATAATCTAATTTTATGTGTTGTTACTTTTAGCATACGAGACTTATCTTTTGAAAGAAAGGCGTTATTGTATGATTGCCTTTAAGAGTGATGTCCCTTTAAGATCTTAGTATGCTAATGAGCCAAGTATTCGGGCACAGACATGTGACTCGGAGCCAGAGTCACTCTATAACTCTAACACCTGGAGCAAGGTTCTGTAAATAGTTAAAAGCAAAATACTGCAGATGCTGGAAATCTGAAATAAAAACAAGAAATGCTGGAAATACTCAGCAGGTCTGGCAGCATCTGTGGAGAGAGAAGCAGAGTTAACGTTTCAGGTCAGTGACCCTTCATCGGAACAGGTAGATATTAGAAATGTAAAAGGTTTTAAGCAAGTAAAGCAGGGGGTAACGCAAGAGATAACAAAACAGAAGGTGTTGATAGGACAAGGTCACAGAGAATAACTGACCAGAAGGTCATGGAACAAAGGCAAATGGTATGTTAATGGTGTGCTGAAAGACAAAGTGTTAATACAGAGAGGGTGTGACTAGACTGTAAAGCATAAAGCACCCCAAGCACAAACATTTAAAAAAAACAGAAACTGTGGGTAGGCACAGTAGAAACAAACTAAACATACTAAAAAAACTAAAATAAAATAACCAAATAAAAAATAAAAAACAATAACTAAACATAAAAAGGGGGGCCCGTCATGCTCTGAAATGATTGAACTCAATGTTCAGTCCAGTAAGTTGTAGTGTGCCTAATCGGTAAATGAGATGCTGTTCCTCGAGTTTGCATTGATGTATGCTGGAACACTGCAGCAATCCCAGGACAAAGATGAGAGCATTACAGCAGGGGGGAGTGTTGAAATGGCCAGCAACCAGAAGCTCGGGGTCATGCTTACAGACTGAGCGGAGGTGTTCCACAAAGCGGTCGCCCAATCTGTCACTTGTCTTCCAGGAATGCCTACCTTGAAGAAGTTCTGCTTTTCTCTCCAACAGGATTTTCGTTTGTCTCTTTTACCTTGTTCACCTTCATTGCTTTCTATTTCCCTCCTGGTGTTTGATAAAGCGTCTACCAAAACTTGTTTTCACAGCCAGATCTCCTTCCTCAGTGATTGTCTCCGGCTCCGACTTATTCCACGTGGATTCCAACTGAAGTTTCATCCTTCGTGTTTTGAATCCACCCAGGATGATAGGTATCTCCGGGAAATACAGTGTTCCTCGGACTGCTGTTCTCGCCGCATTCTGAGATCCACACTCAGCGCCATGCGCCGCCATGTGTACACACTGGACCTCTTGCTCCAGAAGCACTGCCACGTCTTATCTCAAAGCTGTTCTACTCTGCAGTCTAATTTCATCCTTCGTCTTATCTGACGCATTTTAACAAAAAACTTTTTTTCTTCTTTTCAGGTGTTAAGGAATGCAAACTCCAGCAGCTGATGGGGGTGAATGCCCCTCCAGATCCTCCTTCCCCTTCACTTCCCTCTGACCCCACCCCGTCTGATCTGACCACTTGCCGTGTATTCACTATACCCTCTGACCCTCCCTTCTCTGACACTGAACGTTCTGTACTCAGCAAAGGACTCAGTTTTATCCCCTTATGCCCCCACCTCAATGAATTTCACACTTGGTATGACGTTGAGCTCTTCTTCCGTCGCCTTCGCCTTCGGGCTCATTTCTTTGACCAGGAGTCCTCCCGCCGACCAGCAGACCCATTCACCCGCCTCCAGCATTCTTCCTCTACCTGGACCCCTTCCTCTGGCCTCTTACCAGCTCTTGATCTTTTCATTGGAAACTGTCAGTGAGACATCAGCCGTCTCAATTTCTCTGCCCCCCTCACTCTAACCTGCCCCCCTCTGAAATTGCCACACTCCGTTCTCTCAGGCCTAACCCCAACATTGACATCAAACCTGCAGATAAGGGTGGTGCTGTTGTTGGCTGGCATACCAACCTCTACCTTGCAGAGGCTCAGCGTCAACACTCAGACACTTCTTCCTACTTCCCCCTGGACCATGACCCCACCACCGAACATCAAGCTACTGTCCACAGGACTGTCACAGACCTCATCTGCTCTGGAGATCTTCCTTCTACAGCTTCTAACCTCATAGTCCCGCAACCCCGGACAGCCCGCTTCTACCTCCTTCCCAAAATCCACAAACAGGACTGTCCTGGCAGACCCAT
The DNA here is from genome assembly GCF_036365525.1 of Heterodontus francisci. Classification (NCBI taxonomy): domain Eukaryota; kingdom Metazoa; phylum Chordata; class Chondrichthyes; order Heterodontiformes; family Heterodontidae; genus Heterodontus; species Heterodontus francisci. The sequence continues at coordinate 99,646,462 of NC_090381.1, read as the reverse complement.
TGATTCAGCCTGTTCCTGCCCCACTGAACTTATTTCTTTCTATCTTGACTCTATCTTTTCTCCCCTGGTCCAATCTCTTCCCACGTACATCCGTGACTCTTCTGATGCCCTACGTCATTTTGACAATTTCCAGTTTCCTGGCCCTAACCGCCTCCTCTTCACTATGGACATCCAATCTCTCTACACCTCCATCCCCCACCAGGACAGTTTGAGGGCTCTCCTCTTCTTTCTTGAACAGAGGCCCAACCAGTTCCCATCCACCGCCACCCTCCTCCGCCTGGCTGAACTTGTTCTCACATTGAACAACTTCTCCTTCAACTCCACTCACTTCCTTCAAGTAAAAGGTATTGCTATGGGTACCCGCATGGGTCCTAGTTATGCCTGTCTTTTTGTGGGATATGTCAAACATTCCTTGTTCCAGTCCTACTCAGGCCCCCTCCCCCAACTCTTTTTCCGGTACATTAATGACTGTATCAGTGCCGTTTCCTGCTCCCGCCCGGAACGAGAAAACTTTATCAACTTTGCTTCTAATTTCCACCCTTCTCTCACCTTCACATGGTCCATCTTCGAAACTTCCCTTCCCTTCCTCGACTTCTCTGTCTTCATCTCTGGGGATAGGCTGTCTACTTATATTCATTATAAGCCCACTGACTCCCACAGCCACCTCGACTACACTTCTTCACACCCTACCTCCTGTAAGGACTCCATTCCATTCTCCCAGTTTCTCCGTCTCCGACGCATCTGCTCTGATGATGCTACCTTCCAAGACAGTGCTTCTGATATGTCTTCCTTTTTCCTCAACCAAGGATTCCCCCCCACTGTGGTTGACAGGGCCCTCAACCGTGTCCGGCCCATTTCCCGCACGTCTACCCTCACCCCTTCCCCTCCCTCCCAGAACCGCGACAGGGTTCCCCTTGTCCTCACGTCCCACCCCACCAGCCTCCAGATCCAAAGGATTATCCCCCGCCACATCCGCCACATCCAGCGTGATGCCACTACCAAACATATCTTCCCCTCCCTTCCTCTGTCAGCATTCCGAAGGGATCGTTCCCTCCGCGATACCCTCGTCCATTCCTCCATTCCCTCACCACCTCGTCCCCTTCGCACAGCACCTTCCCCTGCAATCGCAGGCGGTGTAATACCTGCCCATTTACCTCCTCTCTCCTCACTATCCAAGGCCCTAAACACTCCTTTCAGGTGAAGCAGCCATTTACTTTTACTTCTTTCAATTTAGTATACTGTATTCGCTGCTCACAATATGGTCTCCTCTACATTGGGGTGACCAAACGCAGATAGGGTGACCGCTTTACGGTACACCTCCACTCAGTCTGTAAGCATGACCCCGAGCTTCTAGTTGCTGGCCATTTCAACACCACCCACCCACCACCCCTCCCCCCACACCGCTCTCATGCTCACATCTCTGTCCTGGGATTGCTGCAGTGTTCCAGAGAATATCAACGCAAGCTCGAGGAACAGCATCTCATTTACTGATTAGGCAAGCTACAGCCTGACAGACTGAACATTGAATGCAATAATTTCACAGCATGACGGGCCCCCCTTTTTATGTTTAGTTATTTTTTTTATTTGTTTATTTTATTTTAATTTGTTTCTACTGTGCCTACCCACTGTTTCTGTTTTTTTTTTAATGTTTGTGCTTGGAGTGCTTTGTGCTTTACAGTCTATTCATACCCTCTCTGTACTAACACTTTGTCTCTCAGCACACCATTAACATACAATTTACCTTTGTTTCATGACCTTCTGGTTAGTTACTCTCTGTGACCCTCTGTCCTATCAACACCGTCTCTTTTGTTATCTCTTGCCCCACCCCGCACCCCCCCCCCCCACCACTTTACTTGCTTAAAACCTTTTACATTTCTAATAGCTGCCAATTCTAATGAAGGTTCACTGACCTGAAACGTTAACTCTACTGTTCTCTCCACAGTTGCTGCCAGACCTGCTGAGTATTTCCAGCATTTCTTCTTTTAATTTCTGTAAACAGTTAGCTCTGTACTGTATATAATATTTAGCTGTAATAAACCTGTTTGGGATCTTCAACCAACTGGACTCCACACATCTCATTTATGTTGCATTCAACAACATAAAGAACTCATTACATCCGCCACTACTTATTGGGCGATGAGCACAACTCATGGCCAATTAAGCACTTTGCATAAGAAAATTGCAGCATGCACACATTTTCAAGATCGTGCGGGGTCAGGACCAGGAAGTCATTGAGACGGCGGGGCCCCAACCTGGGAATTGAAATCCTGCCCTCTGTCTCCCTTTTTATAAATAGGGATATGGCACTTGCAATCTTCCAGTCCTCTGGCACCACCACCAATTCCAAGGAGGATTGCAGGATTGGAAGATTGTGGCCAGAGCCTCTGCAATTTCAACCCTTACTTCCCTTAGGATGCATTCCATCTGGATCTGGTGACGTTTCTACTTTGAGCACTGCCAACCTTTTAAGTGCCTCCTCTCATCTACTTTTATCCAATCCAATATCGCTACTGCCTCCTTTTTTACTGGTACATTGGTAGCATCTTCTTCTCTGCAGATGCAAAATATACATTTAGTAACTCAATCATGCCCACTGCCTTGACAAGAATATCTCCATTTTGGTCTCTAGTTGGCCTCACCCTTTTACTATTTATATACTTTTAAAAGACTTTCAGGTTCTCTTTTATGTTAACCCTAATCTATTCTTATATTCTCCCTTTACCCTTCTTATTCCCTTGATTAGATCTCCTCTATACTTTCTATACTCAGCTTGGTTCTGTACATATTCTGAATCTTACATTTGTCATAAACCTCTTTTTTCTCTCTCATTTTAACTTCCATATCTTTAGTCACCCAGAGAATTCCAGCTTTGGATGCATTTCCTTTTCCCCTCTATTCTGAACCCTCACCGTCTCTTCTTTGAAGGCATCCTATTGTTCAATTACTATTTAGCCGACTAATTTTTGATTCCAATCCACCTGGGCCAGATACCTTTTCAACTCATTGAAGTTAATCCTCCTTTACTTTTGATTGTATCTGGTTCTTTTCCATAGCTATTCTTAACCTGATGACATTATAGTCGCTGTTCCCAGAATGCTATTTTACTGAAGCATACCCTAATTGCCCCATTTCAGTCCCCAGGACTATAACAGAACACTACTTCCTTCCTTGATGGGCTGGAAGCACAAGATCAAGAAAGTTGTCTTGAACATATGACATGAATTCCTCCCCCTTTGCCCTTTACACTATTACTATCACAGTCTATATTAGGATATTGATAATCCCCCATTATCACTAATCTGTAGTTCTTCTATCTTTTCAATAATTTGCAGACAAAGTTAATCCTTTACCTCCTTCTCACTATTTAGTGGTCTACAGTATACACACAGTAGCTTAATCCCTCCCCTCTTGTTCCTTAATTATAACCAAACAGTTTTAGTCTTTGACCCCTCAACTACATCGAACCTCTCCAATGCTATCATAACTGCTTTGATCAATACTGCCATGCTCTCCTTTTTCTCTTTCCCCACCTTTCATGAATACCTTGTAGCCAGGAATATTAAGTTCTCAAGCCTCTCCTTCTTTAAGTCAGGTCTCTGTTATTGCCACTATATCATAGTCCGATGTGGTGACTTGTACCTGCTGCTCACCAAACTTATTTACCACGCCAGGTGCATTTACGCACATACACTGCAAACCCATCTTCGAGTGCCTCGCATTTTCCCTCTATCTGATCCCTCCTATTTCTGAATTATTCTTTACTCTAGTCCTATTTGTCGAACCCAGTCCTCTATGAACCTTGTCTCTCCTCTCTCATGATTCATTCTGGTTCCACCCCACTGCCAAATTAGTTAAACCCTTCCCCACAGCACTAGTTAATCTTCCCGTGAGGGGACTTGTCCTAGTTCTGTTGAGGTGCAATCTGTCCCTCCTGTGCCAGACCTGTTTCCAATGCTCTAGCAATCTGAAGTCCTCCCCCCTCCTGCACTATTTCTCCAGCCATGCGTTAACCTGTCTTATCCTTCTTCTTCTTTGGTCTCCTTGTCTCGAGAGACAATGGGTAAGCGCCTGGAGGTGGTCAGTGGTTTGTGAAGCAGCGCCTGGAGTGGCTACAAAGGCCAATTCTAGAGTGACAGACTCTTCCACAGGTGCTGCAGATAAAATTGGTTGTCAGGGCTGTTACACAATTGGCTCTCCTCTTGCGCTTCTGTCTTTTTTCCTGCCAACTGCTAAGTCTCTTTGACACGCCACACTTTGGCCCCGCCTTTATGGCTGCCCGCCAGTTTTGGCGATCGCTGGCAACTGACTCCCACGACCTGTGATCAGTGTCATAGGACTTCATGTCGTGTTTGCAGACGTCTTTAAAGCGGAGACATGGTTGGCCGGCGGGTACTACTATATTCACTAGGGCGTAGCATTGGGAGTAATCCAGAGATGACCACCTTTGAGGTCCTGCTCTTAATTTCCTACTGAGCACCTGAAATTCTAGCTGCAGGACCTCAACCCTTTGCCTAAGTCATTGGTTCCTGTTTCCTGCACCATTATTTCTGGCTGTTCCCCTTCCCCATTGAGAAATGTTCTGCATCCTCTCAGTAATATCCTTTACTGTGGCACCAGGTAATGCACCATGCAGCGCTCACGTTGGCATTTGCAGAAACGACTGTCTATCCCCCTGATTTTCTGTCTCTTTAAGGTAAAAAGACTAAGGACAGGAGTTACATCATCCACAGCAGTGTATTGGTGATTATACTTTGGCATATTGAGTGTGCCCACTTTTAACTTCTATTGCAAGAGTCTGCCCACTTTTTTGGCAGCTTGCATTTGAGGATAAACAGAGCTTTTACTTCTGGGGCTAACATTCTGGATTAAGAAGCATAAGAAGGCAAATTACACAAGGTCAAAGATCACCTTCTGATCAAGCTTATGCTATTATATTATTATAAAAGACAGACTAGGAATTGCTGTTGGTTATATTAGTGATTGAATGCTTAATACAAATGCTGAATGCAAAGCATTCACTTATTTTATCTAAGGTGTTAACCTCTTAAAATAAATGGGATAATGCCCGTGTTAAAATACAGAGAAATAGTTTATTGGTACAATGAGAAACAATCAAGAAGCAAGTTTATTATTTAGTTACTCATACATGATCGCAGCATACATGATTAATTGTTATAATTTTTGGTCCAGCTTAGTGGGGTATATTCTCACGTGACATCATAGTATATTTGAAACTATTTTGCATATATATAAAAATTCTGGACCGAAATACAACAAATAAGGTGTCAAAAATTTCTGGAGGCCGCCCAACCCCCGCAAATATTCCATTTGTGAAGTACAATATGCCAACTTCAAAAACTAGATGACATTACTGATCAAAGATTGCAGTCATTCCATTGTGCAGCTGATTTTAACTTGCTCCACCTGGCACAAATGGGACACTGACCCTACTATTATGCCCCTGATCCGCCCACCACTATCTTGTTTCGGGTCTTAAGAAAGTCAGGCCAGGCACCTGCCTGTTTTTAGCAGCATCCTCATTACTGTATAGAAATCGATAAAATGTTATAAATTTTGAGACAGCTAATTGCCTGGGCCTATAGGGGTTTAATTTCCTTTGGTGGCTGCTAACGAGCTTGTGTGAAATTCTTTTGATACAGTATCTTAATGCAGTTGTTAACTGATTTATTTTAAACAGGTTAATAATGATTGTTTTAAAGTAGACCACAAAGGAATTTTTAGTCAATAGTGTTCACCAGTGCACCAGCAGAGGAAATTAAACCCCCTACTGTTGAAAGACAGGGCCATTATCGACCTTTAGGGTAAAATTGATTTAATTTTGAACCATGTCCCTTCTCCCCAAAAAGTAATAATACTCGACTAGGCAAACACAGCTGAGAATTCATACAGTTCACACCACAAGCAAGGACGTAAAAAATATTATCAAAGAGCATTACTTTTAAATTTCATTGGTCTTTAAAACTTTTTTTTCCTTTTTACTCTCCAAAGAGCTGATGATTCAAAGACTTGCTTTGTTAAGAGACTCAAACCCCACACCTCAATCCACCCTCATGCTTCAGTAACGAGTAATGTCCCAGAGATCATAATCTTAGGACATCAATATTAAATATAAGCTGCTTTCTTCTTGCTGAATCCTTATTTTCCTAAGGCAATCTGCATGCTCCCTGTGATATACAAGGTATACTACAACTCTATTAAAATGGTCGGAATGAATTGACCAAACCAAAGTTCTTAATTCTGTATAACTCTGCTAACACGAAAAATACACTTGAATATGGTTCCTGTCAAGATTTTGTTTTCAGCCCACTGAGTTAATCGTAGCCAATTAGAAAGTCCTTTTTTGGTGATGGGGGGTAGTTACGTGGGGGCTTCTGGAGGGGAAACAAGTTACTTTGTCATCTAAATATTAAGGAACACATCATCTGCTCTCAATGGTTTTAACAGCAAATAAAAGTTATACTTAAAAGGAAGCAATTTTGCCCAGCTACTATATAATCACTGAAAATGCCTTTTAATTTCCTATATAAACCACGACATTAAGTTCAAGGATATTAAATTGTCATGAAGGCTCAACTTTATTAAGAAACCGGAAGTACTGAGATGGCTTCCACTCCCCTCCCCCAAACCCAAACTGGTTCTTTGAAAGTCATGTGTTATGAATAACTGTGGGGTTCCCAGCTCAACCAGGCACAGTCCTCACACATGAAGAAGAAAATTAACTCTTCCCCAACCTAAAGTGTCAAAACTAAAGTATTAATTTGTAAAAGATACACATTCAACATTTTTCACTATGATCTAGTTTACTCACAGGACATAAAAAATATAGGTTATACATACGTTGTGACAAAAATCCAGTACAATGTCACTTGGAATGTTTCAAATGAGAAATGTGCTTATACGACCATTAAAATTACAATAGTTTTTCGAAGAGAGTGATATTTCTCCCTATTTATCAATAAAAAGTACTTACTTCACCATTATTAAATCAATGATGTGAATTCAGGACTATTTCATTGAAATGTTTTTTTTTGTCAAATAGAAACAAGATAGAATGTTGAGTGTTAAAAAAATCATGAGAGTCAAACAAGTTTGTTCTGTGTTAGAAAGCACAACCAATAGTAAACCAATGGATACTCCACCTCCTGCTGAGTGGCTTTCCCAGCAGTCTGATACTGTGCCAAAGCCTCTTACAAGTTCTGAAACAAAGCTCACGGCTACTCCCGCCACCGTTCTGATTCCTGTTGAACAGCAATTTCAATGCCTGTGTATTTGTGATCCCTGCTATTTATATTTACTTATTTTGTAAAGCCACAACAGCTGGAAAAAACAAAGTGTAACATTTCTGCTGTATACTTCACAAATCTCTCCCACTCCTTCGATTCTTGCTTTAATTGTTTGAAAGTTATGACACAATATTGGACCATTAATAAAGTGAGTGTATATATGGTCCCTGTATTTAATCAGTTTGGTTAAAAGGTCTACTTTGAACAGTTTCTATGTAGGATGATAAGGTAGAAAAACTCCAGGGCAGTATTAAAATGTAGAAAGTGAATTAATTCAGAAGAATAATCAAATTTGTTCTTTCATTATCATTGTGTGGTGATTCAAGTTATGCCCAAGAAAAAGTAGCTCCATTGCTACTAGTCAAACCAATCTACATGCCTCATTTTTAAAATTAATTTTGCCTCACAATTTAAACTTGCTTTATTCCCATTGTCTCTTTCAAACATCAATAATTAAACAACTATAAATAGTATTCCAGTATCAGAACAGTAAAAGTCCAGCTTGCCACAGTAACAGTATAAATATGTTCAGGTTGACTCCTCTTCATCCTTTAAAGTGCACATAACATTGAATGCCTGCTTCTCAGTTCCAGACATTAAAAATTCCTACTGAATAGAACTGTACTTCAAAATTCAGAAAGTAGTTATTAATGCTGCAATTAGACATTTAGAAAAACGTGGATAGATAATTACATTTTACTTTCAGTGTTCCGCTTTGTTTCAAATGGGGGTCACTGTTTATTGCAGTAGAATAAATCGTAAAGCTACATTAAATCCAGTCTACTGTTGAAACATGCTCAGAAATTACACATTACGTACATAATCATAGCTTCCTATCTACAATGGAATTTTGCAAAATAATAATTCAAATATTTTAAATAGTAATTTGTGTAAGAGGACACAACAGAAAAATAATAAATTTGTAAAATAACTTCGGCCCACACTAAGATCATTCAACATGAGGGCATTTCTTTAAGAACTGACAATGCTAAATTGAGTAATTGCATTGTAACTAAAATTAGGCTCTGCTTTGTTTGCTGATTTCATTTTGTTCCCCATGTTTGCAACGAAGAGATAACAAGCGCTGAAATCTTAATTGAATGCAAATATAATTATGCCATTTAATATTCTCCATAATTTTAATTAACTGAAATTCATTAATTGTTTGTAACATTTTTAATATTTCTTCCCTTTTGTGTACTTTCAGGTCTCCCATGCTTTTCCCCGTCAGGCCATCACATAGAGAAAGTGACTCCAGGCCTCTATTGGGAGGGTGGCATTTAAGTTTCTGCCTTCCTGTAATCATCAAACTTGCTGAAGAAAGAGAGAGAATAAATGATTTTCCTCCAATAATATAGTCTTTTTTTTTAATTCACAAATCCTTTTGCGACCATCAGTAACTTTGCAGATGCATGGACAACATTTGTGGCACTATTAGAAGTATGTCAATGGAAGTAGTTAGTCAGATATAAAGCAAACAACAAATGTTCTGACAAATATTGAAGATTTCAATCACCCAAGAGGAAACAAAAACAGGGTTGGATGGGAATTACAATGAATGCATATGTTTAAAAAGCATTTACTAAGCTAAAGAAGAGTAGAACACCTGCCTCAACACTCGTTCATGAAATGGAGTAGAACTTGCATTGCAACAAATTAAAGCCTTCTTTCAATGTAGTCAAGTTTAGGTCAGAAGACTAAGTTAAATGGCATTCCAATCACAAATGACATTATAAAGATGGCAGCTGCATTTTGGGCAGGGGTATAACTGCCTGTCATTATTCCATGCCTGATTTTGAGTGGCTTACATGTCAGGGATACTGCATCTCAAAACACGCTTAAATACATTCCCACAAAGATTAAAATCAAGGCTGCTATCAAATGACTGAAGAACAGCAACACTCTTTGACTCTATCACACCTGAAATGTTGCAATATCTCATCAACCCAGCCACACCAGCTCTGCATTCGCTCCTTTGTTTCAGAGTTTGACTGGAATTATTTACAAGAAACGTAAGGAAGGTGTCATCTAATCTTGCTACTAAGTGAATGCACCAACTATTGCCAATCGTTTCCCTATCAGCACCCAGAAAGGGGATGAAGTGAGGCACTCTCCTGGTTTGTAGCATTTTAATTGAGTTAATGGCTCTATTAAAATAGCAGGGATGGTAAGTTGATCATGTTGCAGCTGTACAGAACTTTAGTTAAGCCACACTTAGAATATTGCGTGCAATTCTGGTCGCCACACTACCAGAAGGACGTGGAGGCTTTGGAGAGGGTACAGAAGAGGTTTACCAGAATGTTGCCTGGTCTGGAGGGCATCAGCTATGAGGAGAGGTTGGATAAACTCGGATTGTTTTCACTGGAACGACGGAGGTGGAGGGGCGACATGATAGAGGTTTACAAAGTTATGAGCGGCAATTAACAGAGTGGATAGTCAGAAGCTTTTTCCCAGGGTGGAAGAGTCAGTTACTAGGGGACATAGGTTTAAGGTGAGAGGGGCAAAGTTTAGAGGGGATCTGCGAGGCAGGTTCTTTACACAGAGGGTAGTGAGTGCCTGGAACTTGCTGCCGGGGGAGGTGGTGGAAGCAGGTATGACAATGACGTTTAAGAGGCATCTTGACAAATACATGAATAGGATGGGAATAGAGGAATACGGTCCCCGGAAGTGCAGAAGGTTTTAGTTTAGGCAGACATCAAGATCGGCGCAGGCTTGGAGGCCGAATGGCCTGTTCCTGTGCTGTACTGTTCTTTGTTCTTTGAAATAATTAAGTGTGTGTAAGATAACAGTAATTACCAGTCTAATATCCATTTCTTGGAACAAACTGTTTTCCCATACAACTGGAGAATGCAAGACATTTTTAAAACAAAAGTATACCATTCGGCCTAAGACTATCCATTCTTCAGACAATAACTCACCTGCCTACCTTCTCACCATTTCACTTCTTCTGTGCTCTCCAGAAATGTACTTAACTGCCTCTTGAAGCTATTTACAAAATCAGCGTCACTGTTTTTTCCTGATTATTTATTTTGGAACTTAATGTTCCTTTGGGGGAAAATAATTCTCGCCTGATTTCCCGTCTTATGCTAACTTCCCAATTTTTACTTTGTGTCCCCCGATATCTGAACTCTTTACTCTGGTGAATAACTTGCTTGGATAAATTATTTTCATTATCTTAAAAACTTCAAATAGGCCGGTGCAAAGTCTCTTCTTTTTGAAAGAGCACAAACCCAATTTCCTTTACCTTTCCTCATAACTTAAATTCCTGACACCTGGAGTCACCATTACCTTTTGCTCTGCATCATTTCCAGAACAAGAATTTCCTTCCTGTGAATTGGTGACGAAAACTGCAATAATACTCCAGACTGGAGTGAACCAATGCCTTATACAATAATAAAGTAATTTTGATTTGAGGTTTATTCTTTATGCAATCCAGTATCTTGTTTTCCTTTAATACAAAAGCACAATACTGCAGATGCTGGAAATCGGAAATAGATGCTGACAGACCTACTGAGTATTTCCAGCATTTTTGTTTTTATTTCTTGTTTTTCTTTTTATTGCTGCTAATCACTATACTGATAGTTTCATAGGCCTATCCACTATAACTCAAACCTTTCTGGTCACTGTAGTACAACATTAATACTGTTTGTTTTGGGTTTTTCTTCTCTGATTCTAAGTATTTCACGGTTATCCTAACTGAATTGTATCTGACATCTACTGGCTCAGTTATCTAAAGATTTAAATCTTTTATGTTACCACAAACCATTCATCTATTTTCAGTTCTGCATCCATTGGTTTGAAAATGTCGGGCAAGGCTAATCTGATGGTAACTTTGGAGGTTTTGTACATACATTACATGGATTTCATAAGCACTGTCATTCAAAATGTAAAGAGCTAAAGCACTTTCCCTACAGTACAACAGTGACGATATTTCAAAAATACTTCATTGGTTGTAAAGCACTTTAGGATATCATGAAAGACATTAAATATAAGCCCTTTGCTTTTCTTTCCGAAAAGAAATCATCATAATCTAGTATCAATGAAACAATTTTAACCAATTCATTCTTCAATAAATGTCAACACGGAAGGAAATCACAATTTAAACGATTTTGCAACTGACTTGTCTAAAGTTCATCATGTTGTTACAACCAAGGCAGGAAGAGTGCACTGTCTTTTCTAGTTCCACTTCTCCACAGGTCACAACATGTATTTAAATGTTTACCCAGTTACCGATGCGGTCAATCATGTACTCTACTCTTTATCCCAGAATAGAATGTACCAACCGGGTTTCTTTAATAAACAACAAAATTATCAATTTATCACAAAACAAGACCTATCCAGTAACAAAGCAAAGCAGTAACACACGGATTGAAAAATGAAAGTTCCCTTTTTAAATACCCCCCACCCCCCCCCCCCCCCACACACACACACACACACGCTCTAATTAAAGAGAAATTTCTCTGCAGAGCTCACTTACCAAAAACAGACAAAAAAAAATACTTTGGTCAAATACTTGTTAATTCTTGAGGAAAACGAATGAGATATGTTGGGCTGAATTTTATCAGCACACCGCAAATCGCAGCGGCGCACTCTGAACTCGGCATTCCACCTGCATAGATCCGCCGTCGCTCAGCCCTCGCGATATTTCACATGGCGGCTCATTTAAATGGAGGGGGCAGAGCAGCCACTCCTGATAATGTGAAGGGGGCGGCCGCTCCATCCCCGGCAACAGCGACTGGTGCCACCACGCTGGTGCCATTTTTAAAGAGCTTCAATCCCATTATTCTCATTTCAATTTTTAAAGGTCCCGCTTCACTGCAACCTGCCAAAAAATGTTATTCCAAATAAGATTCCCCTCATCCAGCCCCCACAATGAGTCGTCATTTATTACAGTGACATATCCCCCCAAAAAAGCACCTTTTGATTTCTGGAACTTTCCCCACTAACACCAGAGCATTTGACCCTCAACTCCTTCCCATCATCCCCACAATCAATTACATTAGTTCTCTCTGCTACCCCTCTTGCCCTGAAAATTTAATTCCTCCCCCCCTCCCCAACAGTGTCACACCTTGGAACTTTGAATGGAGTTCTGAAGGCGCGGGAGTTCCAGCCGTTGGCTGGAATATTGGCATGGAAAGGCCATCGCTACCAGGTAAGTAATTATTCATTAATTTCAATATAATTTTGTATATTAAAATGAAGGGTGCCTCGCTGCTGCCAGTAAAATACGGTGGGGCCTTCCTGGAGTCAGGGGTCGTTGTGGGCCTCTCCCGGAAGGGAGGGCTATTAAAATTCAGCCCATTGTGTTCAAAAATGGCATATATACTGGCGTCCGAGAACATTTAGATGGGTCACTGGGATCTTTTCTAGAGCAGTTCTTTTCAGGCAACGTCGAAAACTAATCTGGCAGTTTTTTCCAGCTTCTCAGGAGAAATGTGGCATCAGGGCTTGTAGCTCTCACATGCACTGAACTTTCATGGCTCTTCAGAGAAGTGAAGAAAGTAATGTGCTGGTGTTTCCTTCTTGGCAGGTTGACCTCCAACTAACTCAAAACCGTCCATAACCCAACCAGGAAGTCAAGCCAATATCCCAAAAGCAACCTCCGGACCATCATAAATCTTGACATATCACTTTTCGTGTAAACATCTTTCCCAAGTCACCAAGGTTTCTGTTGTTTATTGAGCTTAGGGCATGTGACTTACAGTAAATGTTGTTTTCAAACAAGATCTCTCAGTGACCCTTGTAAAAAACACATCCATGGAATCTTCTCAGTTTTAAACACAAGTCCTCAAAAAATAATAAAAAATGGAAGCACTTTCATAACACTGTTTACAAATATTGTCGTATTAAATCTATAACTGAAGTTATAATTTCTTTTTATATCATGTCAAACTCATTTTTTTAGCAGTCTATGTGTACTGGTGTAACAATTTCTGCATTATTTTTCAAATCACAATCTAATATATTATGCGTCAACATAATATCATGGCTCAGCCTGACCTATTAAAAATCTGACTCATTGCAACTTGGTGGTCATATGAATCACATGCCTAATTACAACCCTCTAAATGGCTTCCAAATTGATACAGTGCTTTATAACATTTTTAGCTGTAACTTCAATGATTATAGCAGTTACTCAACTAAAACAATTTTTGAAATAGAGTTACATGATGTAATCTGGTGACTCTGATCTCAGTTTCTCCTACCTCTTCAGTTGTAACACAATTCTTTGAATATTTTTTCAAGTTTCTGTAGTATCAAGGATAGAAAAATAACCTTGGCAAATATTTTGAAGAACATGACATGCAAATCAACTAAAGGTCAAAGAATTGGAGAACCAAACTAACCATTCTGTTACCCTTGATGCCCTGCTGGTCAGAATTTCTGCGGTGAACACATAACTACCTTCAGACAATATGATACAGACAATAAATATCCAATTAAATGGCATTTTCACAACTCCGCAGAAGATTAACAAAACTGTAGACACAGTTCAACAAGGATTTAGTGCAATAAAGAAGCAATACTTTGCAACTGATGAGTATTTTGGCTGAAAGTCTGAAGCAAACTTGGCAACTGCAAAGCACTGTACCTTATATGACTTTGGCAATGGGCCTGCAACGCAGAATATGTGGTAAGCCTATCTAAAAGACTCAAAAGAAGAGCAACACACATGAAGAAATATGCAGAGCTAGAACACAATCTAAAATATGCTTTTTTCCTCAGAGACCTATAACTATCCTGAATTATCTAAAGACAAGGAGGTGGAAGCTGGACCTCATTGTACCCAAGTTCTGGGTAAAAAAAAGAGGCAACTGGGACCAATTTCACAGCACTATGTCCAAAGGCATCTAAAATAGAACAGACTCCTTATTTTGATCGGCTGAATTTTTGGGCATGCCTAGTGGCTGCCTAAAACAGGTAGTAGACACCTTGCATACATTCTGTAAGACACCTTCCTGAAATTGTGCAGCCCTAAGTGGAGAACACCGCCAAGCCTGCTCACCTCTGTCTTTCCTACGGGATTCAGGCTTACAAGTAGTCAGCACTAAAAGGTGAACACTTCTCCTGGCTCCATTCCTGAGGGCAGCTGTCAACCTACAATTACAACTTTCCTGTTCTCCTTCTCCCCTTTCCCACCCCTCAGCAATTACCCAAGGGCTGCTGCCAGCAAGGCAAGTAGCCTAAATTAGATGCTTAGACATGGGCAAGCTGCCTCTGGGCACAACAGGCATTGACAACTCACCCCAATTATTTAAGTGAGGTCAGAGGCCCAATTCCAACCGCATCTTGGGACTAACTGGTCCAGTGCAGTGAACATATGGACTGACATAGTGGACAATAGATTTCTGCCCCAAGGACTTCTCAAACCACAAGCTGAAACTAACAGTACTGGACTGAACAATGAGTCTACACTGAAGAACATACAGTACTCAATTTTAAGTCTTGGACAGGAGCAAGTGTCATGCTGCTTCCAGTGCGGCAGCAGTGAAGCTCAGCCAATTCGGGTCTCATTAACATGCAACTGGATGATTTCCTGATCAAAATGACCAGGAAACAGGTGGGAAGCAGGAGGACTTTGGTGTAGGTCTGTGGGAACAATCCCGGGCACAAAGTGGTTCTGGAGGCGAATCCAGATCAGGAGAGAAAAGCAGCAGACCAGGGCATAGGGAGGTTCAAGATTTCGTTGTGGAACCCAGAGGTATCTTGGCCCATGAGGTAACTAAAAAAAGAGCAAAGTACTGCGGATGCTGGAACTCTGCAATGAGAACAGAAAGTGCCGGAAATACTCAGCAGGTCTGGCAGCATCTATGCAGAGCGAAACTGAGTTAATGTTTCAGGTCTGTGAACCTTCAGCAGAACTGATTTGTTCTGATGATGGGTCACTGGGCTGAAACGTTAACTCTGTTTCTCACTACACAGATGCTTCCAGACCCGCTGAGTATTTCTGGCATTTTCTGTTCTCATTTAAAAAAAAATAAACTTACTTTAATGGATATTCTGCCTGGTGGGATGCTACGATTGCTCCCTCACTCAGACCTCAGGTTAAAATGGCTGATTAAGCCCCAATTACACCATCAGAATCCAATCTGCATATTTAAAGAGAATCCCACCAGCTTGGGGGCTTGGTTTCCTTGCTGCCTGCAACTTAAAATTGCAGTCAGCCAAATTAGGACAGGGAAGGAGTAGCTAAGTCCTCCTCTCTATTTGAACAGACCCTCTTGCCAGGTGAGGAAAGTTAAAATCAAGCTCATAATTTCTCAAGTAGCACTATTTTTCCTAAAGTAACTGCTTTCCATTACTTCCTGCACTCTTGGTATATGAAGAAGGAAGTTGCATTAACCCTCAAATTTTACTGCACCAAAAACTGTATATACTATAACAAGGTTACAGTCTTCTGCTTGGATGTTGTTGCTGGATTGCCACAATCAAGAATTGTCCATCAGTCCTCCATATGCTGTCATTCTACTTTATAGCTGTAAATGCCATGAGTGAAATTGATGCGCATGTTTTGAAAGAAACTTCATAAAGCTTATCAGCACTCAAAGAGTTAATAATGATTTACGGGTTTAAATGATTATGCCACTACTGGGCACGGATTATCACTCAGAAGCTTTTCTTATTGTCCCTGCTTAGTTTAACCCTATTGATTCAATGGCACAGTGGGTGATTTCCAGCATTTTCATTCTCTTTTTGTTTATTTCCTTGCAGTTTTAAGTATTTTCACATGTGAGGCATCCTCTAACTTTTCATAAGGAAGGCAGCTGGTCCATTCCTTATCTTCCTTCCCAGCCTATTGGCAAGGCTAAGAATGTACACGCAAACTCTGGCATTCTGCAGGAGAACATATAGATACACAAATGTAGCTCATTACTGGTTAATGTCCTATTGTACCACAGGAAATTTTCTTCGGTGCACTAGGTGCAATGAAATCCTAAGCCCATTTATGAAGAATGGGTTTACAATGTTGCTATAAATAACACACAATGGCAATCTACTCAAAAGTTCATTGAGTTTTTTTCTTTAAATTCCTCCACAAGGTGTCATTGTCCTCTGGAGTGTTAGCAGAAATTTGCAAAAAAAAACTAAATTTTAAAAGAATCTATAATATATATAGACACACATTAAATTGGGAAACTTTGGCAACATTATGCAAATGGACTGGCATTTATAATACCATATTGGTGTCAAAAAATTAAAACACAAAAGAAAGGAAGGTTAGTTTCGAAGCCCAACCATGATATATATTTTGTAAAAGAAAGTTTAAAATATAAATTTCAATTAGTTGCCTACACAAATCTTAAGGACGATTACAAATAATATCCTTTCAGGTGAATAATTAATATTGCTGAAATATAAAAAGGAAAATCTTTAACATGCTGGAACACTGAAGCAAGCACAAAAAAAATTGAAAATACATAGCAGGTCAGCCAGCACCTATAAAGAGAATTGACAGATTATGACATTTCATCTGTAGACCATCCATCAGTTCCGGTGCAAATGCCATACCCTGTCCTTTCTCTTTACAGGTGCTGACTGACCTGCTGTGTATTTCCACTGATTTCTATTGTATTTCAATTAATAAAACTTTACCTTTTTAATAATATAATACATTTCACTTTTCAGTCATACATGTGTTAAAGGTGGTGTCTCATCATCTTACAAGTTGACACTGACATACATATCCAATTTTATCCGAGGCTTTTTCATAGATGGTTTACTTAACAGCAAAGGTATACTACATCCGTACTAATAAAATGGTTCACCCCTGCTATTTTACACGGAATTACCACTCTTTTTAGTGATTTCAACGTGTTATCATCCACAAACCTGAAACAGGTGGAACTGTCGTATTGTTTGACCTTATTTCGGTCTTCCTTACTTAAAGAATCCATGTAACACCTTAACCAGTCCACTCTACATACTGTAGACGTACACCCACTGCCTAGTACTGCGCAACTGAATGAATCTGCGACAAGGATACTCATTACCAGACTGAAGCTTCTCGTGAGCAGTACAATTCCTTCTGATTGATCAGTAGTGTCATCCTCGCCTTCCGAACCTTCCAAGTCATGTGTCATCTCAAAATCCCTGTTATTCCTTTTTGGACAATGCAACACATAGTGATACTTTGAGTCACATGGGTAACAACTGTTGACCAACCCTTGGTTATTCCTGGGGTTCATGCTTCCGCCATAATGGCCCAATTCCTGCCGTCTGTTATAGCTGCCAAAAGGGTCTCTATCCTCATTCGTTTTGTGTGTGTTTCTACCCTCGTACGAACACTTGAGCCTCATACTTGAAGGGCCTTGAAATACTGCTAGCATTGTATCCTCCACCTTCGCTGTCACCGCTAAAGAGCCCATCTGCGCCATGAAAGTGGCAGGAAAGGAATGTTTTCCCAAAAACGGTTTAGGGCGTCAGACATCTGATCAAGTAGCGTATCTTTTTCATTGAATCTAACTCCAGTTAATACCAAGAGCCTATCCATGTTTGATATCCTAGCACAATCCAACAATTTGTACGCAAGTAATATCTAGGAATTTCCAAGCAGAATCACTGCAACATTACACATAGTCAGTTAAACTCCATAATATATTCTTCTATGGAAGATTCATCCATTTTTCTAAATTTATCAAAGTCCGACCACACCTCATAGGCACTCAACAAGTCATCTTTCATATAAATTTTACCCATAGATTTCAAGAGATTGTCCAAACCTTCCACATTGTCCAAATGACGAGCCTCGAACTCAGGGAACACTTTGCCCCTGATCTTGTTTCTGGTGGGAAGTGAAGTGCAAGGGTTATTTCTTGCTTCCTTTTTGATAAAGGCGTAACCAGGGCCATAGATCGACTTCATTCTTCTATTGATCGTCAGGTTCGGCTTCATAAAACAGTGGTGGAAAATCATATCCTGACACCTTACACTTGGTTTCAGTTATCTTTCTTCAAAAAAACCCTCCAAATACAGCCTTTTCAAAAAAAAACTCCAATTCTAATCTCCTGTCTGAAAACAAGTCTTAGGCTGGGATTTAACCCTGGGCGAACGGGAGCCGGCCACCGACTGAAAAGTTGGTGACGAACCTGCTTCCGCCTCGCCTGGGGAACTGACCAGTATTTTGCGGGTCCCTGGGCTTTAACTGGTGAGAGGTGGGACTTCCACCCACTTGAGGTAGGAAGTCCCATCTAATAGAGCTGCCGGCCAATCAGTGGGCCAGCAGCTAACTGTCCCAGCAGCGCCACTGGGTGGCCACTGCTGGGACTACAGCCCAACTTCAAAAAGATGTCGGGGACTCCAGTACACAGGTAAGTTTTGGTTGCCTAGCCAGGGGTGATCGGGCGGGCCCCAGCGAGGCAAGGGAGGTCGATTGAGGGGACGGGGGGAGGGTAGTGTTGGGGCATTGGGGTTGGCCCTCCGTTGGGCACAGGGTTCCTGATCATGAGGGCCCCCTCCACAATGTCAGAGAGCCGTCTGCTTTTAACTGACCTGGCCGTCTGATGAGCCACGAGTGAAAGCCTTTAAGTGGCCTAATGAGCCATTGGGCGATGGCCTTTAAGTGTCCCCTTAAGGGCCTTGATTGGCCTGGGGTGGGTGGGCCATTTTTCACCACTGCCGCCCTGCGTAAAGAGGCCGCGGAGGAGGGAGCCGGCCAGGAAGGCCTCCTGGAGTCTCCCGCTCCATTTTACATTACCCCCCACCCCCGCCATCATCCCGCTCTTTGGAGGGGCATAAAATTCAGCCTTTAGTCTCCAAGCTTCACTTTCAGGCAACAATCCTCTGCTACCAGTGTTGGAGAAAGCTCCAAGCCTGTTTTTGAAGAAAACACTGAGACTAGGATGCTTTGGTGGAGATTGTTTATTGCTTGCCACAGAACCTACTTCTACTCTCCAAACAACACACCTAGCCAGTGCTGGCTGGCTCTTCTTTATATATACATAAGCGAATACAATTAACTAATTAACACTCAACACCTGTTCATCCTATTATCTAGAACTACGAGGTATTTATCATCCATTAATAGAACTTCAGACCCTAACATGCTGCACCTGTATGCTAACTTTGTGTGTTCCTTGTACGAGTATCCCCAAGTCTCTCTGAACATCAACACTCACCAGTTTCACGTCTTGTAAAAAATATTCTGCTTTTCTATTTTTACGACCAAAGTGATCAACTTCACACTTCCCTACATTATACTCCATTTGCCATCTTGTTGCCCACTCATTTAACCTGTCCATATCTCTTTGCAGCCTCTCCACATCCTTCCCACAGCTTATCTTTCCACCAAGCTTTGTATCATCAGCAAACTTAGATACATTACTCGCTGTCTCTTCATCCAAGTAATTAATATAGACTGTAAATAGCTGAGGCCCCAGCACTGATCCTTGTGACACCCCACTATTCACCGTCTGCCAACTTGAAAATGCCCCATTTATGCTCACTCTCTGTTCCCTGTCTGTTAACCAATCCTCTATCCATGCTAATATATTACCCCAACACCATGAGCCCCTATCTTGCCTATTAATCTTTTATGTAGCACCTTATCGAATGCCTTTTGAAAGTCCAGGTATACTACATCTATTGGTTCCCCTTTATCTACACTACTAGTTACATCCTCAAAAACTTCCAATAAATTTGTCAAACAGGATCTCCCTTTAGTAAAACCATGCTGACTTATTCTAATCATACTATGCTTTTCCAAGTGCAATGTTAAGCCTTCTTTAATAATAGTTTCCAGCATCTTCCCAATGACTGATGTTAGGCTAACTGGTCTGTAGTTCCCTGTTTTCTCTCTACCTCCTTTCTTGAAAAGTGGCGTAACATTGCCAACTTCCAATCTGACAGGACCACTGCTGAATCTAAGGAATTCTGGAAAACCGTAGCCAGCGCATCGACTATCTCTGCAGCTATCTCTTTTAGAACCCTGGGATGTAAGCCATCTGGTCCTGGGGACTTGTCAGATATTAGTCCCTCAAGTTTCTCCAATACTTTTTCTCGGCTGATATTAATATCCTTAATTTCCTCACTCTCTTTAGCCCCGAGGTTACTGCCTTTTTCCTCTTCTACTGTGAAGAAAGGCACAAAATATTTGTTCAATGCCTCTGCCATTTCCTCATTTCCCATGATGATTTCTCCTCTTTCTGCCTCTAAGGGACTAACTTTAGCTACTCTCTTCCTTTTTATGTACTCATAAAAGCTCTTACAATCATTTTTTATTGCTGGCTGGTTTACTCTCATTCTATTTTTTTGCCCTTTTATCAACTTTTTGGTGGCCCTTTGCTGGTTTTTAAAACATTCCCAATCCTCAGACTTGCTACTATTTTTTGCAACATTGTAAGCCTCTTCTTTTCGTCCAATACTCTCCTTAACTTCTTGAGTGAGCCAAGGCAGGGTAACGAGTTTTCATTTTTGAACGGAATGTACTTTTGTTGAATCCTTTGAATTGTTTCTTTAAATGTTTCCCACTGTTCATTTATTGCCATACCTTCCAGTCTATTTACACAATCAACCTTAACCAGTTCTCCCCTCATACCATCGTAATTGGCTTTGTTTAAGTTTAAGATTCTTATTTGTGATTGAAATGTGTCACTTTAAAACTTAGCATGAAATTTAATGGTATTATGATCATTATTCGCCAGTGGATCTTTTACTATGGCCGGGATTTAACCCTGGGTGGACGGGAGCTGGCCACCGACCGAAATGTTGGTGACGAACCCGCTTTCGCCTCCCCATGGGGAACCGACCCATATTTTGCAGGTCACCAGGCTTTAATTGGTGTGAGGTGGGACTTCCACCACATTGAGGTAGGGCCGGCATCTGAGCAGCGCCACCGGGAGTGTTGGGCTTTGGGAGTGGTTGGGGCAGTGGGGACAGCACTCCATCAGGCACAGGGTGCCGGATCATGAGGGCCGCCCCTGGGCCGTAAGTGAGCCACCTATTTTAACAGCTTCTCCAGAGCCTCGGCCGCCCGGCTAGCCGTGGGTAAAATCCCCGTGGAGGCGGGCGAAGGTCCTTAAATGGTTGTTAAGTGGCCTATTGTCAGAATCTGTCCAGTCGTGCACATAGTCGCTGGCCCTCTTGAACAGGGCATTGATTACCTCCATGATGCAGTGGTGTACTGTGGCCTGGGAGAATCCACATATGTCCCCGGTGAATCCCTGGAAAGATCCAGATGTATAGAAGTTTGGTGCAATGGTAATCTTTAGGGCCACTGCCATGGGCGACCCCCTTCCAAATACCAGAGATCACAAATCATCCTGCAGAAGGACGAATAAGTTGGTGACAGCTTCCCTGGAGAGCCGTAGTCTTTGCTGACAGTGTCGTTTAGACATTTGGAAGCAGGCGATGCGAGTCCTGTAGACTCTCTGGCATACGTGGGCCCTTCTTGGCCTGGCCGGCAGCTGCTGCTCCTGTCGTGGAATGTCAGCGTCAGGCGCAGCTGCCTCTTGGGTCTGCCTCCATCAGCAGCACTTCAACATGCCAAGGGGATCCAAAAATACAGAGTGTATGAGGCCCACAGCAGGTGTCCTGGGGCCTTCGGATCGCTTCAGATGCAGAGAAGTCCCTGCCTTGGCATCTATGCTTATCATTATTTGCTCGGCAGAATGCCTGATGTAGCTCAGAACTAAAACTTATTGCCCCCCAACATGAGCAGTCAAGGCAGCAGAAGAGTTGCTTAAGGAGGCCTATTGCCTGCTACATGGAGTTGCAAATGTTCCATAGCTTTCATTATAGCCCTCTATGCTCACATAAGCGGATGACGGAAAGGGGTCATAAGGCATGTTTAGAGCGTGTAGACATTGTCCCCTAGCAGCCAGCCTCTAATTCTTCTGGGAGACCTGACAACAGTGGGTCGATCAAACTGGCACAGGATGAAGGCATCATGGTTGCTGCCAGGTGAGTGGACATTCATCGAGATTAAGGTCTTGGTGTGGTCACTAACCAACTTCATAATTTATCAAGTGGAAGCCCTTGCAGTTCCTGTACCTCTCCCCATTGAAATGGGGGCTTGCAGAGGCATATGTGTGTGGTCGATGACCTCTGAAAACTATGGGGTTCCCACTATCCCAGCATGGTCACGTGCCTTTTTATCCTGCTCTTCCTTCCTGAGTGAGAAGAGGATGAAGTCTCCTTGCTTGGCATAAATGGCCTCCATGACCTCCTGGATGCTGTGATATGCGGAATTCTGTGAGATGTTCGCGATGTCTCCCACTCCCACCTGGAGACATAAAAGGTCAGGACGACAGTGACTTACATGACCAGTGGCAAAGATGTCCTCGCCCTGCTGAATGGTACATCCATGATCACCTCCTTGGTGAATCAGAATGGCCTCAGACATTTCTCCTGGCTCATTTGAAAGTGGGTGCTCATGGAAAACCCGGGTGGGCAGCACCTTGGATAGAGAGCCCTCCTCTTCCTCTCTCCTTGCAGGATTTCCGTTCTCTGCCTCATTCATTCTATTTCCTGGTTATGATGCAGACTAAGAGGCACTGCAGCAACTGCCCCCACATCTGAGTCAAGTAATCCTCTCTCCTCCCTGAATGTATTCAGCAACTGGCAACAATCACCTCCAAGAAGCCAGCACAGTGTTTCCACCAACTCTGTCTGCAGAAAAGCACATCAAAAGCACCTCACCTGCAACTTGTTGGGTAGCCTTTTAAATAGCCTTGGTTCACGGCCCATCTTACAGCAGAAAGCCTGATCGTTCGTGAGTGATGTATGAATTTTTGGTCCAAATTAGGTATCCTGGCACCGTATCAGTCAGTTGGGCTGTGTGATGACAGGATAGCATCAATTCATAGCCTTCCTGAGCACTCTGGGGATGTCTCTGTCTTTGACCTTTTAATCATTGAATGCCGCATGGAGCATGCAGGAAGTGGCCAGTGGCACATCACGCCTCAGCATAGTGGCACTAAGCCTCCGTGGCGCTACATGGCAGTGACTTTCATGTCCAAATTTCCAACAGCAACTTTTCAAAGAATTTACAATCAAACTGAACTGCAGGAATTGAAGTTACTGTGATCAAAGATGTCAATTATTATGCAATTATGCAAATTAGACAAAGTGTTTACTCATTTTTAAGTCCACACTTTTTTTCTTTGTTTTTCCACAATTTGTTCTGGAGATTTTTTACCCATTGCTAAATCAGTGTTTTCCCACAAATGGTGTTGCCCCATTCTTTTACCATTTGCCTCCGGACTCGGCAGTTGTTTCCTGAGTGATTGGGAATGTTGATCTAATCATGAGACGATATGGGGGACAATTTTTGGATGCTCTTCAGACATTAAACAGCTTCCACGTTGGCCAAGATGGCTCTTGAGCTGGAATGCTTGTTTGGCCAATGTTTAACGCAAGATGCCATCTTGGTAAAGGCGTTGAAGTCTGCTCTAGGAATGATCACCCAGAGGCTCGATAAGGGGTTGATTGCCATCTAAAGTGTTTGCTGGTGCTCTTTAAGAGGCTGCACCATATTTTGGTGGCTAGCAGCTCTGCTGACTTGTATTAGTTGTGGTTCAGTGAGTAGCACTCTTACCTCTGAGTCAGAAGATTAGATTAGATTATTATTAGATTAGAGATACAGCACTGAAACAGGCCCTTCGGCCCACCGAGTCTGTGCCGAGTCTGTGTCTGTGGGTTCAAGTCTTACTCCAGAGGATTGAGTACAAAAATCGAGATTAAAATGCCATTGCAGTGTTGAGAGAGTGCTGTGCTATTGGAAGTGTTATCTTTCAGATGAGCTGTTAAACTAAGGTGCTGTCTACTCTCTCCGGTGGATATAAAAGATACCATGACATAATTTTGAAGAAGAGCAGGAGATTTATTCTTGGTGTCCTGGCCAATATTTATCCCTCAATCAATATTACTGAAAAAAAAGATTATCTGGTCATTATCATATTTTGCTTGTGGGAGCTTGTGGCACCATTACACATTACAACAATGACTACACTTCGAAAGGACTTCATTGGCTGCAAAGCACTTTTGGGCATCCAAAGGCTACGAAAGGCACTTATAAATCCAAAACTTTCTTTCTTTTCTAACACCCTGGCCTCAGAGTGAACTGCTGTTTGTGAGTAAACAAGGCATTGATGTGGAATTCATGCTCTGTTTAAAGAGATTTGATGCCACTTGTTGTTGGAGCTGTGTAGAGGATCTTTGAAACACATCGGGTGAATTTCTGGGACACTTTGTCAAGACTTCACCAACATTTATTCTGGAAATTCTCTAAGGACTTCACCTAAAAGTGCTGTGCTACCTGACCATATTGGACATGTTATAGAAATCACCGGGGTAAGGGAATGCTTGGTCTTCGGCATCTTGCTAAGGATTCCTCTTGGTCTGGATGAGGAATGCTGAGCAGCACCAGCTGCTGCAGGAGAGAGGGACAGGAGGGTGCGATAGCGTTCTTCCCCCCTGCAGGTACAGGACATTCCTCTTCATAAGGACCTCCTTCACCAGGAGCTCCATTGCCACATCTCAGAACTTGTGCTCCCTCTCCATTGGTCCCTGAGCCATCCCCCAGCATGCCACTGTGTCCCAAACAGAGCCCTCCACACTTTCTGTGGATGTGGGTGTGAGGAGCCCACACATATTGTTCACAAATAATTTGTCTAATTAGCACTTGAGAGCACTGGAGATGAGTAGTTTAGCACCTCCAGGCAAGTTCAAATTATGGTAGTCAGTAATAGGACCAAAATGGTGTGCTGAATCCAGACTTTTAAACCAGTGTGTCTAATAGCACTGCACCCATTTAGCAACTGTTTTCATCTTTGGCCAAAATAACCCCCTTCCTGTTTTTTTCAGTGTGTCCTCAAAATAAGGCATCCCAGGCTTCCTGTATGCATTTCCTCTCCTGATCTCAAACCAAGAAAATGTAAATTAAGGTCAAATGAAGGAGAATGCAGTTTTAACACATAATCAGTCATTTTGAACAAATGGATACAAGGAGCACCTAAAGATAAATGCCATTAATCCCATAATTTACAAAAAATAACTTTTACCATAAATGAAACGCATATAATTTTCAAGTTATTGTGTTAGTACAGTATTAAGATCTACATTTTAGCTGCTCTTACCTTCTGGTAATAAATTTGTTGCATTTTATGTCCAATGAGCAAGGATAAAATGGATTGGTCGGGAGCTTGATATAGTCTCCATCCTATTTCCAACCAGCACATCCCCTCCAATAAACTGTGATGTTAGCTATGACTTGCACTAGAAATAGTTTAACAACTCCACAGTGGATGCAGACCATCTTTGCACTTGTCCTGGATGCGAATACAAAATGGTTGTGCTTTGTGAACGGAGGACGGCGGATGGAGGTCGGGGTGGGGGGTGCGGATGATGACGGGAGTGGAGAAATCAAACCTAGGGTGTTTATTCCTGTGTTTAGCCGAGTAGAGATAGCACAAGAACTGGTGACATTTTTTGCAGCCTAGACACCCCTGCATTTTAAAATGTAAACATTTGGTCAAATGCTCTGTGGATTGGCAGCAATCTGAAGCGCACAATATGTTGTGTACTACTATTGACAATTTTGCCAACTTGGAACCTGAGCTACAGGATAACATCTTTAGCAGCAGAATTGTCAGTTAAGGGGCACGAGATTCCTAATTAGACAAAATGCATATAAATTGGAGTGGAGAAAAATATATACATGTTGAAGAAACGGAGAACTATTTGGAATTTAGAACAGGCATATGGAAAGTCCTGAATCTTTCATAAAAATATATAAAGGATAGATCAAAAGAAAATAAATAAGTATCCTTAATGTTATGAAAAATAAATACCCATAATCATACAAATTTATGAAGTTTTTAAATTAAATATTCAACTATAATATATAATACATTGAATAATTGTTAGGCACATGAAAACTTGAAACGCAAGTAGTTGCACGATTGTTCCATTTGCAATGAATTATCTGTTTCTCTGAATCATGCCAATACAAACACACACACAAGCAATGACAGAGGGAAAGGATTATTTGAAAAACATGATATGATGTGAGTTGTTGCTGCTCTGCAGGAAGCAATGGAAAATTGAACTAATTTGCTGTACCAGTAGCTTGAGAAAATCCCTACACAGCATCATGACAATTACATCCAGGTGCAAGAAATTCTAGGCAGATCCCTTCAGTTCACTCTGTAAGTCTCAACCTCAACTGTGACTAAATATGTATGTCCTTGAAAAAAAGGCTATGGAACAGTCAGCCCTTGCCAGTGATTTCACTGGTATGTGCTGATGGTTGGCTTGCAAGCCAGAAACTAATATTTTCCCAAATAAATGTAGCACTTAAACTTCTAACAGAATACCAGAACAGCTGTAGTATCTGCTGCAATATAGACATTTTGCACCTTAATTCTGGCATAACCTTTCCTACTTTAAAGCTGCTATATAATTGTAACTTGTTATTAATTAACTCCACCAGAATGCATAGATTTTGCATTCGCAACAATTTGGAGGCAGTATGAGGATGCAGACCTGTCACATCATAGGGCTAATTTAAGCAAACCTGTCCAGCACGAAACTGACAGCATCGCACCAGCTGACCATTGGGTTCAACAACAACAACTTGCAATTAAATAGCACTTGCAACATAGTAATACATGTCAAGGCACGTCACAAGAGCATTATCAAACAAAATTTGACAGCAAGACATAAGGGGGTTCTAGGACTGACGACTTAAAGTTGGTCAAAGAGGTAGGTTTTAAGGAGCGTCTTAGAGGAGGAGAGGGCAACAGGCAGAGGTTGAGGGAGCAAATTCCAGAACATAGGCAGCTGAAGGGTCGGCTGCCAGTAGAATCACAGCCTCATTGAGTTATACAGTACAGAAACAGGCCCTTTGGCCCATCGTGTCCATGCCGGCCATCATGCACCTAACTATTCTAATCCCATTTTCCAGCACTTGGCCCGTAGCCTTATATGCCATGGCGTTTCAAGTGCTCATCCAAATACTTCTTAAATGTTGAGAGGGTTCCTGCCTCTACCACCTCTTCAGGCAGTGTGTTCCAGATTCCCACCACCCTATGGGTGAAATTTTTTTTCCTCAAATTCCCTCTAAACCTCCTGCCCCTTACCTTAAATCTATGCCCCCTGGTTATTGACCCCTCTGCTAAGGGAAAAAGTTTCTTCCTATCTAACCTATCAATACCCCTCATAATTTTGTATTCCTCAATCATGTCCCCCCTCAGCCTTCTCTGTTCTAAGGAAAACAACCCTAGCCTTTTCAGTCTCTCTTCATAACTCAAAAGCTCCAGCCCAGGCAACATCCTGTTGAATCTCCTCTGCACCCTCTCCAGTGCAATCACATCCTTCCTATAGTGTGGTGCCTAGAACTGTACACAGTCCTCCAGCTGTGGCCTAACCAGCGTACTATACAGCTCCATCATAACCTCCCTGCTCTTATACTCTATGCCTCGGCTGATAAAGGCAAGTATCCCATATGCCTTCCTAACCACCTTATCTACCTGTGCTGCTGCCTGAAGTGATCTATGGACCTCTGACCTTCTGTACTTCCTACGATCCAACCATCCATTGTATATTCCCTTGCCTTGTTAGTCCTCCCAAAATACATCACCTCACACTTCTAAGGATTAAATTCCATTTGCCACTGCTCTGCCCATCTTCCCAGCCCATCTATATCGTCCTGTAATTTAAGGCTTTCCTCCTCACTATTTATGACACCACCAATTTTTGTGTCATCTGTGAACTTACTTATCATACTTCCTATATTCACATCTAAATCATTAATGTACACTACAAACAGCAAGGGTCCCAACACCGATCCCTACGGTACACCACTGGTCACAGGCTTCCACTCGCAAGAACAACCCTCAACCATCTCCCTCTACCTCCTGCCACTAAGCCAATTTTGGATCCAATTTGCCAAATTGCCCTGGATCCCATGGGCTCTTACCTTCTTAACCAATCTCCCATGCGGAACTTTATCAAAAGCCTTACTGAAGTCCATGAAGACTACATCAACTGCTTTACCTTCATCTACACATATAGTGGCAAATGGAATTTAATCCTGATAAGTGTGAGGTGATGCATTTTGGGAGGACTAACAAGGGAAGGGAATGGTGGAGTGATTAAAAATGGGGATTCGCAAGAGACCAGAAACACACAGCAGACATCGCGAACTGTTGTAGGACTGAAGGAGGTTAGAGTGATGAAGCCATAGTGGAAATTGAAAACAAGGATGAGAATTTTAAAATCAAAGCATTGGCAATGTATGTCGGCAAGCACAGGAGAGATTGGTGAATGGGATTTGATGCTAGTTGGGATATGGATGGCAGAGTTTTGGATGAGTTCAAGTTTTTGTAGGCTGGAAGATGAGCGGTCAGCCAGTATAGCATTGGAATAGTCAAGTCTAGAAGAAACAAGGACATGGATGAGGGTTTCAGCAGCAGATAAGCTGAAGCAGGAGCGGAATCAGGCCATGTTATGTAGGTGGAAGCACCTTATCTTGGTGATGGGAGTGGATCTGTGGTCAGAGGTTCGAGATGAAAAATAACATAGAGTGGAATGTAAAACTAGTGGCCGATCTAATCACGCCAAGCAGGTTAGGTTAAAATTAACCTCTTGCTCTTTTTGAAAGACCCCCTCAATTTAGTTTTAATATATCACCTAGCTTAATATACCTAATTCTTAAAAATACAGAATATTCCATTGTGCACATCTTACAAATTCATGCTTCTGGCATGGAAATTTTCATATTTGGAACATATGTCAGGAATTCAGACCGGTTGACCGGCTGATTGCACTGGATTTTAATGTGCAGATGCGCGAGGAGAGGCAGGTGTGGACTGACAGCCGAGAAAAGGAATTGCTGCGATAGATGGTGAATGGTCAGAGGTTGCGCCCCAGTTCATGGACGCCTCCCTGGATGTGTTGCTGGTTGATCTGAGGACCCAGAAGATGATACTGTTTCCTAGCAACGGGAAGAAGAAGCTGGCTGGGGAGATGTGGTTGGTGGCATAAGAGGCTAGCAGTAAGACCATAGTGCCAGGCTCCAGTATCCAATTCAGGAAGCAGTATAATGACAGAAGCAGGGCAAGAAAGTTGAGATTTGTGACTCATTCAACTACATCCTGATATCTGTATCTCCAAATCCCTCACTCTGCCTTCTCAAGCCTACTCCAACATATCATTCTTCACACAAACTTACTGTGCAGGTGCACCAATCATTCTCTATCTATGCACTTTTCTCACATCCCAATCTGACCATCCACCACTGACACTCACTGTCATCCTTATACAATGCCATGCCTCTTCCTCATAGTTAGCCTCAACAAATGCTCTCCATTCATTGGGTAAACACATGCCAATTCTGTCACTGATAGGTCTGCTTTCCCTTTTGCAGACGAGAGAACAGAACACAGGGACAGACAGAGAACGCGAGGTGGCCCTCCAGCCAAGACGCAACTTAAGAGCTACAGATGAGAAGGCACTGGAGATCAGCAAAGTCTCAATCTGCCCAGCCATCGGAGATCGGGAGATGGGGGCATCCCAGCTACCCGATGACATAAGTGAGTATCAAACAGTCGCATGCAACACAAGACTCTGTCACGTTGACTTGAGGTCAACAGCGAGTGAAATGTGATCATGTTCATAATGATAACTTCAAACATTCTTACCTTGACAGGACTCATTCACATCCTTTAACTCCCACAGGGCCTTCATGTATCCAGCAAGAGTTAGTCAAGGTCACAACTGCCACCATCTCCACAGAGAAGCTCATTTCCTCTGAGGGTGCATCATCACAGGACATATGCAGATCATGCAACAGCTCAGATATGCACATTTGGTGGGAGCAGTTAGCAAGGTCGTTAGGTTTTCACCTGGTGATTCGCACTTCACAAGTGATCAAGAGCAGATGGTGGAGACAGGGACAGCAGTGGAGAGGCCACGTCAGAGGGTGCAGAACACTCCAAGCTCCACTCAGTTTTGTGCAGAGGCTGTATCCCAGGGGCCACTGATGAACAGGATAATCATTGAACAGCAGTAGCAATTGTGCGATATAGCAACAGGTGTTCCAAGGGCACTGTCCACGATTGCAGAGAGTTTGGAGGAGTCCACTTTAAGCATGAGTGTAATGCTGTCAGGCCATTGTGATGAAATCCTCTTCCATGGATAGAGCAGCTAACTGCATGCAGCATCAAAGACAGCAATTGAATGAGGGCTTGCAGGCTTTCAACAATGGCTTACACAGTATGTATGTCACCATAAATAGGATGAATGATGCTCTAGCCCTGGCCTTTCATCATACCACTAATCTTCAGCAAAACATTCTCCAGTCCATTGGTACATACGAACATACGAATTAGGAGCAGGAGTAGGCCACTCGGCACTTCGAGCCTGCTCCGCCATTCAAAACGTTCATGGTTGAACTGGTTACTCCACATTTCCACCTATCTCCGATAACCTTTCACCCTCTTGCTTATCAAAAAACTAGCTACCTCTGCCTTAAAAATATTCAAAGACTCTGCTTCCACCGCCTTTTGAGGAAGAGAATTCCAAAGACTCATGACCCTCTGAGAGAAAAAGATTTCTCCTAATTTCTGGCTTAAATTGGCGACCGCTTATTTTTAAACAGTGACCCCTAGTTCTAGATTCTCCCACAAGGGGAAAATCCTTTCCACATCCACCTTGTCAAGACCCTTCAGGATCTTATGTGTTTCAATCAAGTTGCCTCTTACTCTTCTAAATTCCAGCAGATACAAGCCTAGCCTGTCCAATCTTTCCTCATAAGACAGCCCGCCCATTCCAGGTATTAGTCTAGTAAACCTTCCCTGTACTGCCTCCAATGCATTTACATCCTTCCTTAAATAAGGAGACCATAAACTGTACACAGTATTCCAGATGTGGTCTCACCAATGCCCTATATAGCTGAAGCATAACCTCCCTACTTTTGTGTTCAATTTCCCTCGTGATAAACGATAACATTCTATTAGCTTTCCTAATTATGTGCTGTACCTGCATACTAACCTTTTTGCAATTCATGCACGAGAACACCCGGATCCCTCTGCATCTCAGAGCTCTGCAATCTCTCACCATTTAGATAATATGCTTCTTTTTTATTCTTCCTGCCAGAGTGGACAATTTCCCACTTTCCCACATTTTCCTCCATTTGCCAGGTCTTTGCCCACTCACTTAAGCTATCTATATCCCTTTGTAGCCCCCTTATGTCCTCTTCGCAAGTTACTTTCCTACATATCTTTGTGTTATCAGCAAATTTAGCAACCATACTTTTGGTTCCTTCATCTAAGTTGTTTATAGAAATTGTAAAAAGTTGAGGCCCCAACACAGATCCCTGTGGCGCACCACTCATTACATCTTGCCAACCAGAAAATGACCCATTTATGCCTACTCTCGGTTTCCTGTTAGCTAGCCAATCTTCTATCCATGCCAATATGTTACCCCCTACACCATGAGTTTTTATTTTCTGCAATAACCTTTGATGTGGCACCTTATCAAATGCTTCTGGAAATATAAGTACAATACAACCACCGGTTCCCCTTTATCCACAGCACGTACAACTCCCTCAAAGAACTCCAATAAATTGGTGAAACATGATTTCCCTTTCACAAAACCATGTGACTCTGCCTGACTACCTTGCATTTTTCTAAATGCCCTGTCTTTAATAATAGCTTCTAACATTTTCCCGAAGACAGATGTTAGGCTACCTGGCCTGTAGTTTCCTGCTTTCTGTCTCCCTCCCTTTTTGAACAAAATAATAATAATATAATTATCCAGCAGCAACTGGCAGCATGTCAGGAAATAATAGTAGGGAAGCAGGGCTAGGCCATGAGAAATGAAAGGGGACATGGAAGCGGGAACTCTGCTCAAAGTGCTTCATTGCCTAACAATGCTGCTTCGTGTTCTGATGGCTGAGTCTGCCCCTGCACAGGTGCAGGTGGAGCAGTCTTTGGTGGGGCTCTAATGGTCTCCAAAACCCAGAGGAAATCAGCCAGGAGAAATTTAACAGTCAGAGCAGGGATGTTAGAAGCTTGCTTTAATCTCTGCTGAAACAAAAAGGGTTGCATCATGTGGAAGCAATAGAAAAAGGAAGAGTACAACTTGTAATTGTATAAGGATATGAACATGGGTCTGTTACACATCGCATACTTTTAATTGTTGTTTCTTCATTCAATGCATATAAATATTATTGCTCTGCATCACTTTCCCTTGTTTCCCATTCTCAGGTGCTTGTTGGTCCCTTTCAGTTGTTTGGTGATGAACTGGAAGACCTGAATTGATGGCAGCCAATGTGGGTATGTAACAGGAATGATTGGCTGTTTCAAGCACTGCTTTGCGTTAGTGGCATTGGGGTGGGGTGGTCGGGGGGTGTGTGGGTAAAAATTGCTTTTGCATGAGGTGGTGAGATGGGTGCACTGGTGGAACT
Source organism: Heterodontus francisci (assembly GCF_036365525.1). Classification (NCBI taxonomy): domain Eukaryota; kingdom Metazoa; phylum Chordata; class Chondrichthyes; order Heterodontiformes; family Heterodontidae; genus Heterodontus; species Heterodontus francisci. The sequence continues at coordinate 99,613,750 of NC_090381.1, read as the reverse complement.
TAAGTGAACTACACAATAATTTGTGCATCCTGGGCATTGCCCTTTTCACCTTTTGCCTCCTCATTTTCCTCATCCTCCACCTCCTTGGAATCCTTTGAAGAGTTTCTATGCTCTATGCCTTGGTCCTCCTGCGGATCCAAGCCTCACTGCTGGGCAATGTTGTGCAGCATGGAGCACACCATGACCATTCTGGAGACCCCGTTTAATCCTTATTGAAGGGCGACTTTAGATCTGTCCAAGCATCTGCAATGCATCTTCAGCATGCCGATGGTTTGTTCGATGAAACATCTAGTGGCCGTATTGCTTTCATTGTAGGGCTCCTGGGCATCATTCATGAGTTTCGACAGGTTTCATCAGCCATGTTTTAAGTGGGTATCCCTTGCTTCCAAGCAGCCAGCCAGTCTGCTTCCAAATGTGAAGATGTTTTGGAGGGTGAACTGCTACAGGGCAAAAGCATCAGGGCAGCTGATCAGGAATCTTGCACACACCTGGTTGAAGATTCTTTTCTGATTGCACACCAATTGGGCATTGTTGATCAACACACCTGGGTGATCTATGGGTGCCTTAATTGCCACATATGTACAGTTCGCGACCCCTGCACATGTGGGAAGCCAGCCAGAGCCAAAACTCAAGCGTCCAGTCATTCTGACTGGCATCATTGCAAGCAAAGTTGACAAAATTAGTGGTCCTGGAAACAAGCCAACATCACACCAAAAGGCGGCCCAGCCCGCACAACTGACTATGTCTCCAGATCAAAATAATCAGCACAATGAGTTTCTACTATTGAAGCCATTTGCAAACCTTCAAGGAGGCTTTTAGAATTAAGCTTTATTTACACACCAAGGCATGAATAGGCACCATTTAAAAAGCTTTAAAATATTTTTTAAAATTTAGTTTACTAAGAAACTGACTATTGTAGACCAACAAAACTAGTAAATGATTCAGGATAGTTTTGGGCAAGAGATGCAGGGGGAATATGAGGAAGAACTTTTTTATGCAGCGGGTGGTAATGACCTAGAACTCACTGCCCACAAGTGTGATGGAAGTGGAGACAAGCAATGATTTAGAAAGGAAATTGGATGGCCACTTGAAGGAAATAAACTTGCAGATCTATGGGGATCGAGCCATGGAGTGGGACTGACTGGATTGCTCCGTGGAGAGCCGACATGGGCTCTATGGGATGAATGGCCTCCTTCTATGCTGTATATGACTCTAAGTCATTTAAAATCAGGTTACTCACAGGTGGTGGACTAGACAGACTTATTAGAAATTTTTTTTTGTGATAAACCCAATTTCAGCTGTACTAAGAAAACTTCACCAGGTTACTGTTCTTAAATATAAAAGGAATATTTCTTCTTACAAGAAAAAAATAAACAATTCTGTTCGAAGATGCTACTCAAATGCGATGGTTCAACAACAACAACTACTTGTATTTATATAGTGCCTTTAACATAATAAAACATTCCAAGATGCTTCACAGAAGCATTATAAGACAACATTTGACAGCAAACCATATAAAGCAATATTAGGTCAGATGGCCAAAAGCTTAGTTGAAGAGGTAGGTTTCAAGGAGGGTTGTAAAGGTTGGAAGAGAGGGAGAGAAGCAAAGAAATTTAGAGTTAGGTTAAGAATTCAAATGTTGGAGAAATTAAAATCGGCAATGCTCAAGAGACCAGAACTAAATGAGCGCAGATATCTTGGAGGGGTGTGGGACTGGAGGGGATTACACAAATACGGAGGAGAAGTAAAGTCATTGAAGGATTTGAAAACAAGGATGAGAATTTTAATATCGTGGCAATGCTTGACCAGGAGCCAATGTAGGTCAGTGAGCTCAGGGGTAATGGGAAACAGGACTTGGCATGAGTAAGACCATGGGTAGCAGAGATTTGGATGACCTCAAGTTTATGGAAGGTAGAATGTGAGAGGTCATCCAGGAGTAGGATCATAGGATATAGGAAATAGCAGCAGTAGTAGGCCATTGGGCCCATCGAGACAGCTCCGTCATTCAAACAGATCATGGCTGATCATCTACCTCTACACCATTTTTCCCCACGAACCCCATATCCCTTGATGTCGTTAATATTCAGAAATCTATCGATTTCTGTCTTGAACATGCTCAATGATTGAGCTTCCACAGCCCTCTGGAGTGGAGAATTCCACAGATTCACCACCCTCTGAGTAAAGAAATTCCTCCTCATCTCAGTCATAAATGGCCTGTCCCTTAATCTGAGATTGTGTCCCCTTGTTCTAGACTTACCAGCCAGAGGAAACATCCTATCCACATCTACCCTGTCACACTCTCAGAATTTTGCAAGTTTCAATGAGATCACTTCTCATTCTTCAAAACTCTGGAGAATACAGCCCCAGTTTCTGCAATCTCTCCTCATAAGACAATCCCGCCAGCCCAGGGATTAGTCTGGTTAACCTCCGGTGCACTCCCTCTATGGCAAGTATATCCTTCCTTAGATAAGGAGATCAAACCTGTGCACAATATTCCAGGTGCGGTCTCACCAATGCTTTACATAATTGAAGTAATACATCTTTACTCCTGTACTCAAATTCCCTTGCAATGAAGGCCAACATACCATTTGCCTTCTTAATTGTTTGCTGCACCTGCATATTAGCTTTTAATGACTCATGAACAAGGACACCCAGGTCTCTTTGGACATCAACACTTCCTAACCTCTCACTATTTAAGAAATACTCTTGTCTTTTTGTTTTTTATACCAAAAGTGGATCACTTCACATCTATTCATGTTATATTCAATCTGCCAAATGCTTGCCCATTCACTTAGTCTGTCCAAATCCCCTTGAAGCCTCCTTGCATCCTCCTCACAACTTACATTCCCTCCTAGTTTTGTGTCATCTGCAAATTTGGAAATATTACAATTGGTCCCCTTATCCAAGTCATTTATATAGATTGTAAATAGCTGTGGCCCAAGCACTGATCCTTGCAGTACCAGCCTGCCATCCTGAGAATAACCCATTTATTCCTACTCTCTGCCTTCTGTCTGTTAATCAATTCTCAAACCATTGCAGTATAATACCCCCAATCCCACGTGCTCTAATTTTGTTTACTAACCTCCTGTGTGAGACCTTATCAAAAGCCTTCTGAAAATCCAAATACACCGCATCCACTGGTTCTCCTTTATCTATGCTACAAGTAACATCCTCAAAAAACTCCAACAGGTTTGTCAAACATGATTTCCCTTTCACAACTCCATGCTGACTCTGCCCAATCATATCATTATTTTCCAACTGTCCAGTTATCTCATCCTTTATAATAGATTCCAACATTTTCCCTATGACTGATGCCAAACTAACAGGAGTATAGTTCTCCGTCTTCTCTCTCGCTCCCTTCTTGAATAGTTGGGTTACATTTGCTACATTCCAGTCTGCAGGAACCCTTCCAGAACCGATCCAATTTTGAAAGATAACCACCAATGCATCTACAATCTCTATAGCCACCTTCTTCAATGCTGTGGGATGTAGCTCATCTAGTTCAGGGGATTTATCAACTTTCAAACCAATTAATTTTTCGAGTACTACCTCTTTATTGATACTAATTACTCTCAATTCCTCATTTTTACAAGTCCCTTGGTTTCCTAGTATTTCTCAGAGATTTTCTGTCTCTTCCTCCATGAAGACAGACACAAATTAATTGTTTACTCTCTCCGCCATTTCCTTATTCTCCACCACAAACTCTCCTGTCTCTGCCTGCAATGGACCCACATTCATCCTTGCTAATCGTTTCCTTTTTACATACCTAAAGAAGCTTTACAGTCCGCCTTTATGTTTCTAGCTAGCTTAAATTCCTAATCTCTTCCCCTTTCTTTATCAGTTTCTTGGTCCTCCTTTGTTGGACTGTAAATTGCTCCCAAGTGGCTTACCACTTTTTCTGGCAACCTTATAAGTCACTTCCTTTGACCTATTGCAATCTTTAACTTCTTTTGTTAGCCACGGTTGATTCACCTTTCCTGTTGTGCACTGGAATAGTCAAGTCTTGAGGTAACAAAGGCATGGCTAAGGATTGCAACAGCAGAAAAGCTGAGGCAGGGGTAGAGTCAGGCAATGTTACGCAGGTCTTGGTTATGGAGAAGATATATGGTCATAAGCTCATCTCGGAGTCAAATATGACACCAAGGTTTCAAATAGTCTAGTTCAGCCTCAGACAATTTCCAGGGAGAGGGATGAAATTGATAGCTCGGGTAAGAACTTTGTAGCAGGGATTATAGATAATGTTTTTGGTCTTTTACGTTTGTGATAATGCAAATGAATTTGAGTCGAAATGTGAGCCATAACTTCACTTGGGAAAACGAGTGTAATTTTGAGTGCAATTTGCGATTGGATTTCCAATTGTGCTCAAAGTGGAAACGACATCCCCACAGTGTCTTCCAGTTGCTAATATGTTGGTACATTAGTTGAGTTTTCAGTGCAGGCTACTCTTGACCATGCTTTTATTTCAGCTCATGAAGTTCTTAATGAGATTACTGCCTTAAAATTATGCCCTATTATAGACGTTTCATAAACGCAAATTTAAAGGGCTTTGAATTCTTTCAAGATTTTCTGTCATATCCAGTCAGTGGAAGACCTAGAAATAGTCAAGCCCAAATCACTACTGTTTAGTCAAACCTTGAATTCAGACTGAACTGTTTGCAATCGAGCCACTCTGCAATACACAAGTTTATTCTCCATCACTAACACCAATGGAACAGCCGAGTGAAAAGGGTGTCCCTACTTGAGAGTCATAGAGTTATACAGCACAGAAGGAAGCCCTTCGGCCCATTGTGTCTGTGCCAGCCATCAAGCACCTATCTATTCTCATCCCATTTTCCAGCACTTGGCCCGTAGCCTTGTGTGCTATGGCGTTTCACGTGCTCATCTAAACAGTTCTTAAGTGTTGTGAGGGTTCCTGCCTCAACGTCCCTTCAGGTAGTGTGTTCCAGTGTATATTTGTTGCCAGTTGCACTCATTTTCCACAATGGAGTTATGGCTCAAGTTTCGACTCAAATTCATTTGTATTATTTGTGAGGGTGTACATTTGCTGCCAGGAAAAAGCCATATAAACTTAAGTGAGTTTAATATTCTGCTCGAGAGAAAAAAAGGAGTGCACAAGTGCTCCCCTTACACTTTTCCTCCTCTTTAATATCACGAAATCTCAATCCACATATTATTTATCTATATCATTTAAATGAATTCCACTGCCCATTTAAGTGAATCAGATGGGGTAATTTTAACCCACAAAAATGGGTGGTTTGGGGTTGAATGAGATGTAAAATTTTTTTTAAATCTTAAACTTGACCTCAACTCGCCTCCAACCTGCCCACTTCTGGATTAAACCGTGACGGGACAAGTGGGCGGGTAGCCATCCCACTCCCAGAAGGCATGTTGGCCATTTAAATATTGTAATGAGGCTTTACAGGTTTATCCCTAATCCCAGGCCTCAGGAAACATGGCAGCTCTAGGGAGGTGAGGATAGCTTTGGGAAAAATCGAAGTGCATACACTATTTGTTTACCTGGAGGAATAGGGATGCTTCCACCACCCTGCCCCCGCTTTCGCCCCCCACCCCCAACAATTGCCGCCTCTCAACCTTACCTGCTTCCCTGGCATCGCACTCCCCCTATCCAAAGAATCCCAGATCAGGGATTGGACTCTACCAAATGCTCCTTTTAATGCAACAGCAGTTTCCTTACCTGCTACTGCAGCTCTGGCCTCTCCCAGAGTGCTCCCCACCCAATAGGGAACCAATTATGTCAATCAGGGTGGCTTCCAGGTGGGGATGCTGTTTTAGGAAAAATGACACATAGTATGGAGTTAAAGTTCGGACTTCAGGGTTTTCTCCATCAACATTGGACTAGTAACCCAGAGACCCAGGGTATTGATCTGGAAACTTGGGTTCGAATCCCACCACAGCAGAAGGTGGAATTTGAATTTAATTAATAAATCTGGAATTAAAAGCTAGTCGAATGATGGCTATGAAACCATTGTCGATTGTTGTAAAAACCCATCTGGTTCACTAATGTCCTTTAGGGAAGGAAATCTGCTGTCCTTACCTGGACTGGCCTGCATGTGACTCCAGACCCACAGCAATGTGGTGAGCTCTTACATGCCCTCTGAAATGGCCTAGCAAGCCACTCGGTTGTACCTAACTGCTACGAAGTCAATGAAAAGGAATGAAACCGGACGGACCACCTGGCATCGACCTAAGCACCGGAAACGACAACGGCAAACCCAGCCCTGTCGACCCTGCAAAGTCCTCCTCACTAACATCTGGGGGCTTGTGCCAAAGTTGGGAGAGCTGTCCTACAGAATAGTCAAGCAACAGCCTGACATAGTCATACTCACGGAAACATACCTTACAGACAATGTCCCAGACACTGCAATCACTATCCCTGGGTATGTCCTGTCCCACCGGCAGGACAGACCCAGCAGAGGTGGTGGCACAGTGGTCGACAGTAGGGAGGGAGTTGCCCTGGGAGTCCTCAAAATCGACTCTGGACCCCATGAATTCTCATGCCATCAGGTCAAACATGGGCAAGGTAATCTCCTACTGATTACCACCTACCGCCCTCCCTCAGCTGATGAGTCAGTACTCCTCCATGTTGAACACCATTTGGAGGAAGCACTGAGGGTGGCAAGGGCACAAAACGTACTCTGGGTGGGGGACTTCAATGTCCATCACCAAGAGTGGCTCGGTAGCACCACTACTGACCGAGCTAGCCGAGTACTAAAGGACATAGCTGCTAGACTGGGTCTGCGGCAGGTGGTGAGGGAACCAACACGAGGGAAAAACATACTTGACTTTGCCCTCACCAATCTGCCTGCCGCAGATGCTTCTGTCCATGACTGTACTGGTAGGAGTGACCACCGCACTGTCCTTGTGGAGACGAAGTCCCACCTTCACATTGAGGATATCGTCCATCGTGTTGTGTGGCACTATCACCGTGCTAAATGGGATAGATTTCGAACAAATCTAGTAACACAAAACTGGGCATCCATGAGGCTCTGTGGGCCATCAGTAGCAGCAGAATTGTACTCAACCACAATCTCTAACCTCATGGCCCGGCATATTCCCCAATCTACCATTACCATCAAGCCAGGAGACCAACCCTGGTTCAATGAAGAGTGCAGGAGGGCATGCCAGGAGCAGCACCAGGCATACCTCAAAATGAGGTGTCAACCTGGTGAAGCTACAACCCAGGACTACTTGCATGCCAAACTGCATAAGCAGCATGCAATAGACAGAGCTAAGCAATCCCATTACCAACGGATCAGATCTAAGCTCTGCAGTCCTGCCACATCCAGTCGTGAATGGTGGTGGACAATTAAACAACTAACTGAAGGAGGCGGCTCCACAAATATCCCCATCCTCAACGATGGGGGAGCCCAGCACATCAGTGCGAAAGATAAGGCGGAAGCATTTGCAACAATCTTCAGCCAGAAGTGTTGAGTTGATGATCCATCTCGGTCCCCTCCTGAAGTCCCCAGCATCACAGATGCCAGACTTCAGCCAATTTGATTCACCCCACGTGATATCAAGAAACGACTGAAGGCATTGGATACTGCAAAGGCTATGGGTCCTGACAATATTTCAGCAATAGTACTGAAGACCTGTGCTCCAGAACTTGCCACACCCCTAGCCAAGCTCATCCAGAATAGCTACAACACTGGCATCTACCCGGCAATGTGGAAAATTGCCCAGGTATGTCCTGTATACAAAAAGCAGGACAAGTCCAACACGGCCAATTACCGCCCCATCAGTCTGCTCTCAATCATCAGTAAAGTGATGGAAGGTATCATCAGCAGTGCCATCAAGCAGCACTTGCTTAGCAATAACATGCTCAGTGATGCTCAGTTTGGGTTTCGCCAGGGCCACTCAGCTCCTGACCTCATTACAGCCTTGGTTCAAACAAGAACAAAAGAGCTGAACTCAAGAGGTGAGGTGAGAGTGACTGCCCTTGACATCAAGGCAGCATTTGACCGAGTATGGCATCAAGGAGCCCTAGCAAAACTGGAGTCAATGGGAATCAGGGGGAAAACTCTCTGCTGGTTGGAGTCATACCTAGCGTAAAGGAAGATGGCTGTGGTTGTTAGAGGTCAATCATCTGAGCTCCAGGACAGCACTGCAGGAGTTCCTCAGGGTAGTGTCCTAGGCTCAACCATCTTCAGCTGCTTCATCAATGACCTTCCCTCTATCATAAGGTCAGAAGTGGGGATGATCGCTGATGATTACACAATGTTCCGCACTATTCGCAACTCCTCAAATACTGAAGCAGTCCGTGTAGAAATGCAGCAAGACCTGGACAATATCCAGGCTTAGGATGATAAGTGGCAAGTAACATTTGCGGCACACAAGTGCCAGGCAATGACCATCTCAAACAAGAGAGAATCTAACCATCTCCCCCTGACATTCAATGGCATTACCATCGCTGAATGCCCCACTATCAACATCCTGGGGGCTACAATTGACCCGAAACTGAACTGGAGTAGTCATATAAATACCATGGCTACAAGAGCAGGTCAGAGGCTAGGAATCCTGCGGCAAGTAACTCAACTCCTGACTCCCCAAAGCCTGTCCACCATCTACAAGGCACAAGTCAGGAGTGTGATGGAATACTCTCCACTTACCTGGTGCTCCAACAACACTCAGGAAGCTCAACACCATCCAGAACAAAGCAGCCCGCTTGATTGGCACACCATCCACTAACATTCACTCCCTCCACCACCGACGCACAATGGCAGCAGTGTGTACCATCTACAAGATGCACTGCAGCAATGCACCAAGGCTCCTTCGACAGCACCTTCCAAACCCGCGACCTCTACCACCTCAAAGGACAAGAGCAGCAGATGCATGGGAACATCATCACCTGCAAGTTCCCGTCCAAGTCACACACCATCCTGACTTGGAACTATATCGCCGTTCCTTCACTGTCGCTGGGTCAAAATCCAGGAACTCCCTTCCTAACAGCACTGTGGGTGTACCTACCTCACATGGACTGCAGCAGTTCAAGAAGGCAGCTCACCACCGCCTTCTCAAGGGCAATTTGGGATGGGCAATAAATGCTGGCATAGCCAGTGATGCCCACATCCCATGAATGAATTTAAAAAAAACATTCTGTCCCCCTACTGGGGAAACCCACCCCTATCAACATTGGGGCCTGATTATGCCTCCCACTTGATTCTCTCCACCTGGTGCTGCCTTCAGCTGGATGCGTTGGATGAACTCCAAGCTGGGAGAACACACAAACAATTGAAATTAAAGCAGGTTGCCTCAGTGTGTCAGTTTATCTCCAGTCTAACATGTACTCTGCACCGGTTGATCATTACAGCTGACTGAACAACTGAAATTGATTCAAAGCAGCAGTTTGTCTCAATGTGTCACTAGATTATACTGACATTCAGGCGTAAACTGATTTAACCTCACATTTTCAGATGATCTATTGGCTTATTATAGAAAATACATTAAAGCTATGGTGAACGTACAACATAGATTCAACAGTTTGACGTCAGGGATAGGAAACTATTGCCATAAGGAGATACTTGAGATGTTGTGACTGTTTCCAGTGGAGTAAAGAAGATTAAGAGGTGATTTAATGAAGATTTTTTAGAATTCTGAAGAGTTTTAATAAAGTTAATAGGGATAGACTATTTCTTCCAGTTGATGAGCCAGTACTCAGCTTGAAATTGGCACTGAGTGAGGTTAGGAGAAATTTCATTACACAAAATATTGCTGGAACATGGATTGCTTTGCCACAGGAATTAGCTGAGACAGAAATCATTGTTTCTTTTAAGCAGAGAAATATTTGAAGCAGAGAAATATACACAGGGAGAGGGAGAAAACAAGTCAGTGGGATTAGATTTGGATTGCTACAGAAAAGGCATGATGGGCCAAATGATTGCCTTTTGTGCTTTCAGCTTCTATGGTTCTCCTGCCAGAGGTAATGAAGAATAATGGAAAACTGACTATGTAAATAGCTCAAATAACTCAATGCATTTTGTTGGTAAGTTGACTATTCAGTTAAACAGGTGTGATGCACCGCGAAGCATTTCATCATAGCATGGCGATACTTTAAAGGGGTAAATGTTATTGAAGATAATATGTTAAAGAAACAAAGAGCACCTTATAGCACCTTCTAGAAATGCAGGGGACTAGAAATTGGCACGCAACAGTTTTTGGGTGCGGGGGTTGCAATTTGCACTCATTGCCGTAGAGGTAGGCAGGACACAAACTTGGTGCTGCATCTTCATTTAACCAATTGCAACATTGGTCCAAGTGGAACCCTCACTGCTGTCTGCTTGAGCACTCAGTCGGGGAACATGCAGCATTTGCAGAGAGAACATGGTGCAGACAACCTGCTCCTCTTAAAGGCAGTCTGTCCTTCTTAAAGGAAAGTTGCACTAAATCACAGGAGGTTGCTGCTGAGTACTTTTGCTGTCATTCTAAAGAAAGAAAATGGAACACCAGGTTTAAGAATGCAGCACTGGAGGCCTTAGTGGTAGAGGTGAACAGGTGGAGAGTTGCCATGTTTCCGGGAGGGCCCAGGAGACCCTCAAGGACCACATTCAGAAAGGAATGGGAGCAGGTGATCAGTGAGATCAATTCCTGGAGTCTGGGCCTGAGGACCTGGCAGCATTGCCACAAGAAATCAAATGACTTCACGTGAATGTCAAGGTCAGGGAATGCATCTTCACATAACATCTCCTATCTCCTGCTCCACCAACCTCTCACAATGCACCACACCCCCATCACTCACCCATCAGCAGTCCCTAGCACTCAGGATTCAGCCCTAACATTCAGATACTCCATCTCACCCTCACACACAATCCAATTATGCCAGTCTCACATCCAGCTCCTGCTGCTTCCACAATCTCCAGCTGTTCATTACCAAACACAGTGCAACACTATCACTGACATTATTTCCTCTTTCTTGTCGACAAAGAATCCCATAACAGAAGGGAGCAGAATAAAGTCAGTGGGGGACAAAGATGCCTGCATCTCCTGAGCCCAATGGAGGAGATGATTCCCTGTATCATGGGGGTGGCTATGCTACCATGGTATCTAGCGTTAAGGATGATGGTATGTTACCGACTTATGCTGCTTTTGAACTCCCAGCTCACCCTCATCCTGCTATATGGCATGATGAGCAAGCTGCAGAAGGTGTGACCATGAACCTCTTGCTTTCTATTCCAACCCCCTTCCCTCATCCCATCTTTCCCCTTTCTGATATCCTGTTCTCAAGCACCCAAGAACTGCTGCCTGTCCAGCCTGAACCCACCCAGGAAAAAAAGCAGAACGAATCCAATCTGGCCAATTGCCACCCCTGCAACCTACACTCAATCATCAGCTAAGTGATAGAAAGCGTCACTGACAGTGCCATCAAGCAGCACTTACTCACAAATAACCTGCTCACCGATGCTCAGTTTGGGTTTTGCCAGGGCCACTCAGCTCCAGACCTCATTGCAGCATTGGTCCAAACATGGACAAAAGAGCTGAACTCCAGAGGTGAGGTGAGAGTGACTGCCCTTGACATCAAGGCAGCATTTGACCGAGTATGGCAACAAGGAGCCCTAGCAAAACTGGAGTCAATGGGAATCGGGGAAAACTCTCCGCTGGTGGGAGTCATACCTAGCACAAAGGAAGATGGTTGTGATTGCTGGAGGCCAATCATCTCAGCTCCAGGACATTGTTGCTGTTACTCGGGGCAATGTCCCAGCCTCAACCATTTTCAGCTGCTTCATCAATGACTTTCTCTCCATTGTAAGGTCAGTGTTTGGGATAGAAATGCAATACTGTACTAATGTACCTCCTGGCTTGCCATTGTCATGTGAGCTCAACCATGAGGCACTTACCACAAGGATCCATCAGCAGGCAGTTCAATAAAGACACAGTACAAGAAAGACTGTTTTCCTGTGAGCTCGTAAGATGGTGTCAGAGTGGAGCTGAGATTGAGTGCTGAAGAGCTGTATAGAAGCACAGCTACTAAAAGAGGAACACAGGAATGTTCTGAAGAAGGGGCACTGACCTGAAACATTAACCCTGCTTCTCTCTCCACAGATGCTGCCAGACCTGCTGAGTATTTCCAGTATTTCTTGTTTTATTACAGGAATGTTCAGAACTGCTGAAAGCTGCTAAAAGCCACAGGAAGCCACAGAAAAGGAACAAAGAAGCGCTGAAAGCACTGGGTAAGACACAATGGCTACAAATCGTCCTCTCCCAGTGACAGTCGGAATGAAAGCTGATATGAAGCAGAACTGGCAGTTTTTTCCACTTGCAATGGCAAAATTATGAAACTGCGACAGATTTAATTAACAAACCAGAGCAGCTACTACTAGCTACACTTTTAACATTGTTGGGGAGAGACTGTTACAAACTGTATTCCACCCAAAATCTCTCCAAAGAACAAAAAAAACAAACAGCATAAATTTTGAAAGTCTTGAAAGCACGCTTTGAAACCCAAGTGAACATAACTTATGTGTTCAATACGAGGGCACAAGGTGAAAAAGAGTCCATTAATCAATATGTGACTGCATTAACACAGCTCACAGATCCTGTGAATTTGCGGAACTAAAATATGATCTAGTTAAAGACAGGATTGTATTAGGCATAAGGGATCCCGCAGTGACAGCGCGTCTACTGTGAGAGGAGAAACTGACTCTCAGGAAAGCGATTGGCATGTGCAGAAGCACTGAGGTCGTAAATCAGCAGCTAGAGCATATTCATGGCAGAACAGACCAGGACTTGCATTATGCTGATAGACATTCCAGGCTGAAAGGACAGAAAGATCGTGGACAAAGGGCAGGATGCTAATACTGCAGAGGACATCATACAAAGGAAAAGAAGGCATGTCCAGCATGGGGAAAAGCAGTGCTCTCACTGTAAGAAGCAAAATCATTTTGCACACAAGTGTTTGGCGAGAAAGAAGCACAACAAGTGGTATATCTGGCCACAGGAGAGATATCAGCTGAAGATTCTGGCGAATCACTATACAACATCCAACAGGCTGGGTTAGTCAGGTCGATAGGTGATAAATGGTTTGTGACAGTTGGAATGATAACTGCAGAAGGAGAACATCAAGTCAACATAAAGTGTCAGATAGACACCGGTGTGTCATGCGACATCATGACCTTCACAGACCTGTGCGAAGTGGCAAAAATGAAGTCCTCAAAAGTAAGGTTGAGTCTATATGATGCCACCATACTAGTGCCGAGAGGACAAATTACTCTGACAACACAATGACAAGAACGAAGATCTGGAGTTCCAGATCATAGACGGCAAGCGAAAGCCACGCGTCACAGCCGGAGCAAGTCTAAAGCTTGGACTGGTAGCCCTCAACATGCAAAAAGAGATTTGCAACGTGTCGCAGTACACTAAATCATTGACCGCGGAACAGATCCTAAAGGAGTAAAACGATGTATATACAGGTTTAGGATGTCTTCCTGGAGAATATAATCGCGAAGTAGATGAGAGGGTAAGATCAATTCAGCATCTGCCAACGAAAGTTCCAGCTGCTGTCAAGGCCAGCCTGAAAGACAAGATAGCAGAGCTGGAAAAGAAGGGAGTAATCATAAAAGTGAATGGATTAGTAACATGTTAACAGTGAAACAACCTGGAAAGCTGAGAGTTTGCATTGACCCAAAGCATCTAAATAAAGCTCTGAAGAGATCTCACCACCCCATGCCAACGATCGAAGGAATTTTGCCATAACTTGTAAAGGCAAAAATCTTCACTACCCTAGATGTAAAGGATGGTTACTGGCAAGCGAACCTGGATGAAAGCAGCAGCTTTCTAACTATATTCTGGATGCTGTTTGGGAGATACAGATGGTTGTGCATGCCATTTGGCATTTCCACAGCTCCAGAGCAGTATCAACACAGACAGCATGAGATAGTGATCTTCCCGGAGTAGAAGCTATAGTGGATGATCTGCTAGTTTATGGATGTGGAGACACAATGGAAGAAGCCATTGCTGACCATGATCAAAATCTAGTGCGACTGCAGGACAGAGCTTGCCAGATGAACCCGAAGCTGAACAAGAAAAAATTGCAATTAACAATGCCCGAAGTCAAGTACATAGGTCATGTACTGACAGCAAAAGGTCTTCGCCTGGATCCCGAAAAGGTAAGAGCAGTAGCAGCGATGCAACGACCAACAGATGTAAAAGCAGTGCAATGATTTATTGGATTCGTTAACAATTTCACAAAATTCTTACCCAATTTCTCATTGGAGTGTGAACCATTACGCCAACTCACTGCCAAAGACGTGCAGTGGTATTGGGGCACAGAACAAAAGCAGCATTCACTAAAATCAAGCAACTAGTGATGGCAATGCCAGTGCTGAAATACTATGATGTAAATGATAACGTCGCCCTGCAGTGTGACGCCAGCGAGACAGGACTTGGAGCAACCCTAATGCGGCAAGAACAACTGGTTGCATTTGCACCCAGGGCACTAATGCAAACGGAACAACGCTACGCTCAGATCGAGAAAGAGTGCCTGGCCATTGTCTTTGTTTGTGAACATTTTCGTCAATACCTACTTGGAAGATACAAAGTGACAGAAGAGTCAGACCACAAGCCACTTCAAAGCATTTTCCTCAAGCTGCTGCTATCTGCTCCAAAGCGTCTTCAAAGAACGTTACTCCAGTTACAGAGATATCAACTGGATGTGACATACAAGCAAGGGAAACAGATGTACATCTGCTGAGAGCAGCCCTCCCTATGAAGAAAGTAGAGGATGCTACAACAGAGTGTGAAATCTTCCAGATCCAACATGAAGCTGCAGCTCAACGTGCTCTGTAAGTCATCGACCCAGCAGAGACATTGATTCTGGCAGACACGCACCTTGCTCAAATCAAGCAAACTACCCAACAAGATCAAATTCTCCAAGTGTTGCAAGCAGTAGTGATGAAATGATGGCCTGAATGCATCAAGGACACTCTTGTGGTCACAAGAGCATATTGGGCATACTAAGATGAATTAACAGCCCAAGATGGCATCGTGTACAAAAGAAATAGTCATTATCCCTAAGGAGTTGAGAGCAGAAATGCTAAAGCACATCCATGCAAGCCACCAAGGAATTGAGTCGAGTCTGAGGAAGGCAAGAGAAGTGCTTAACTAGCCAAATATGAGAAATGAAATCAAGGACCACATCAGCCAGTGCAGTGCGTGTAACAGGTACCAAGGTAAGCAAGCTAAAGAGCCACTGATGACACATGACATCACAGACAGAACATGAATGAAGCTGGGAGTAGACCTGCTCACAGGAACTGATTACCTTGTTACTATAGACTACTATTCTGACTAGTAGGAGGTAGACCAGCTGACGTCAGCAACTACCGGTGAGATTACAGATTGTCGTTATGGCTTTCCAGAGATTGTGATGACCGACGATGGTCCTCAGTTGACGAGTGAAGAATTCAGCTGCTTCATAAAGGATTGGGAAATTCAACACCTAACATCATCTCCACACTCTTCCCAGTTGAATGGAAAGGCTGAGGTGACAGTGAAAATCGCCAAAGGAATCATAAAGATATCTAGCACAGATGTATACGGGTGGAGTGGAGAAACACACCTATTGAAGGTATGGAAAGTAGTCCAGTACAAAGACTGCATCCAAACTACTCTTCCAATAGCCAGAAGTGGTAACAGGCGTGATTGTCAAAATCAAGGTGAAATGGCAGAAAAACGAATTTCATTTTGACAAAACCGCCAAACCATTGCCAGAATTGATCATTGGAGAGCCAGTCAGGGTGCAAACCTCAACAAGAGTCAACGCAAGTGGCAACTTGGGACCTGCATAGAGCAGTTGTCACCTCGATCGTATGCGGTCGAAGTAAACGACCAGATACACCGTTGCAACCGCAGACACATACGCACAATTGGAGAAGCTGTTCCTTCACTGCAGGCGGCCAATCAGGAAGATGTGAATTCATCATCTGCACAGACCACAGATCAACCATCAGTCCCAGAGGCCCACAGCACCCCAACAACTGAAGTGGAAAAACAACAACATGAACGACACTTCCCGGAGAAGGAAAATCACCCAGATGAATAGCCAACGACAACGCGCACCATTAAGGGACCGGCACGATTTAAAGACTATGTGTGCAATACATGGGCAGAGACTGACCAGAATAATGAACTGCTAATGCATGAGAACAGTTGTGTGCATAATGGGTAATTTGGGCAACTCACAGGGTAAATGATAATGCATGCAATTTTTTTGTATGAAGAGGGGGATGTTTGGGATAGAAATGCAATACTGTACTCATGTGCCTCCTAGCTTGCTGTAGTCATGTGACCTCTACCATGAGGGAATAGGGATAACCCTGGGAATTATAGACCAGTCAGTCTTACGTCGGTAGTGGGCAAATTATTGGAGAGGATTCTGAGAGACAGGATTTATGATTATTTGGAAAAGCACGGTTTGATTAGAGACAGTCAGCATGGCTTTGTGAGGGGCAGATCATGCCTCACAAGCCTTATTGAATTCGTTGAAGATGTGACAAAACACATTGATGAAGGAAGAGCAGTGGATGTGGTGTATATGGATTTTAGCAAGGCGTTTGATAAGGTTCCCCATGGTAGGCTCATTCAGAAAGTGAGGAGGCATGGGATACAGGGGAAGTTGGCTGTCTGGATATAAAATTGGCTGGCCCATAGAAGACAGAGGGTGGTAGTAGATGGAAAGTATTCAGCATGGAGCTCGGTGACCAGTGGTGTTCCGCAGGGATCTGTTCTGGAACCTCTGCTCTTTGTGATTTTTATAAATGACTTGGATGAGGAAGTGGAAGGCTGCGTTAGCAAGTTTGCCGATGACACGAAGGTTGCTGGAGTTGTGGATAGCGTGGAAGGTTGTTGTAGGTTGCAACGGGACATTGACAGGATGCAGAGCTGGGCTGAGAAGTGGCAGATGGAGTTCAACCTGGAAAAGTGTGAAGTGATTCATTTTGGAAGGTCGAATTTGAATGCAGAATACAGGCTTAAATACAGGATTATTGGTAGTGTGGAGGAACAGACGGATCTTGGGGTCCATGTCCATAGATCGCTCAAAGTTGCCACCCAAGCTGATAGGGTTGTTAAGAAGGCGTATGGTGTGTTGGCTTTCATTAACAGGGGGATTGAGTTTAAGAGCCGCGAGGTTATGCTGCAGCTCTATAAGGCCCTGGTTCGACCACACTTGGAATATTGTGTTCAGTTCTGGTCGCCTCATTATAGGAAGGATGTGGAAGCTTTAGAGAGGGTGCAGAGGAGATTTACCAGGATGCTGCCTGGACTTGAGGGCATGTCTTACGAAGAAAGATTGAGGGAGCTAGGGCTTTTCTCATTGGAGCGAAGAAGGATGAGAGGTGACTTGATAGAGGGGTACAAGATGATGAGAGGCATAGATAGAGTGGATAGCCAGAGACTTTTTCCCAGGGTGGAAAGGGCTATCACCAGGGGGCATAATTTTAAGGTGATTGGAGGAAGATTTCGGGGAGATGTCAGAGGTAGGTTCTTTACACAGAGAGTGGTGGGTGAGTGGAATGCGCTGCCAGCGGTGGTAGTAGAAGAAGATACATTAGGGACATTTAAGCGACTCTTGGATAGGTACATGGATGATAGTAGAATGAAGGGCAGGTAGTTAGTTTGATCTTAGAGTAGGTTAAAGGTTCGGCACAACATCGTGGGCCGAAGGGCCTGTACTGTGCTGTACTGTTCTATGTTCTATGTTCTGTGAGACACTCACTGCAGGCATCCATCAGCAGGCAGTTCAATAAAGACAAAGTACAAGCAAGTGTGTATTTATGGATTAGAAACTGGACTGAAATAATGACATTTGAGCTGCTTTACATAGTTTTAAGCTGTTATTTGCACTTTTTAATTTGCACTTTGGGTAGGTAGAGGTTGCTAATCACCATTCTCACTGATGATTAAGCAAGACCGTTGTCCTGTCAGCTCGTAACAGTGATTGCTGTGTTTGGTTCCATTTGCTACTTCTCAGATAATGAAGCAATCTGTCCTGCATATAGCAGGACTTGGACAACATTCAGGCTTAGGATGATAAGTGGCAAGTATATTTGTGCCAAGCAAGTGTCAGGTAATGATCATCTCCAAAAAGAGTGTTTCCAACCATCTCCCCTTGACATTCAACAGGATTAACATCACTGAATCCCCCACCATCAGCATCCTTCGTGCGTCACCATTGACCAGAAACCTAACTGGACCAGCCATATAAATACTGTGGCTAGGAGAGCAGGTCAAAGGCTTAGACTTCTATGGTGAGCAACTCATTTCCTGACTCCTCAAAGCCTGCCCACCATCTAAAAGGCACAAGTCAGGAGTGTGATAATTGCAGCTCCAACAAAACTCAAGAAGCTTGACACCATCCAAAACAAAGCAGCCTGCTTGATTGGCACCACATCCATCACGTTAAACATGCACTCCCTCCACCACAAGCTCACCATGGTTACAGTGCGTGTCATCTACAAGATGCACTGCAGTAGCTCACCATGGCTTCTTCGACAGCACCTTCCAAACGCACATCCTCTACCACCTAGAAAGGTATGGGCAGCATGCATATGGGAACACCACCACCTGGAAGTTCTCCTCTCAGCCACTCACATTGCTGATTTGGAAATACATTACTGTTCTTTCATCATCACTGCGTCAAAATCGTGGAACTCCATACCTAACAGCTCTATGGGTACACCGACACTGCACAGACTGTAGCAGTTCAAAAATATGGCTCATCACCACCTTCTCAAGGGAAAATAGGAAAGGCCTTGCCAGCCACACCCACATCCTATGAATGATAAAAAAATAGCAACAGCGCAGCATTGATGAAGAGGCTCCGTCACTTGATCTGATACTTGCAGCCACCAGCTCAGATACTGGCATTGCACACACCTTAGAGGCTGGTACAAAGTTGGGATCCACCGGGCACTGGGCTGCAGCCAGGCAGTTGTGGGGAGGGGAAGTGTTGGTGACGGTGGCGGGGGGATGTGGGGAAAGATAGATCGTGTGGCAGCTCACCAGAGGTTGATGTCACAGGTAATTTCAACTACAGGGGGCTCAGCTGAGGATCTCGATGGAGCAGACTTTTATAGAAACCACTCAATGTTCATTTCTATGGAAAACAACATAAAGGAGAATCAGGCAGTTTTTATAACAGGCTGCTGATCTACACCACCAGATTTACCCATGGACAGCAACTTGAAAACATACCCCATTTATAGTAACACTGCTACAGTGCACATTATGTAATCAAGTCACTCCCTTATTCACTAGCCAGGTAAAGGACCTTGCTAAGCACTTCACATTCATTAAATTCACAGGAAAACAATAAAAGCTATTTGTTTTGAAAGTACAGAAAATCATTATTCAAGTGCAGCATCTGTATTCAAAAATTAGCATTTTGATATTTCATTATTTTCCTAAGTAATAACATTGTTAATAATTATTGGTCAGCAACATTGTTCCCTCAAATTTAATTAGCTCGCATGGCTAATAATTACGGATACTGACTGCCCCACCAACAATGCCCTAACACAAGAATACCTGCAGAGATTGAATATATTACAGTAAGTGCCATATTACTGTTCCAGAACTTGGTATCTCAAATATTTACACTGACTGCCAGATTAACATTATAATTGAAGAAGGCTAGGTATTGATGCAGTGGATTATTTGATCATGACAAAAAAAAACAGCAACTTTGTTGAGCTAGCATTCTTATTGTTTATCTCATTTTAGCTGTTTTTTTAAAAAAAAATTATAGTCAATAATTGTTGATTAAATATACATTAAATATACATGGCTTGGCCATGTGAGCCGCATGGAAGATGGCAGGATCCCCAAAGACACATTGTACAGCGAGCTCGCCACTGGTATCAGACCCACCGGCCGTCCATGTCTCCGTTATAAAGACGTCTGCAAACGCGACATGAAATCGTGTGACATTGATCACAAGTCGTGGGATTCAGTTGCCAGCATTCGCCAGAGCTGGCGGGCAGCCATAAAGACAGGGCTAAATTGTGGCGAGTCGAAGAGACTTAGTAGTTGGCAGGAAAAAAGACAGAGGCGCAAGGGGAGAGCCAACTGTGCAACAGCCCCGACAAACAAATTTCTCTGCAGCACCTGTGGAAGAGCCTGTCACTCCAGAATTGGCCTTTATAGCCACTCCAGGCGCTGCTTCACAAACCACTGACCACCTCCAGGCGCGTATCCATTGTCTCTCGAGATAAGGAGGCCCAAAAGAAAAGAAAGAAAAGAAAATATACAGCACCCAGATGATTTCAAGATTAATTTAAACTCTAATACATAATCCTGACCCCACCTTCAAAAAAACTCATGGCTTGGTAAATTTGGTAAAGTTGGTAAATTGAATGTTTTGTTGGAAGAATTCTGTCCATACCTCGTAACTGAGGGCAATAAAACTGAAAGTGCTGGAAATACTCAGAAGGTCAGGCAGCATCTGTGGAGAGAGAAGCAGAGTTAACGTTTCAGGTCTGTGACCTTCCTTTCCACAGATGCTGCCTGACCTGCTGAGTTTTTCCAGCACTTTCTGTTTTTATTTCAGATTTCCAACATCTGCAGTATTTTGCTTTTATTTATATGTTGAAAGGGCAGTGGTGAATACTTGTGATGGGAGTGCAGTTTACTGTAAGGTTATTAAATCATTTTTTGGGGATTTAGGAGTCTAACAGTTTGATGTTGGTCCATCCTAGTTAAAATAGCACAGTTGAGAGATATAGGAGTAGTTTTTTCCTTCACTGTGTGGATGGGAATCTGGGAGAGCAGATCACCTGCCGGTTAGCAAACCCGTCAATTTTGCTTCATTTGAAATAAATGGAATGAAAATCGGACAGGTTCTATAACTGCTGCAGGATCTGTTCCATCGGGGTATTGCCCAGGTGATGAAGGTGATCATTTACCCCATAGTTGAGTTTAAATTTGATTTATAAGCCTGCTGGAAAATGATCCAATAGTGGCCTCACTGGTTTCCATTGCATATCAGTGGTACAGCACTCTCCATTACTTTTTGAGGTGAGCAAGTTGATTTTTGACAGGTTGAGCAAACTATGCAGTGGCTCAAAAGTTCTGATCAAACAATAACTGTGGATGACTACCTGAACCTTTGGGCTAACCAGACTATTCTCAAATGCCTAACACAATTAAAAGCATACCTATTATTTCTTCCAAACAAAAACAAGTATTTAAAACACCTTTTTAATGTTTGCCTATAAATCAGAACAAAAGCAGCAAGCAGCTAAAATCTAATTTCTAAAAATGTTCGTGGTATATAATGGAGGAAGTAAAGTAGCATGAATTCTAATGGTGCTGTTTTTACTTTTCTACTCTTTGTATAATGTTACACAACAGAACAAAAGATGAATAATGGTGTATGCATCACAGTACATACCAAATACATGAGTACAATTATTTTGCATACAGTAGGTTGGGACATTCTAAAAAGATTGCCAATGATCAGACTTGTGAGGCCCAATTTTAAGTATGACAGTGAATTGGCTGAATGAACGACAACGCAAAGGGCAAAACTTCTAACCTTGAGGCCTGGTCGACTTTAACTTCTGGGCCTCATCTGCCCAAAACATCTGGGAATTGACAGCTGACTAGTGGGTTGGAACAGATTTCCTGGCAGCAGGTGGCCACCAGCCAACACTAAAAGAGCGGTTTCTGACAGCAAGGCAAATTTTGGGGAGGGAAGGAGCTCAGAGCAGGAGAAACCTAAACATTTTTTATAGGGCCCAGAGAATCACACCTAGTCCTCTGGGTCTCAACAAAGAAAATAAAAAACTTTCTGGTCTCGGATCCTCTTCCCACAATCTTCATCTGGCTTCCGTGCTCAGAATTAAATTTGTGGCCATTGGATGCCAATCTGCATATATAAATAAGGACCCTAACGGCTTCAGGGAAATGTTTTTGCCGACTGCCCAGAAGAGCAGGTTAAAACAGACGTCTGCACGATTAGTGCGGGACATTGGCAGTCAAGTCACTTGGCCAACCTTAACTACCCATGCACTTGGTTTTCACTGGGCGGATTAAAATCGCCCTTGTGGTATGAACCTTGGCTCAGTGTCAGCACTCTTTCCTCTGAGTCAGAAGATTATGTGTTCTAAACCCCAATGCAGAGACTTGAGCACATAATGTAGGGCAACAGTTCTGTGCAGCACTGAGCAGGGTGCTGCACTGTCTGAGGTGCTGTCTTTCAGATGGGACAAATATATCAACACATAGTCTTGGGTGTATGTAAAAGATCTGGTGGCACAATTCAAAGAAGAATAAGGGAGTGTCTAGGTCAACATTTCTGAAAAAAGGATTATCTGGTTGCAGGTTGTGGGACCTTGCTGTGTGCAAATGGTCATGTTTACCTCTGTTTCAATAATGATTACAGTTCATTGGCTGTGAAGTGCTATGGAATGTCCTAGGATATAATAGGCACTAATTGAATGCAAGTTATTTCTTTCTTATATTACAGTAATAGCTGACAGCATTTCCAATAGAGTATAAATTCAGTATTGTTACCCAAAAGCTTTTCTTACCCAAAAGCATACTGCATAAAAGTCTCACAAATTATTAACTACCCCTCTTCAACTCTCTCCCTATCTACTTCAAATATTCATTATATTAAGAAAACAGTGAACTAATCCTTATTTGGAATGATTTGCCAAGAAGAGCCTAGGATACTGGGCATATTTAGGAAACAGTTCAATTATGGAAATGTAAAATAGTAGAGTTGGTTTTCTCGAAGGTGGAGATCGAAAGGGGCTGATAGCTAATATTACAAATGATGATCTCACCTTTATACTTAATTTTGTATTTCTTTAAGATATTGTCACAACTGAAATTCATCTTCTGATGAAAGGCAATACATTTTCACAGGACAGAATCAACTCATAAACAATGCATCAATACAACTTAATTTTAAATATTAAGTATTTATCTAGTGTGCACTATAAACATAATATATGACAGGAAACCTTACAGTATGATCTATACACAAGTCACTAAGTAGAACTATTTACAAATGATTAGGTCAACAAACCTATTGCATAAAAAATCCCATGGATACTTACATCTTTAATATCTCTGGATCTGATTGTATTCTTTTGAAAATTATTATGAGGTAAAATGTTTATTAAGTAATGGTTCAGATGCTCTTCAGCACTTATTCCTGTATTTTGAGTTGTATAAAAGCTTATTTAGAAACAATATTAAGCCATAATTGAATTGCAACATATGGACACTAATTTGATAATATCAAGAAATTCCACCAAGGAACTGGCTTTAAACATTCCAAAGTAAATTTTTCACTGAATTCAAACAAATTGAAGTAGGTTTGACATATGAAATACAGTGCTTGATGTGAAATTAACTCAGTACACTTTGTTAAACAGAAGTAATTGCTAAAAGTTTATTTAAGAAGTTATGATTTAAAAAGTACACATGGCTCAATGCCAGGTAAAGTAGTGTGGAATAATTATTCATCCTTGGAGAATGCAATGCAATATATTACCATAATATATAATTTCAAGCTGTATTCACAAGGACACCTGGCATACCATGCAATGGAAATATATGCCATTCTCACTGCCAATTTTATGATTTTCTTTTTTTCCAAAAGGACAAAGTCTAGCTTATTTCTTAAATTGAACAACTTCTCCTTCAACTCCACTCACTTCCTTCAAGTAAAAAATGTTGCTATGGGTACCCGCATGGGTCCTAGTTATGCTTGTCTTTTTGTGGGATATGTCGAACATTTCTTGTTCCAGTCCTACACAGGCCCCCTCCCCCAACTCTTTTTCCAGTACGTTGATGACTGTATTAGTGCCGTTTCCTGCTCCCTCCCGGAACTAGAAAACTTTATCAACTTTGCTTCTAATTTCCACCTTTCTCTCACCTTCACATGGTCCATCTCCGACACTTCCCTTCCCTTCCTCAACTTCTCTGTCTTCATCTCTGGAGATAGGCTGTCTACTTATATTCATTATAAGCCCACCAACTCCCACAGTTACCTCGACTACACTTCTTCACACCCTGCCTCCTGTAAGGACTCCATTCCATTCTCCCAGTTTCTCCGTCTCCGACACATCTGCTCTGATGATGCTACCTTCCAAGACAGTGCTTCTGATATGTCTTCCTTTTTCCTCAACCAAGGACTCCCCCCCTCAACCGTGTCCGGCCCATTTCCCGCACATCTACCCTCACCCCTTCCCCTCCCTCCCAGAACCGCGATAGGGTTACCCTTGTCCTCACTTTCTACCCCACCAGCCTCCAGATCCAAAGGATCATCCTCCGCCACATCTGCCACATCCAGCGTGATGCCACTACCAAATGCATCTTCCCCTCCCTTCCCCTGTCAGCATTCCGAAGGGATCGTTTCCTCTGTGACACCCTCGTCCACTCCTCCATTACCCCCACCACATCGTCCCCTTCCCATGGCACCTTCCCCTGCAATCACAGGAGATGTAATACCTGACCATTTAATCCTCTCGCCTCACTATACAAGGCCCCAAACATTTCTTTCAGGTGAAGCAGCCGTTTACTTATACTTCTTTCAATTTAGTATACTGTATTCGTTGCTCACAATGTGGTCTCCTCTACTCTGGGGACACCAAACGCTGACTGGGTGACCGCTCTGTGAAACACCTCCGCTCAGTCCGTAAGCAGGGCCCTGAGCTTCCGGTTGCTGGCCATTTCAACACCGCCCCCCCCCCCCCCCCCCACCTCACCCCACTGCTCTCATGCTCACATCTCTGTCCTGGGATTGCTGCAGTGTTCCAGCGAACATCAACGCAAGCTCGAGGAACAGCATCTCATTTACCGATTAGGCAAGCTACAGCCTGCCGGACTGAACATTTAATTCAATAATTTTAGAGCATGACGGGCCCCCCCTTTTTTATGTTTAGTTATTTTTTCTTTTTCTCTTATATCTTTTTTATTTGGTTATTTTATTTTAGGTTTTTTAGTGTGTTTAGTTTGTTTCTACTGTGCCTACCCACTGTTCCTGTTTTTTTAAAAAATGTTTTAATGTTTGTGCTTGGAGTGCTTTGTGCTTTACAGTCTATTCACAGCCTCTCTGTTCTAACGCTTTGTCTTTCATCACACCATTAACATACCATTTATCTTTGTTCCATGACCTTCTAGTCAGTTATTCTCTTTTGTTATCTCTTGCCCCACCCCCACTTTACTTGCTTATAACCTTTCACATTTCTAATATTTGTCAGTTACGAAGAAGGGTCACTGACCTGAAACGTTAACTCTGCTTCTCTCTCCACAGATGCTGCCAGACCTGCTGAGTATTTCCAGCATTTCTTGTTTTTATTATTATTATTATAGCTTATTTCTTAACATTGAAATCAAATGTGATGCAGACATTTCTAAAAAATCTAAATAACTAAAGACTTAAGATGATTTAATAATAAAGTATATTAACCACTGACAATATTGCAAAATCAATATTCTAACCTCAAAACAATTAACCAGGTCCGATTTCAACTACTGGCAGAGAACGGATGGATAGTGACGAGCACTCACCTGCAGTCAGCCTGTTCTTGCCAGTGGGAGGCTTGGTCCTCATTTCCATCCCACCAGCAAGCAAAAGCTGGCTGCCTACCTCAGCTCACCACTTCTGCAAGGGCAGGAAAATAGCAAGTTCCAACACTGAATCAACCAGGGGTGGGGCAGGTGAGCGGGCAGTGGGGAGGAGTCAATCCCAGGAATTGGGGGCCTCAGGTGGGTGGAAAGTGGTGGGACTTGCAAAGCTTTTTAAATTTTTTATTATATTCTTAAATTTTGCTGCTCTGATTTTCACTGCTCTGTGCCACATGGAAAGGTGCTTACGTTCCTTACAAAAACCAGAGAGCTGATAGTACAGAACAGGCCATTTGGTCCCTTGTGTCTACTTCAGCCTCTTTATTAGAGCAATCCAAAACAATTCCCACTGTTTTGCTCTCTCCCCATTGCATTCTAAGTCTATTTTCCCCTTAAAAGGTGCAATTGTTTGTGCCTCAACTACATCCGGTGGCAAAGCATTCCATCATCCAGCAATTCTCTGCATATTGAAATTTCCCCTAACTGCTCTCATTACACTCTTAGTGAGAATTTTAAATTGCTAATCATTTGTCATGACTCCGCAACCTGAATAAACAATCTTTCCCTATTCATCCTATCAAAATCCTCCATTATTTCAAAAAAAACTCAGTTGAATTTGCTCTTAACCTTGTTCCAGCAACAACAACTTATATTTAAAATAAAAACAATAAATGCTGGAACCACTCAGCAGGTCTGGCAGCATCTGTGAAAAGAAGAAGCAGAGTTAACGTTTCGGGTCAGTGACCCTTCATCGGAAGGGCCTGATGAAGGGTCACTGACCCGAAACGTTAACTCTGCTTCTCTTTTCACAGATGCTGCCAGACCTGCTGAGTAGTTCCAGCATTTATTGCTTTTATTTCAGATTTCCAGCATCCGCAGTATTTTACTTTTATAACAACTGATATTTATCTAGTGCCTTTAACATAACAACACATCACAACAGAAAAATGGAGATTGTGGGTAATTTCCAACTGTACCACTTTTGAAAGCAATGGGATGAAAATCAAATGAGTGATCCAATCTCAACTAGTGAGTTTTAAAATTATCTGTTAGAAATGTGCTTTGTAGAGGAACCCATATGAGATCCTAGGCACTAGGATTTAATGGCACAAGTTGGAAAGTCAACATGTTACGGTACTACGTCACTCACTTCTGAAACTGATTTACTTATTCATTTTGTCTCCCCTTGCATTTTGCTTTTCTCACCCAAAAGGCATTGACTTTCTATGGAGTACATATCCATGGTCACCCTACCAATCCTTCATCCAAGTGGAAATTTTTGGGCAGAATTTTGTGCGGTCATTTAAAACGGGAATGGAGGCATGCGGGGATAGATAATTGGGTTGGAACCGTCCTGTCGGAAATCCGATGTCGTGATGTTGGTTCCGTATTTTGTCAGCAGTGGGAAAGCATCTTAAGAACATAAGAAATAGGAGCAGGAGTAGGCCATTCAGCCCCTCAAGCCTGCCCCGCCATTCAATAAGATCATGTCTGATCTGTCCCAGCCCTCAGCTCCTCTTTCGGGCCTGCTCCGCCTAACCGCGACTCCCCGAGAAGTCTCCATCAAGGTGGCATTACCACCCCGATGCAATGGGAATCTATTTTAATAGTTGTTTGTAATGCATTTACCACTAATTATCCTCGATTACATGGTTGGCTCTTGATTTAGTGGATGGCGGGCAGCACTCAAGTGCCTTCGGGTTCACAACCATTTAAGGCTGATGGCACCAAGGTGAAAGGGTTCAGTGCCACGATGGGAGGCAGCCGTGAACAGTGCTGCATAGGGGAAGAGGGGCATTTAGAGGCAATTGTCGCGTTGTGTTGTTGTGTGCTCTGCAAGAGGGGTCGGAGTCTCTGGGGCTCTGAAAGGGGGGACTTGGGTTTCTGGGACTGTATTGGGTGACCATACCGCAGTGTGAGATGTTTGTTTGCCCATACTGCTGGATGATAGGGTTGGCTATCACACATGGTGGGCACTGAGGGCCATCAGGGAGTCCGCTGGGAGGATTGTTAAAATCTCAGTTGCCAAGGCAGGGTTGTCTCTGCATCAACAGCGATCTGTAGGTCCACTGGTTACCTGGCATGGGTATCATACACCCTGTCTTTTTGGACCCCTGTGGTGTGATGCGGTGCCTCTGACAGAGGAGGCAGCTATGCCTGCCCATGAAGCTCCATGATGAGAGCAGCAGCAGCCGGTCATGTCAAGAAGGGTCCACCTGCGTCAGAGAGTACCGGACTCTGATCAGCTACTTCCAAATGTCTGTGCGCCATTGTCAGCGAAGACTATCGCTATCCAGGGAGGCCGTCACCGACTTATGCAGGACAAGTTGCAACCTGTAGAATTTGGGGGTCACCCCATCCCAGTGGCCCTGAAGATCACCGTGGCACCGAAGTTCTATGCATCTGGATCTTTCTAGGGATCCACCGGGGATATGTGCGGGGTCTCCCAGACAGCAGTCCACCAATGCATCAAGGAGGTGACCAATGCCCTGTTCAAGACTATGTGTGGTACCAGACCAACCCAGAGGTCAGATTGAGAGGGCCATCGGGTTTGGGGCAATCACTGGCTTTCCACAGGCGCAAGGTGTGATAGATTGCATGCATGCGGCCATCAAGGCTCCCACAGACAAGCCAGCCACCTTCATCAACATGAAGGGCTTCCATTCAATCAATGGTCAACTGGTCTGCGACCACTGGAAGCAGGTGTTTGCCCGCTTCCCAGGAAGCAACCTTGGTGCCTACGTACTTCGACAGTCTCAGATGCCCCAGCTTTTCACGCCTCCCACTTGCCTTCAGGGATGGATTCTCAGGGACAGAATCGCTACAGCACAGAAGGAGGCCATTCGGCCCATTGTGTCTGCACCAACTCTCCGAAAGAGCAATTCACTTAATGCCATTCCCCCGCCTTCTCCACGTAACCCTGCACATTCTTACTTTTCGTATAACAGTCTAATTCCCTTTTGAATGGGACAAGGGCTACCCATTGAAATCTTGGCTATTGACATATGTGAGGAACCCTCACACTGCAGTGGAGGAGAGGTACAACGACTGCCGTGGATCCACTCAAACAACTATCTAGCAGGCCATTGGGCTGCTGAAGATGAGATTCTGCTGCCTTGATCGATCCGGTGGAGCCTTGCAGTATGCCCCGTTGAGGGCTACGCGTATCGTGGTGGTCTGCTGTGCTCTGCACAATCTAGCACAGCAGAGGGGGAGGCCTTACATGACGATGAGATGCCTGAGCAACACTCCTCCACCAACGAGGAGGATGCGGAGGAAGGAGAGGAGTAAGCAGCACTGATTAATGTGCCAAGGAGGCAAGAGACAACCTCATAAGTACCCGCTACCAGCCACCACTCACACGGAAACCAATAAAGACTCACCACAACATTTCGAGGGGCCTGGATAGAGTGGCGGTGAAGGTATATTCATTTTAGCAGAGGGGTCAGTGACAAGAGGGCAAAGATTTAAAGTAATTGGTCGAAAAGTTAGAGGGGAGATGAGGAAAAACCTTTGCACCCAGAGGGTGGTGGGGGTCTGGAACTCACTGCCTGAAAGGGTAGTTTTGGCAGAAACCTTCAACTCATTCAAAAGGAGTCTGGATATGCACCTCACGTGCTGTAATCTGCAGGGCTAGGGACCAAATGCTGGAAGGTAGGATTAGAATAGGTGGATCGTTTTTCAGCCAGCAGAGACACAATGGGCCAAGTGACCTCTTTGTGCCTTTATGATTCTATGATTCTATAATTGCATTGGAAGCAGTTCAGAGAAGGTTCACTCGACTGATTCCTGGGATGAGAGGGTTATCTTATGAGGAAAGGTTGGACAGGTTGGGCCTGTATTCATTGGAGTTTAGAAGGATGAGAGGTGATTTTATTGAAACATGTAAAGGGGACTCGACAGGGTGCATGTTGAAAGGATGTTTCCCCTTGTGGAAGAGACTAAAACTAGAAGGCACAGTTTAAAATCAGGGGTCTTCCATTTAAGACAGAGATGAGGAGAATTTTTTTCTCTCAGTGGGTCATGAGTCTGTGGAACTCTCTTCCCGAGAGCTGTGGAGGCAGGGTCATTGAATGTTTTTATGGCAGAGGTAGACAGATTCTTGACAAACAAGGGAGTCAAAGGGTATCGTGGGTAGGTAAGAAAGTGGAGTTGTGTCCACAAACAGATCAGCCACGAGCTTATAGAATGGCAGAGTAGGCTCGCAGGGCCGAACAGCCTACCCCTGCTCCTAGTTCGTATATTCGTATGTTCATATTAGAAAGCAAATGGCATGTTGGCCTTTATTGCAAGGGGACTGGAGTACAAGAATAAGAAAATCTTGCTACAATTGTACAGGGCTTTGGTGAGACCGCAGCTGGAGTACTGTGTACAGTTTTGGTCTCCATATCTAAGAAAGAATATACCTGCCTTGGAGGTACAGTGAAGGTTGACTAGATTGCTGGGATTGGTTGCTGGGATGAGAGGGTTGCCCTATGATGAGAGACTGAAAAAATTGGGCCTATATTCTCTAAAATTTAGATGAACAAAAAGTGATCTCATTGAAACATACAAGATTCTAAATGGGCTTGGACAGAGTAAACACCAAGAGGCTGTTTCCCTGACTGGTGAATCTAGAATATAGGGCACAGTCTCAGGATAAGAGGATGATCATTTAGGACTGAGATGAGAAGTTTTTTTTACTTAAAGGGTTGTGAATCTTTGGAATTCTCTATCCCAGAGGGTTGTGGATGCTACATCATTGAATATAGTCATGGCGGTGATAGATTTTTTCTGTTAGGGAATCAAGGATTATGGGGAGCAGGTGTGAAGGTGGAGTTGAGGCAGAAGCTCAGCCATGATCTTACTGAATGTCAGAGCAGGCTCGAAGGGCTGTAGAGTCTACTTCTGCTCTTATTTCCTATGTTCTTAAGCTAACACAGCAGCTAATTTGCACATAGCAAATTAAAGCAAACAGCAAAGTTAACACAGCTCCAGCAAATAGCAATCTGATAATGACCAGATAGTCTGTTTTAGTGATGTTGAGTCTCGATTTTATGCTGGATTGGGACTCAAACCATAGCCTTTTGACTCAGAGGTGAAAATGCCATGGCTGATACCATGACACATGCACTTTTCAGCTGGGATCACTGGACAGCAATCAGAAAATGTAAAGCCTACCTGACTTCTCCCTTTTCTTGCTCAGAGATACTGAAGTCCAAACTATCGCACCAAATGAGATTCTTTCTGGTCCCTATGGTTCAGTAACACAATGGACAGTGGAATGATTCACCACCTCATCAGAGCAGCTTGAACCTGATTAATTTACTCCTCAACCACTTGCAACAGAAATCCAGCAATGACTACTGGACTTTAACTTCCTTTTCACTCAGTTAAGTATTACAATACAAAGGTTCTGCAATATACTGTAATATATCAATATTTACCTCCATAGCACTCACCTACTCTGCAGCCATTGATCACATTTTATCTTTCAATCGGAGAATAACAGAAAGTTTACATACATTAGTTATAAGATGAATGCAATTCATGTTAACCTATAAAGAAATAAGAGAAGAAAATTGGGTTATGCAGATATGATCACACTAATTCTACAAACACAGCAGGGTATTTTCCCATGTTTGGAGTTTGTTTATACTTTTTCTTCCTATGAACTACCTAATTAAGGTCATCCCTCACCGCATGGTAACCTAGTCCCAAGAATGTGAAAATCATCGCAATTCAATTTTATGGCATTCCTGACAATGATTAATGATCCCAAGAACTGACAAGATCATCTGTCACCAAACAAAAGTGAACCTTTGTCAAATTTCTCTTTATTAATTTGAAAGGGGCCTGTGGAGAGACACATCATGGCCTGTCAGGGCAGTCTGGATGGTGGAAGCAGGAGGATCAGATAAACTCCTTTTGTTGCACAATCTTGGATTATGCTCTCATCTGGTACATGTGAAGGTTAATTAATGTCTATTCAATTTAGAGTATTAACACACACACACGGGTGTGCCTACAAAAATCACTTCTTAGGAACCAAAGTGCAAACTATAATATCACTAACCTGTAGGGAAAGCTACTTAAATTACTCTAAAGCTCTCAAGTGAAAGGAAATTAACTAACTTCTGATATCTGTTATAAAAAGGGAAAAACAGATTAAGAGAATTGAAATTTTCTCTGCTAAAATAAGTGCTTTGTCTGTACAGTTGCTACTTTGAAGGGTATATCTGGCAAACTTTTTTTGACAACATTTTTTATATGTGCTTATGGAGAACATTACTGTTGGAACAATTCTTTCAATTCAAATCTCTCCTTCCTTTCAGATATGCTAAGTCAAAGGTTTTATTTTAAAATTAATTGACCTGCTCATAGAAAACAACACTCAATTCCTTCTTTGTGTAATTAGGAAGAACCATCATTTTAGGCCAGAAGTAGCCTGCAGATGTCTGCCAGCAGCTCAAGAAACTAAGGCTTATTGATCCTTATTGATTCAGTTGATTTGGTAGGCGAAGGTCATAGCTGATGCCAACTTAACTTAGTTGCAAACCTCGCATCTCTCATGAAGTTTATAAGTTCAAAGCACCACTTCAGAAGTTGAGCATGTAGTGCAGGCTGACTCCTTAATGTAGGGTGTTTTGCACAGTCGGATGTATTGTCTAATGCATGAGATGTTAAATCAAGGCCATTTTGGGGTGGATGTAAAGATCTCATGACACTTTATCAAACAATAGTATAGTCAGTGTACTGGCCAACTTTCATCCCTCGGACAGTACCATGAAAATAGGTTAACTGAGCAATCATCGCACTGTTATTTGTGAGACCTTACCATGCACACATTTTCTGCTGTATTTGTCTACAAAACAACAATGACCACACTTCAAAAGTAATTCACCGTCTGTGAAGTGCTTTAGAATATCATAAGGAAGTGAAAGGTGCGATATTAAATGGATTGGCAAGAGTTCAAGCTCGAGGCCATAAATCTCTCTGGATTTCCTGCCGCTGCACTGCTGTAACCTCAACAACTGTGGTTGAAATCCTGTTTACATGCATAAAGACAATTGCTGCCACACTTCCGATGAAGTTGCAGCAGCAGAGTGGCCAACAGACAAAGGAAATTCAGGGCCAGGTATAGCCTCGAATTTCCTGGAAAGCATTAGAGTAAGAGCAGCTTTGCATTATCTCCTTTCCCGAGGAAATTCGTGCATAAATGGTTTACATTGGTTTTCATGCCATCTATGATTCAGCAATGACCACTTTTGGCAAACGTGAGAAGCATAATGCAGACTGATTTCAATCTCACTTTGAAGAGCTGGAACCTGTCATAGCCGCTAAGCGCACTGCACTGTTGAACTACAAGAAAACCCCCAGCGAGTTAACATCCGTAGCACATAAAGTAGCCAGAAGCGCTGCACAAAGAACAGCCAGGCGCTGTGCAAATGACTACTGGCAACAGCTATGCAGTCATATTCAGCTGGCCTCCGACACCGGAAACATCAGAGGAATGTATGATGGCATTAGGAGAGCTTTTGAGCTAACCATCAAGAAGATCGCCCCCCTCAAGTCGAAATCAAGGGACACGATCACTGACCAACGCAAGCAAATGGACCGCTGGGTGGAGCACTACCTACAACTGTACTCTAGAGAAAATGTTGACACTGATACCGCCTTCAATGCAGCCCAGTATCTGCCAGTCATGGATGAGCTGGACAAACAGCCAACAAAATCGGAACTCAGTGATGCCATTGATTCTCTAGCCAGTGGAAAAGCCTCTGGAAAGGACAGCATTACCCCTCAAATAATCAAGAGTGCCAAGCCTGCTATACTTTCAGGGCAGCGCAGTGGTTAGCACCGCAGCCTCACAGCTCCAGTGACCCAGGTTCAGTCTGGGTACTGCCTGTGCGGAGTTTGCAAGTTCTCCCTGTGACTGCGTGGGTTTTCGCCGGGTGCTCCGGTTGCCTCCCACAGCCAAAGACTTGCAGGTTGATAGGTAAATAGGCCATTATAAAAATTGCCCCGAGTATAGGTAGGTAGTAGGGGAATTGTGGGAATGTGGTAGGAATATGGGGTTAATGTAGGATTAGTATAAATGGGTGGTTGTTGGTCGGCACAGACTCGGTGGGCCGAAGGGCCTGTTTCAGTGCTGTATCTCAAAAATAAAAAAAAATTAAAAATAAATAACTGCTTTGCCTGTGCTGGGATGAGGGAGCAGTACCACAGGACATGCGCAGTGCCAATAGCATCACCCTCTATAAGAACAAGGGTGACACGATCACTGACCACGCAAGCAAATGGACCGCTGGGTGGAGCACTACCTACAACTGTACTCCAGGGAAAATGTTGTCACTGATACCGCGATGACTGCAACAACTACCATGGAATCTCCCTGCTCAGCATAGTGGGGAAAGTCTTCGCTCGAGTCATTTTAAAAAGACTCCAGAAGCTGGCTGAGCGTGTCTACCCTGAGGCACAGTGCGGCTTTCGAGCAGAGAGATCCACCATTGACATGCTGTTCTCCCTTCGCCAGCTACAGGAGAAATGCCATGAACAACAGATGCCCCTCTACGTTGCTTTCGTAGATCTCAAAGCCTTTGACCTCGCCAGCAGACGTGGTCTCTTCAGCCTACTAGCAAAGATCGGATGTCCACCAAAGCTACTAAGTATCATCACCTCATTCCATGACAATATGAAAGGCACAATTCAGCAGAGCGGTGCTTCATCAGACCCCTTTCCTATCCTGAGTGGCGTGAAACAGGGCTGTGTTCTCGCACCTACACTGTTTGGGATCTTCTTCTCACTGCTGCTCTCACATGCATTCAAGTCTTCAGAAGAAGGAACTTTCCTCCACACAAGATCAGATGGCAGGTTGTTCAACCTTGCCCATCTTAGAGCGAAGTACGGAAAGTCCTCATCAGGGAACTCCTCTTTGCTGACGATGCTGCATGAACATCCCACACAGAAGAGTGTCTGCAGAGACTCTTTAACAGGATTGCGGCTGCCTGCAATGAATTTGGCCTAACCATCAGCCTCAAGAAAATGAACATCATGGGACAGGACGTCAGAAATGCTTCATCCATTAATATCGGTGACCATGCTCTGGAAGTGGTTCATGAGTTCACCTACCTAGGCTCAACTATCACCAGTAACCTGTCTCTTGATGCAGAAATCAACAAGCGCGTAGGAAAGGCGTCCGCTGCTATGTCCAGACTGGCCAAGAGAGTGTGGGAAAATGGCGCACTGACACAAAACACAAAAGTCCGAGTGTATCAAGCCTGTGTCCTCAGTTACTTGCTCTACGGCAGCGAGGGTGGAAAACGTATGTCAGCCAAGAGCGACGTCTCAACTCATTCCATCTTCGCTGCCTCCGGAGAATCCTTGGCATCAGGTGGCGGGACCGTATCTCCAACGCAGAAGTCCTCGAGGCAGCCAGCATCCCCAGCATATACACCCTACTGAGCCAGCGGCGCTTGAGATGGCTTGGCCATGTGAGCCGCATGGAAGATGGCAGGATCCCCAAGGACGCATTGTACAGCGAGCTCGTCACTGGTATCAGACCCACCGGCTGTCCATGTCTCCGCTTTAAAGACGTCAGCAAACGTGGCATGAAGTCCTGTGACATTGACCACAAGTTGTGGGAGTCAGTTGCCAGTGATTGCCAGAGCTGGCGGACATCCAAAAAGGCGGGGCTAAAGTGTGGCGAGTCGAAAAGACTTAGCAGTTGGCAGGAAAAAAGACAGAAGTGCAAGGAGAGAGCCAACTGTGTAACAGCCCCGACAACCAATTTTATCTGCAGCGCCTGTGGAAGAGTCTGTCACTCTAGAATTGGCCTTTATAGCCACTCCAGGCACTGCTCCACAAACCACTGACCACCTCTAGGCGCTTACCCATTGTCTCTCGAGACAGGGAGGGCAAAGAAGAAAAGAAGATATGCTAAAACATTGCTTTGCACAAACATTTCTGTAGCCTCTGAATTCATTCGCTGAAACTGTCTGCCACTCATTTACGTAGCTCTGTGCCTAAACAAAAGACCAGGGCAGCAGGTGAAATTAATTTATGCCAGTCGTGTGAACTGGGCTCCTAGAGAGTTGACAGCCAATTTTTCATTGTGCCAGCTTTTAATTTTATTGACTTGGAAAATATTGCCAAGACTTTTATTTTCAAACCAAGTAAAGGAGACAGTGAGACTAGAAAACTAGTCTCTAAAAAGAGTTTGAACTATCATTCTACAAAATTCAGTGGACAGATAATCAGACATGGTGAAAAATTGGCTGCCAATTCACGACGAGCCCTTTTTGTACCACTGGCGTAGACCAATTTCAACCCCCAGTTCACACGAGCTTCCTGGATTTACATAAATAAGGCACTGATATAGATTTATGCCAACAATTTAGGCATAGCACAGCTCGGAGTCTTCTGGAATCAACTTAAGTAAGATTTCTAGAGTTTAACAGCAATTTTCTTCCCAATTTTTCTCGACTTTTTTTACTGAGACCCAGACTATACTACCACATTATCAAGGTATTAGTGTCTCAGTAAATACTAAATTTTTCACACTTCCACTGCCCCATGTGTCCAGAAGGGCTAAACAACTTGAACAGCCTTCCTAATGGGCATACCATGTTTTGCACAATAATGGAAGAGAAAGAGCAACCTCTGAGAGTGAGGTGCCATGGTAGAAGACAACAGCCCACTTGGTATTACTCTTAATAGTGACACTGTATTTACACTTGATTTGTATTGCCTTTTATGTTACAGCATAGACAAATGGGATCTGCAGGAAATTTTGGCATAAGTTCCTGCTGGCAAGACTGGCAAATGATTCAGTGTAAATTTTGGCATAATTTTTACGTAAAGGCGATCCAGGAAATTCTGCAGCTTTGGGTATAAAAATGTTAGCTATAATCTCTTAATATCAGACTATGATGTCTTCTAATCTTCTGCAGGTCACAGAGCATTATATTTACTGTCCCCTGAAGTGGCCGAGCATAGCACTCAGTTGGATAAGCTACTGGAGATGGGCAATAAATGTCGGACTTACCAAAGCCACCGATATCCTGAGACTGAATAAAAAAAGCACTTAAAATCTTTCAGTAGAGTCACAGGCACATTTATTCAACTTTTAAGGGAATACCAAATGACAGTGCTGTAGGCATTTAAAATCAACCACAGCAAACATTAATCTTAATCACCTGATTAGGGTAACAGGGTAATAACAGCCAAACTCTATGCCTGACAACTATCCTTAGTTAACTTCAACAGAACCACTACCTTAATCCACAAGTTGTGATTGAACACCAGGCAACTGCAGCTGTACAGAGAAGAAGCAGGAGACTCTGGCTTGAAAGAACGGGAGCTAAATTTGATAGCCTCAGAAAACATGCAAGGGGCTTTCAATGTACAATTAAGCTGTGCCCATGCAATGTAATGCAGGCAGCATGCCAAATTTGTGCTGCCTGCTGTCTTAAATAATTTCAATGTCCAGCCAGTGCTAACCACATTGTTGATAGGCTGGACACCATTTCGGGAGCTAGTATAGTGAGTGGCGAGCACCAGTTAAAACTGCTTATAGGTAGCCTACAACTCTTAAAGGGGAGATGCAATGTGGCTGGAGCAGTGGTGAGGAAGTGAATCTTTTTATTATTTCATGGGATGTGGGCCTCACTGGCAAGGTCAGCATTTGTTGCCCATCCTTAATTGCCCTTGAGAAGGTGGTGGTGAGCAGCCTTGTTGAACCACTGCAGTCCATCTGGTGCGATAACACCCACAGTGCTGTTAGGCAGGATTTTGACCCAGCAACAGTGAAGGCACGGCGATATTTGGGGTGGCACAGTGGCGCAGTGGTTAGCACTGCAGCTTCACGGCTCCAGCGACCCAGGTTCGGTTCTGGGTACTGTCTGTGCAGAGTTTGCAAGTTCGCCCTGTGACCCCGTTGGTTTCCGCTGGGTGCTCCGGTTTCCTCCCACTGCCAAAGACTTGTAGGTTGATAGGTAAATTGGCCCTCGTAAATTGTCCCTCGTGTAGGTAGGTGGTAGGGAATGTGGGACTAAT
Organism: Heterodontus francisci; assembly: GCF_036365525.1. Classification (NCBI taxonomy): domain Eukaryota; kingdom Metazoa; phylum Chordata; class Chondrichthyes; order Heterodontiformes; family Heterodontidae; genus Heterodontus; species Heterodontus francisci. Next base: position 99,576,118 of record NC_090381.1, on the reverse strand, counting down.
GTAGGAGGGGATGTGGTAGGGAATATGGGATTAATGTAGGATTAGTATAAATGGGTGGTTGATGGTCAGCACAGACTCTGTGGGCCAAAGGGCCTGTTTCAGTGCTGTATCGCTCTATAGTTCCAAGTCAGGATGGTGTGAGGCTTGGAGGGGAACTTGCAGGTGGTGGTGTTCCTATGCATTTGCTGTCCTTGTCCCTGTGGTGGTAGAGGTCGTGGGTTTGGAAGGTGCTGTCGAAGGAGCCTTGGTGAGTTGCTGCAGTGCATCTTGTATCCGGTACACACTACTGCCACTGTGTGTCAGTGGTGGAATGAGTGTATGTTGAAGCTGGTGGATGGGATGCTGATCAAGCTGGCTGCTTTGTCCTTGATGTTGCCGAGTTTCCTGAGTGTTTTTGGAGCCGCACTCATCCAGGCAAGTGGAGAATATACCATCACACTCTTGATTTGTGCTTTGTAGATGGTGGACAGGCTTTGGGGAGTAAGGAGGTGAGTCACCTCAGAATTCCAAGTCTCTGACCTGTTCTTATAGCCACAGTATTTATATGGCTGGTCCAGTTCAGTTTCTGGTCAATAGTAACCCCCAGGGTGTTGAAAGTTTGGGACTCAGCGATGGTAATGCTATTGAATGTCATGGGAAGATGGTTAGATTCTCTCTTGTCGGAGATGGTCATTGCTTGGCACATGTGTGGTACAAATGTTACATGCCACTTATCAGCCTAAGCCTGAATTCTGTCCATGTCTTGTGGCATATGGACAGGAACTGCCTCATTATCTGAGGAATCTGAACTGTGAACCATTGAATAATGGCACAACGTGGGAGAGCATGGGCCCCTGAATTTTTGGATGTTGCACTGTAGGTTTGGTGGAGGAGGTCGAAAGCAGGAGTGATGCCCTGTATCCTCCGTGGAGAGCAAGAACCAGTCATATGCTCAGAAGGCAGTGGGGCCACATAACCGTGGAGGTCAATGCCAGGTGTCAAGCCCTGTGGACCTGGATGCCATGCTGCAAGAAGTTCAATGACCTCACCTGAGTGGTTAAGGTCAGTGAATGCTTCTTCAAATGCCATATCCTAGCAATTGCACCACTAGCTTCAGTCACTGCTCATTTCACCACACCCCATTCATCTACCAACAATCTCTATCAATCAGGATTCATACATGACATTCATATACTCCACTGCACTCTCACACACTTAGCACTGCTGAAAACCTCACTCCCACATCTCAAAGGTTGCACACATTGCCAGCTATTGACCTTTGTCAGGCACATCAGCCAAACAGTCTGCATGACACTTACTGACACACTTCCCTCTCTCTTGCAGGATAACATGGCCCACAACTAGAGACAGCAGAAACCAGCTGATGGAGACATGCACACCTGCATGCCCTGACCCCCCATGGAGGAGACAGTGTTGGCCATTATTGGGACAGCCATTGCTGAGGCTGTGGCCAATGGAGGGAATGAAACCAAAAAGGTGATGGTATCCTCATACCTGATCTTCCTTCTCACATCCCACCTTCCCAACATTCCACCCTCTCTTCTGATTTACAAGCGGCAGATAGAGTAAGCAAACACCTCTTATTTTAGCCCTTTTCCTCACCACAATTTTACCACTGTATCTTTCTCCTTTCAGATACCCAAAAGGTGCAATATAAGAACATAAGAACTAGGAGCAGGAGTAGGCTATTTGGCCCTTTGAGGCTGTTCTGCCTTTCATTATCATGGTTCATCTTCTACCTCAACTCCACCTTCCCGCACTAACCCCATATTCCCTTAACATCCAAAAATCGATTTATTTCTGTCTTGAATAATCTCAACGACTGAGCATCCACAACCCTCTAGGGTATTAAATTGCAAAGACTGAGTGAAGAAATTTCTCCTCATCTCAGTCCTAAATGGCTGATCCTTTATTTTGAGACTGTGACCCCAGTTCTAGAATAGCCAGGCAGGGGAAACAGCTTCCCAGCATCTATCCTGTCAAGTCCCTTAAGAATTTTATATGTTTCAATGAGATCACCTCTCATTCTTCTAAATGCTCAGTGATATAGGCTCAATTTCTTCTCACAGGACAAACTGTCCATCCCAGGAATCAGCCTAGTGAACCTTCATCGCACTCCCTCTAAGGCAAGTATATCCTTCCTTAGGTAAGGAGACAAAAGCTGGACACAGTGTTCCTGGTGTGATCTCACCAAAGCCCTATATAATTACAGTATGACTGCTTTACTCTAATACTGCAAGCCTTTTGTAATAAAATTTAATATCCGATTTGCTTTCCCAATTGCTTGCAGTACCTGCATGTTAACTTGCTGTTACTCATGTACACGTACACTCAGGTCCCCCTCAATGCCAGCGTTTCTCAGTATCTCACCTTTTAAAGAATATTCTGCTTTTCTATTTTTCCTATCTAAGTGGATAACTTCAAATTTCTCCACATTATATTTTACATCTGCCACCTTCTTGCCCACTCACTTACCCTGTCCCTATCCCTTTGCAGCTTCTTTGTATCCTCTTCACAACTTACTTTACCACCCAGCTTTGTATCGTCAGCAAATTTAAATATATTACATTCGAATCTGTCATCTAACTTTAAGATATAGATTGTAAATAGCTGAGGCCCAAGCAGTGACCATTGTGTTACCTCACTAGTTACAACCTGCCAACCCAAAAATGACCCGTTTATTCCTACTCCCTGTTTTCTGTCTATTAACCAATCCTCAATCCACGCTAATATATTACCATAATTCCATGAGTCCTAACTTTGTGTAATGATCTCTTGTGCAGCACCTTATTGAGTTTCCTTTGATGACAACATCCACTGGTTCCCCCTTACCTACTCGTGCCAAGAGATCACAGGCTGGATATAAAGCAACATGAGCAGACTGGAGATTCAAAAAGCACAGCAAGAGATCAAAGGCCGCGATAAAGCAGCGGAAACAGACTGGAGAGTCAAGAAGCCTGTCAAAAGATCGGAGACCGGAGATAAAGGAGTGTGAGCAGACCAAACCAAACACAGGAGAAATCAAAAAGTGATGTCAGAGTAACAACACAATCACACAGATGGAGGAGCAGCAGAACCCGAGAGTTTTCAGACAAGTAAGCATCTATATAGCATTTTTTGTGTGTTTAGTATTTTTAGCATCTGATCAATAAGTTCAAGAATCAAAGGGACTGGGGGTGAGGGAGTGTGAGTATCAGGGAGACAGGTAAAAACACCTAAAGTGGCATCAGCACAACGGAAGGAGCTAATTGGCAAGAAGCTAGTGAGTGTTCTTTTTTCCAGATCAGGGATGTGTCTTAAGTTTATTTCTGGCAAGTTTTAGATAGTAGACTAAACAAATACAGCCTTGGCAGGGCACCTCAGTCCCATCAAATGCACATCCTGTTCCATGTGAGAACTCCAAGATTCCCATGTCCTGGACAAACACATGTGCAGGAAGCGTTGTCAGCTGGAGGAGCTCGAGCTCCGGGTTTTAGAGCTTGAGTAGCAGCTGGAATCACTGCAGTGCATCCACGCGGCTGAGAGCTACATGGAGAGCATGTTTCAGGACTTGGTCAGCCCGCAGCTAAAGAGTGTGCAGGTAGAAAGGGAATGGGTAACAACGAGACAGACAAGGAGGATCAAACAGGTAGTCCAGGAGTCGCCCGAGTTGCTTGAGAATTTCTTCCTCTCTAACTGGTATTTCCTGGTGAGGATGATGGTTCCTCTGGGGACTGTAGCCAGAACCAAGTACACAGCAACATGGGTGGCTCAACTCTACAGTCGGGAAGGAGAAAGGTCAGAAAAGCAATAGTGATAGTTAAGGGAACAGGCAGGCATTTCTGCAACCGCAGATCTGATTCCAGGATGGTATGTTGCCTCGCTGGTGCCAGGGTCAAGGATGCCACTAAGCAACTGCAAAACATTGTGGGGGGTGGGGGGGGGGGGGGGGGGGGGAGAGAGTGACAGAGGTAGAAAGAGGTACAAGTCCCTCAGGCAGATTTTAGGGGGCGAGGAAAGAAATTAAAGGTAGTAATCTCTGGATTACTCCTAGTGTCATGCGCTGGCGAGCACAGAAATAGGAGGATTGTGCAGATGAATGCGTGACTGGAGAGATGGTGCAGGAGGAAGGGCTTTATATTCCTGGGGCATTGGGAGTGGTTCTGGGGGATGTGGGATCTGTAGAAGCCAGAAGGGTTGCACCTCAACAGGGCCAGGAACAATATTGTCAGGGGTAGATTTGCTAGAGCTGTTGGTGAGAGTTTAAACTAGGTTGGTAGGGGGATAGGAACCTGAGCGTAGATTCAGAAGGGAAGAGAAGCAAAGCTGGAAATGAAAGGTGCAGAAAATTAGTAACTGAGTATGGAAGGCAGAGGAAACAAAGACAAATAGACAACAAAGGAGTTTAGCAGTGCTTAATGTTATGTAGTTCAACGCAAAGAGTCCAGTGAATAAGACAGATGAGCTGAGGGCACAGATAGACACTTGGAAGTGTGATATCACAGCTATCACTGAAACATGGCTCAAAGAAGGGTAGCTTTGGCAGCTCAACATTCTGGTTACAGGGTTTTCAGACAAGATAGAGAGGGGGCTAAAAAAGATGGGGCATAAAAACCTTACCTCAGGGATTCGCAGCCTAGTTCCAGGGAGAAGACTCGGAGGACGGAGTACCGGAGCGGTCAGTATATAGAGTAACATACCTCGGGTGGAAAAACAAACTGAAAAAGTGACGTCACAGGAAAGCTGTGACCTGATTGGCTGGGAGGGAATCTGCACTGAATTTGAAAATAAAACAGTTATAAACTAATTAACCCGAATTAATTAATAAGTAGAGGAGTAACTAAATAGGAGGGAGGAGATTACTGTATCTAGCATTTAATATTTATAGTAGAAATCTAGCGCCAGGGACCATATAGTTAATTGTAACTTAATTTAGTAAGGATTTAATAAGTATTTATTTTAAATTAATTTAGTAATTAGTGCTAGAAATGTCAGTTAGAGGGGTAAAGTGCTTCCAGCGTTCCAAACAACTACATCTGCAGGAAGTGTACCCAATTGCAGATCCTCACAGACCGCATGGATCGGTTGGAGCAGCAATTGGATGCACTTAGGAGCATGCAGGTGGTGGAAAGCATCAGAGACAGCAGTTTTAGAGACGCGGTTACACCCAAGGTGCAGTCAGATAGATGGGTGACCGCTAGAAGGGGCAGGCAGTCAGTGCAGGAATCCCCTGTGGCTGTCCCCCTCTCTAACAAGTATACTGTTTTGGATAGTGTTGGGGGGGGGGGTGGCCTATCAGGGGAAAACAACAGCAGCAGCCAGAGCAGTGGCACCACAGCTGGCTCTGTTGTTCAGCAGGGAGGGACAAAGTGCAGAAGAGCAATAGTTATAGGGGATTCTATAGTCAGGGGTACAGATAGGCACTTCTGTGGACGTGGCAGAGACTCCAGGATGGTATGTTGCCTCCCTGGTGCCAGGGTGAAGGATGTTTCTGAATGGGCAGGGGGCATTTTGAAGGGGGAGGGTGAACAGCCGGAGGTTGTGGTACATATTGGTACTAACGAAATCGGCAGGAAGAGTGACGAGGTCCTGCAGGGGAGTTCAGGGAGTTAGGTAGTAAGTTAAAAAACAGGACCTCTAGGGTTGTAATCTCGGGATTACTCCGTGTGCCACGTGCCAGTGAGGCTAGAAATAGGAAGATAGTGCAGCTAAACACGTGGCTAAACAACTGGTGTAGGAGGGATGGTTTCAGATATCCGGATCATTGGGATCTCTTCCGGGACAGGTGGGACCTGTACAAGAAGGACGGGTTGCATCTAAACCGGAGGGGCACAAATATCCTGGCTGCGAGGTTTGCTAGCATCACTCAGGAGGGTTTAAACTAATGTGGCGGGGGCTGGGAACCAGAGCAGTAGGACAGCAGGTGAAATAACTGAGGGGGAACTAGTGAATAAGGCCAGTAAGACTGAGAGGAAGAGCAGGCAGGGAGATGTTGCTGAGCACAGCGGGACTGGTGGTCTGAAGTGCATTTGTTTCAATGCGAGAAGTATAACAGGTAAGGCAGATGAACCTAGAGCTTGGATTAGTACTTGGAACTATGATGTTGTTGCGATTACAGAGACTTGGTTGAGGGAAGGACAGGATTGGCAGCTAAATGTTCTGGGATTTAGATGCTTCAGGCGGGATACAGGGGGATGTAAAAGGGGTGGGGGAGTTGCATTACTTGTTAAGAAGAATATCACAGCTGTACTGCGGGAGGACACCTCGGAGGGGTCGTGCAGCGAGGCAATATGGGTGGAGCTCAGGAATAGGAAGCGTGCAATCACAATGTTGGGGTTTACTACCGGCCTCCCAACAGCCAGCGGGAGATAGAGGAGCAGATATGTAGACAGATTTTGGAAAGATGTAAAAGCAACAGGGTTGTCGTGGTGGGTGATTTTCACTTCCCCTATATTGACTGGGACTCACTTAGTGCTAGGGGCTTGGATGGGGCAGGATTTTTAAGGAGCATCCAGGAGGGCTTCTTGGAACAATATGTAGATAGTCCAACTAGGGAAGGGGCCATACGGGACCTGGTATTGGGGAATGAGCCTGGCCAGGTGGTTGAAGTTTCAGCAGGGGAGCATTTCGGGAGCAGTGACCATAATTCCATAAGTTTTAAGGTACTTGTGGATAAGAGTAGTCCTCGGGTGAAGGTGCTAAATTGGGGGAAGGCTAATTATTACAATATTAGGCAGGAACTGAAGAATGTAGATTGGGGGCGGCTGTTTGAGGGTAAATCAACATCTGACATGTGGGAGTCTTTCAAATATCAGTTGATTAGAATCCAGGACCGCCATGTTCCTGTGAGGATGAAGGATAAGTTTGGCAAGTCTCGTGAACCTTGGGTAACGAGGGATATTGTGAGCCTAGTCAAAAAGAAAAAGGAAGCATTTGTAAGGGCTAGAAGGCTGGGAACAGACAAAGCCCTTGAGGAATATATAGAAAATAGGAAGGAACTTAAGCAAGGAGTCAGGAGGGCTAAAAGGGGTCATGAAAAGTCATTGGCAAACATGATTAAGGAGAATCCCAAGGCTTTTTAGACGTATATAAAGAGCAAGAGGGTAGCCAGGGAAAGGGTTGGCCCACTCAAGGACAGAGGAGGGAATCTATGCGTGGAGCCAGAGGAAATGGGCGAGGTACTAAATGAGTACTTTGCATCAGTATTCACCAAAGAGAAGGACTTAGTGGATGATGAGTCTGGGGAAGGGTGTGCAGATAGTCTGGGTCATGTCGATATCAAAAAGGAGGAGGTGTTGGGTGTCTTGCAAAACATTAAGTAGATAAGTCCCCAGGGCCTGATGGGATCTACCCCAGAATACTGAGGGAGGCAAGGGAGGAAATTGCTGGGGCCTTGACAGAAATCTTTGTATCCTCATTGGCTACAGGTGAGGTCCCAGAGGACGGGAGAATAGCCAATGTTGTTACTTTGTTTAAGAAGGGTAGCAAGGATAATCCAGGAAATTACAGGCCGGTGAGCCTTACGTCAGTGGTTGGGAAATTATGGGAGAGGATTCTTCGAGACAGGATTTACTCCCATTTGGAAACAAATGGACTTATTAGCGAGAGGCAGCATGGTTTTGTGAAGGGGAGGTCGTGTCTCACTAACTTGATCGAGTTTTTAGAGGAAGTGACGAAGATGATTGCTGAAGGGCAGTGGATGTTGTCTACATGGACTTCAGTAAAGCCTTTGACAAGGTCCCTCATGGCAGACAGGTACAAAAGGTGAAGTCACACGGGATCAGAAGTAAGCTGGCAAGATGGATACAGAACTGGCTCGGTCACAGAATACAGAGGGTAGCAGTGGAAGGGTGCTTTTCTGTCGGGATCAGTGCTGGGACCTTTGCTGCTTGTAGTATATATAAATGATTTGGAGGAAAATGTAGCTGGTCTGATTACTAAGTTTGCGGAAGACACAAAGGTTGGTGAAGTTGCAGATAGTGATGAGGATTGTCAGAGGATACAGCAGGATATAGATCGGTTGGAGACTTGGGCGGAGAAATGGCAGATGGAGATTAATCCAGACAAATGTGAGGTAATACATTTTGGAAGGTCTAATACAGGTGGGAAGTATCCAGTAAATGGCAGAACCCTTAGGAGTATTGACAGGCAGAGAGTTCTAGGCATATAGGTCCACAGATCACTGAAAGTGGCAATGCAGGTGGATAAGGTAGTCAAGAAGGCATACGGCAAGTTTGCCTTCATCGGTCGGGGCATAGAGTATAAAAATTGGCAAGTCATGTTACAGCTGTACAGAACCTTAGTTTGGCCACACTTGGAATATGGCATACAATTCTGATCGCCACACTACCAGAAAGATGTGGAGGCTTTGGAGAGGGTACAGAAGAGGTTTACCAGGATGTTGCCTGGGCTGGAGGGTATTAGCTATGAGGAGAGGTCGGATAAATTCGGATTGTTTTCACTGGAACGACGGAGGTGGAGGGCGACCTGATAGAGGTTTACAAAGTTGTGAGTGGCATGGAGAGAGTGGATAGTCAGAAGCTTTTTCCCAGGATGGAAGAGTCAGTTACTAGGGGACATAGGTTTAAGGTATGAGGAGCAAACTTTAGAGGGGATGTGTGGGGCAAGTTTTTTACATAGCGGGTGGTGAGTGCCTGGAACTTGCTGCCGGGGGAGGTGGTGGAAGCAGGTACAATAGCAACGTTTAAGAGGCATCTTGACAAATACATGAATAAGATGGGAATCGAGGGATACGGTCCCCGGAAGTGCAGAAGGTTTTAGTTCAGACAGGCATCATGATTGGCGTGTGTTTGGAGGGCCGAATGGCCTGTTCCTGTGCTGTACTGTTCTTTGTTCTTTGTTCTTTATGAATACTGGACAACATTTACAACTGTGAAGAGGGATGATATGCTAGATGGATCATTAAATGAAGTTGAACTGAAGAACAATAAAGGGGCAATCACCCTACTGCCAGTGTACTATAGACCCCCAGAGGGAGACAGAAGAGCAAATATATAGGAAAACTTCTGCAAAGTGCAAAAACAATAGGGCAGTGGTAATGGGAATTTCAACTACCCTAATATGAACTGGCATGGAATCAGTGTAAAAGCTATAAAGGATACAGAATTTTAAAAATGCATTCAGGAGAAACCTGGGCAGCACAGTGGGGCAGTTGTTAACATCGCAGCCTCACAGCTCCAGCGACCCGGGTTCAGTTCTGGGTACTGTCTGTGCAGAGTTTGCAAGTTCTCCCTGTGTCTGCGTGGGTTTCCGCCGGGTGCTCTGGGTTTCCTCCCACAGCCAAAGACTTGCAGGTTGATTGGTAAATTGGCCATTGTAAATTGCCCCTAGTGTAGGTAGGTGGTCGGAGAATGGTGGGGATGTGGTAGACAATATGGGGTTGATGTAGGATTAGTATAAAATGGGTGGTTGTTGGTCGGCACAGACTTGGTGGGCCGAAGGGCCTGTTTCAGTGCTGTATCTCTAAATGAATAAACCATTTAGCTAGTACATAATAAGTCCAACAAGAGAAGGGGCAGTTCTGGACTTAGTTTTAGGGAATGAAACTAGGTCGGTAGAAAGGTTAAGGAGGAGTGTGTAATTTTGGAGCGGTAAGCATAGTAAAAGAGGAAATATTAACAGGTTAGGCATCTTTGAAAGTAGATAAAACATCAGGCCCGATTAAATGTATCCCAGGCTGTTAAGTGAAGCAAGGGAGGAAATAGCGGAGACTCTGACCATCATTTTCTAATCCTCATTGGATACAGACATAATGTCAGAGGACTAGAGGACAGCTAACGTTGTACCATTGTTTATAAAGGGAAGAAGGGATAGACCGAGTAATTACAGGTCAGTCAGCATGACCTTGGTGGTGGGCAAATTATTGGAAAAAAATATGAGGAGCAGTATTAACCATCATTTAAAAGGGCATGGATTAATCAAGGACAGCCAGCATAGATTTGCTAAGAGAAGGTCGTGTGTGACTAACTTGGTTCAATTTTTTGAGCACGTAACAAGAAGGTCAATTTGATGTCATCTACATTGATTTTAATGAGGCTTTTGACAAGGTCCCATACGACAGGCTGGTCAGAAAAGTAAAAGCCCATGGTATCTAAGGGCAACTGACAAGTTGGATCCAAAGTTGGCTCAGTGGCAGGATGCAAAAGATAATGGTTACCAGGTGTTTATGCGACTGGAAGGCTGTTTCCAGTGGAGTTCCCCAGGCTCAATACTCGGTGCTTTGTTTTTCATGGTGTGACTGAAACCACACCTGCCAAATGGAAACATATTAATTTCATCATATGAAACACTATTTGAATTGGTACTGAACCTTGAACAAACCTGTTTAAAAATACCATGGAGCAATGGCTGAAAACATGACTGCACATTTGCATTCTGAGAGACAGTTGCCTGGAGAGACAATGGACATACTCCCTGATCCAGTTAGCCAGATGGGTTTTCTCAATAGTGATGATCAAAAGACATTGCGAGTCATTGACTGTGTAAGAGCCAGCATTCTACATCTCCACCGCCCCCTCCCCCCACCAGCACCCCCCACTAAGTGTGTCTGGTAAGCTTTGAGGAATCCACAAACCTCGCAGGTGAGGCTGTTTCAAACAAGGAACTAGTTGCATGACTAAGCTGCTGGCCAGCCTGGGGGCTGATTGAATTGTGCTCGCAGTAAAGTTTTGAAACAGACTGCTTTTGAAGACCAAAGAGAAGCAAGGCCTTTCTCTCTCTCTCTCTCTCTCTCTCTCTCTCTCACGCAAAGTTCCAGGGACCCACGGAAGTAACTTAAACCTCAAAACAGAAGACCCTGCAGCCTTCTGGTACCAGCAAAATAAGTTTAAAAGTGTGCACTGGGCCCCAATGAGAACTGCAAGACTTAACTTCAATCAAAGACTTTATATCCAACCCAAAACCAGCAGCTGAATTCCATCCACTACTTCAATATTTCCCCCTTTAATTCTTTCCCCTCCTCTGTATCTATTTGTGAATGCATGCCAGCATAGTCATGTCACGTATTTTTAGTAGTCTTGACTGAGTTAGAGTTTTAAGGTTAATAAATGTACACTTTTCTTGTTTAAATCTGAGAAAACCTGGTACAATTAGAAACAGTGAGCAAGGACTCACTGAGGAGAAGCTAAAAACACTGTGCTTTAAAAGTTAAACCCTGTTATGGCCAAACCAAGGAAAAGGCGGAGAGGGGAGCCCTAGACCCGTTCCTCACCTCATCATAACAATGGTATATATCTATGACAAAAACAAGAAATGCTGGATTCACTCAGCAGGTCTGGCAGCATCTGTGGAAAGAGAAGCAGAGTTAACGTTTCGGGTCAGTGACCCTTCTTCGGAAGAAGTTCCGAAGAAGGGTCACTGACCCGAAACGTTAACTCTGCTTCTCTTTCCACAGATGCTGCCAGACCTGCTGAGTGAATCCAGCATTTCTTGTTTTTGTTTCAGATTTCCAGCATCTGCAGTATTTTGCTTTTATTTTAGTATATATCTATGACTTGGACTTAAATCTAGGGGCTATGATTAAGAATTTGACAGAGGACACCAACATTGGCTGTGTGGTTGATACTGAGGAAGAAAGCTGTAGACTGCAGGAAGATATCATTGGACTAGTCAGGTGAGTGAAAAGATGGCAAATGGAGTTCATTTTGGAGAAGGGTGAGGTAATGCATTTGGGAAGGGCAAACAGGGAAAGGGAATGCACAACAAATGGCAGGATACTTAAAAGCAGAGAGGAACAGCAGGACCTTGGACTATACACCAGCACGGATCTGTAAAAGACAGATAATACTTGACTAATCTAATTGAAGTTTTTGATGGAGTAACAGAGAAGGTTGATGAAGGGAATGCAGTGGATGTTGTCTTTATGAATTTTAAGAAAGTGTTTGATAAGTACCACATAAAAGGCTGGTTATCAAAATTAAGGCTCATGGAATAGGAGGGACAGTGGCCCATTGGATAAAAAATTAGCTTCAGGACAGAGAGCTGTGAGTCATGGTAAATGGTTGTTTTTCAGGATGGAGGATGGTAGAAAGTTGTGTTAGCCACGAGTCAGTGCTAAGACCACTGCTTTTTTTTGCTATATATATATATATATAACCTGGATCTTGCAATACAGAATAGATTTTCAAAATTTGTCAATGATACCAAACTTGGAGTAGATAACAGTGAGAATAATACCAACCGTCTGCAATAGGACACAGACAGTCTCACAGAATGAGCAGACAAGTGGCAGATCGAATTTAATACAGACAAATGTGAGGTGATGCATTTTGACAAAAAGGATAGGGTGAGGCAATTTGGACTTAACGGTACAGTTCTAAAGGGTGTGGTGGAACAGAGGGACCTTGGGGTGCATGTGTATCGATCTTTGAAAGTGGCAGGACACATTGAGACAGTGCAAAAGACTTAAAAGGGGCAGAATTCTTAAAATGCATACTGTAGAGCTTTTTGAGCCAGTACGTAGAAAGTCCTACAAGAGAAGGGGCAGTACTAGACCTAATCCTAGGGAATGAAGCTGGACAAGTGGCAGATGTGTCAGTGGGGGTGCATTTCGGGGATAGTGACCATAACTCTGTAAGATTTAAGGTAGTTATGGAAAAGGACATAGACGGGCCGGAATTAAAGGTATTGAATTGGGGGAAGGCCGATTTCAATCTGATAAAACAGGATCTGGCCAAAGTGGACTGGGAGCAGCTACTTGTAGGAAAGTCTACATCAGACCAGTGGGAGTCATTCAAAGAAGAAATAGTGAGTGTTCAGAGCCAACATGTACCCATTAAGGTGAAGGGAAGGACCAATAAGTCCAGGGAACCCTGAATGTCAAGGGATATAGAGGATTGGATCAGGAAAAAAAAGGAGGCTTATGGCAGATTCGGAGCGCTGAAAACAGCGGAGGCACTAGAGGAGTATAGAAAATGTAGGGGGGTAAGAAAGTGTAAGGAAAATCATAAGGCGTTTTATAAGTATATTAAGGGCAAGAGGATAACCAAGGAAAGATTAGGGCCCATTAGGGACCAAAACGGCAATCTGTGTGTGGAGCCAGAGGACATAGGTGAGGTTTTAAACGATTACTTTTCATCTGTGTTCACGATGGAGAAGGACGATGTAGGTGTAGAGATCAGGGAGGGGGATTGCAATATACTTGAACATATTAGCATTGAAAGGAAGTATTAGATGTTTTAGCGGGCATAAATGTGGATAAATCCCCAGGACCAGATGAGATGTATCCCAGGCTGTTATGTGAGGCAAGGGAGGACATAGCAGGGGCTCTGACACAAATTTTCAGATCCTCTCTGGCCACGGGAGAGGTGCTTGAGGACTGGAGGACAGCGAATGTGGTACCTTTATTCAAGAAGGGTAGCAGGGATAGACCAGGTAATTACAGGCCAGTGAGTCTAACACAGTGGTTGGGAAACTATTGGAAAAAATTCTGAGGGACAGGATTTATCTCCACTTGGAGAGGCAGGGATTAATCAGGGATAGTCAGCACGGCTTTATCCGGGGGAGATCGTGTCTAACTAACTTAATTGAATTTTTTGAGGAGGTGACTAGATGTGTAGATGAGGGTAAAACAGTTGATGTAGTCTACATAGACTTCAGTAAGGCTTTTGATAAGGTCCCGCATGGGAGATTGGTTAGGAAGGTAAGAGCCCATGGGATCCAGGGCAATCTGGCAAATTGGACCCAAAATTGGCTTAGTGGCAGGAAACAGAGGGTAATGGTCGAGGGTTGATTTTGCGAGTGGAAACCTGAGACCAGTGGTGTACCACAAGGATCAGTGCTGGGATCCTTGCTGTTTGTCGTGAATATAGGAGGTATGATTTAGACATGAATATAGTAGGTATGATAAGTAAGTTCGCAGATGACACGAAATTGGTGGTGTCGTAAATAGTGAGGAGGAAAGCCTTAGATTACAGGACAATATCGATGGGCTGGTAAGATGGGCGGAGCTGTGGCAAATAGAATTTAATCCTGAGAAGTGTGAGGTGATGCATTTTGGGAGGACTAACAAGGCAAGGGAATATGCAATGGATGGTAGGACCCTAGGAAGTACAGAAGCTCAGAGGGATCTTGGTGTACTTGTCCATAGATCACTGAAAGCAACAACACAGGTCGATAAGGTGGTTAGGAAGGCATATGGGATACTTACCTTTATTAGCCAAGGCATAGAATATAAGAGCGGGGAGGTTATGATGGAGCTGTATAAAACGCTAGTTAGGCCACAGCTGGAGTACTGTATACAGTGCTGGGCACCACACTATAGGAAGGATGTGATTGCACTGGAGAGGGTGCAGTGGAGATTCACCAGGATGGTGCCTGGGCTGGAGCAGTTCAGCTATGAGGAGAGACTGAAAAGGCTAGGGTTGTTTTCCTTAGAGCAGAGAAGGCTGAGGGGGGGACATGACTGAGGTATACAAAATTATGAGGGGCATTGATAGGTTAGATAGGAAGAGACTTTCCCTTAGTGGAGGGGCCAATAACCAGGGGGCATTGATTTAAGGTTAAGAGAAGGTGGTTTAGAGGGGATTTGAGGAAAAAAAATTTAACCAAAGGGTGGTTGGAATCTGGAACGCACTGCCTGAAGTGATGGTAGAGGCAGGAACTCGCACAACATTTAAGAAGTATTTAGATGAGCACTTGAAATGTCATAGCATACAAGATTATGGGCCAAGTGCTGGAAAATGGGATTAGAATAGTTAGGTGCTTGATGGCCGGCACAGACATGATGGGCCGAAGGGCCTGTTTCTGTGCTGTATAACTCTATGACTCTATGAGCAAAAGCGTTTGGGATCTTGGGCTTCATAAATAGAGCCATAAAGTACAAAAGCAGGGAAATTATGCTGAACCTTTATAAAACAATGAGGCCCCAACTAGGGTATTGCATCCAATTCTGATCACCACACTATAAGAAAGATGTGAGGGTCCTTGAGAGGGTGCAGAGGTGATTTAACAAAATGGTTCTAGGGATGGGGGATTTTAGTTCCATAGTTAGGTTGGAAAAGTTGGGGTTGTTCTCCTTGGAGCAAAGGAGACTGAGGGGAGATTTGATATAGGTGTACAAGATTATGACAGGCTTTGATAAGTTAGACATGAAAAACTGTTCCTATTAACTGATGGCACAAGGACAAGGGGACACAGATTGAAGGTTTAGGGCAAGAGATGCAGGGGAAATATGAGGATGAACATTTTTACGCAGCGAATGGTAATGACCTGGAGCTTGCTGCCCATGAGGGTGGTGGAAGTGGAGACAATCAATGATTTCAAAATGAAATTGGATGGGCACTTGAGGGAAATAAACTTGCAGGGCGACGGGGATCAAGCGGGGGAATGGAACTGACTGGATTGCTCCACAGAGAGATGGCATTGACAATATGGGCTGAATGGCCTCCATCTATGCCATAAATGACTCTAGGACTCTATATCCACGGATCCCTGAAGGTGGCAGGATAAGTAGATAAGGTGATTAAGAAGCCATACGGGACACTTTCCTTTATTAATCAAGGCACAGAATATGTAAGAGCAGGGACGTTATGCTGGAACTGTATGAAACACTAATTAAGCCACAGCTTGATACTGCATGCAGTTCTGGTCACCGCAACACAGGAAGAAGGTGATCACCCTGGAGAGGGTATGGAGGAGCTTTATTAGGATGTTGCCAGGATGGAGAATTTGAGCTATGAGGAAAGATTGGACAGGATGGGGTTGTTTTTTTTGGACCAGAGGAAGCTGAGGGCAGATTAAATTGAGGTGCATAAAATTATAAGTGGCCTAGTAGAGTGGATAGGAGGGATCTATTTCACTCAGCGGAGAGGTCAGTAACCAGGGGCTACAGATTTAAAGTGATTGGTAGAAGAATTAGAAGGGAGTTCAGGAGATTTTTTTTCCACCCAGAGGCTGGTGGAGGTCTGGAGCTCACTGCCTGAAATGGTGGTAGATGCAGAAAACGTCATCACATTTAAAAAGTACTTGGATATGTACTTGAAGTGCTGCAACCTACGGACTAAGAGTTGGAAAGTGGTTTTAGGCAGGATAGACATTTTTCAGCCAGCACAGACATGATGGGCTGAGTGACTTCCTTCTGTCCCGAAAATTTCTATAGTCCTATGATTCTATGATACCCTGCTAGGTTACAACCTCAAAAACTCTTAACAGATTTGTCAAAATCGAGTTCCCATTCAAAGATCAGTGTGCACTCTGCTCAGCCAAATTATGATTTTCTAAGTACTCTATTGTCACATCTCTAATAATAATGCCACACTCATGAGAAGTGCAGCGATGAAAATACAAAATAAACTGAAGAGTTATATATAAATTACAACAATTTTTAAAAATTGGTACACTTGCATTCAACAAGATGGAGGTCACAGTCACATGACAAATACCATCTTCTGCACTGAAATACACATCCATGTCTGTTAATAGCTAAAACTCATTAACTCGTCTGCATTGAAATGGAACAGCTCATCACACATGGATGTGAGCTATCCATAAAACAAACTGAAACAACGACTCACCGATGCTCCATCTGCAGCTACAACCACTACAATGAGTGTGAACATCCCTGATCTTATCAAAATGGGCTGAGATCAGAAGCCATTGTATAGCCCCTGAAGAACCAGAAGCCTAAAGTCACATGGGCGAAACTAACACTTTATGAACTTATCTTTCAAAGAAACCTTTTTGGAGAACAAAGAAGTCATTCAAGTTCAGAACATCAAGGTCTGGGATGTCCAGCCACAGAGAGAACATCGAAATCCATCTTTAATTCCAGCACAAGGCTGAGAGAGAGAGAGAGGAGAGAGAGGTCAATTCCAGCTGAGACATTTGAGCCCTGCTGAGACGAGCTGACAACCAACTGCAGCAGAGAAGAGCATGCCTTTTGAACAACTTCTCCACTTGTGAAAACTGAACAAAGAGATACCAGCACTGTCTTCGAACTTAAGTGTAGACTGTCAGGAGACTTCAGCAACCCAGCAAGAACAAGACGACCAGTAAACAGGTCTGTAACTTTAAAACTTACCTTCAAAGAGGATCCCACAGGTTTTTTTCCTGAAAACGACAGACTTTTACACCTTGAACTATTAACGCCTCTCCCTCTTTACCTTCTATCTATCTTTTATTGAATGTGCATGAGAGAGTGAATGCACGTATGTATGGTGTTGTGAACATTTTGGGTAATTATTGTTTAATAAATATTTAATCTTCTGTTTAAACTCATGAGAAAATCTGTCACTCACTGTCTGTTTCCTTCACTAACAAAATACAGGGGCTGAATCACTAAACAAACACTACCTATGGTCAGTTGGGAGGTGACCAATGGAAACCAGCGATGCCATTTCCCATCTGTCCATAACAATACAATCTAGCATTTACCCTACTACTGATGTCAGGCTAACTGACTTACAGCTCCCTGTTTTCTCTTTCCCACCTTTCTTGAATATAGAGGTCTCTGGCCAGGCAGAGGAGGAAGAGCAAGAAGACAGAGCTGATGAAGACGCACTGTCACTCAATTTTACACTTGCAGCCACCAGCTCAGATACTGATACTGCACACAATTTAGAGGATAGTACAGAGGCAGGATCTGCACGGGGTAAGACCCTGGGTATGAATGACCTGCAACCTGCACAAGGAGCATGGATAGTTCAGATACCTGCTCATTGGGGGGTGAGGTTGCACACAAGTTCTACTGCAGAGGACTCAGATGAGCATTTCGATGGGCAGTCAGCAGAAGAACATTGATGGCTATGCACAAAGAAATGCTTTTTGTATCAAGAAGCCTGCCTGAAAGCTTGCTGTCAATGTCAAGAAGCATGGATGAGTCCAGCATCAACTTAGAACAGGGCTTTGAGTAGATCTTGGAGCCCATCCTTTCCAGCATGGAAATGGTGGTCAACTCCATCAGCACACTTGTGGACCCAACCATGATGCAGTGTGTGATGGCTGATATTTCAGCTTTCATTGCTGCACAGCAGCTTCCACCAGAAGTCTGAGTGCTGTAGTGAAAGTTCAGCCAGAAATCAGTTTGCTGCCATGCTAGCTCACATTGCTCTCATGGAAGATCAGCTTGCTGCCATGCAGATTGTTGCTATCATGGCTGTGGGTTAAGGTGTGCAAAGGAGATTGCAGGGTATCACAGAAGTCCAGCAATCTGTTTTAGGATTGCTGAGACATGCCCCAGAGGAATGGCAGTGGCTCCATGAAGCACAAACCTGCTGTCCTTTCACAGGATGACGGCATTCATCCTTCCACCCTGCCACTCTGCCAGTAAACGTGCTGTTGCCAGCCCAGACTGCTGCAGCCCTTAGCGGGTTGGTGCAGTATGCACCTGAGTTTTCTAGGCCCAGAGGTGCTCAAGTCCTCCATGTCCATCCGCAGTCTCCTTCACTGAAAGTCAGCAGCCTTCCACCAGCAATGCTGTTGCCACTGGGAAGCACTGTGTAGGATCACTAGGACAGCAGAGATACATGGAAGACAGATACTAAGGGAATGTGAAAACATGATTAGTTGACTTTTGTATGCAATATTGAATGGTTTAATTTACAAATTTGATTTGGAATGTTTATTTTACTGTGGCTTTAATATTTGCATTATGGCCAAGTGGACACTGTGACTGTCAGTGACAGAGGGAAGGTGGGATTGTTGCTGAATGAGGAGTTGGTGCTGTGGTTACTGGTGTCACACTTGGATGAGCTCTTCATGGACAGCCTGGCAGTAAGGCACTGTTGAGGTTGCCTCCTCACTTCCTCTTCGTTCTCCACATCCTCCTCTTCTTCCTCATGTTCCTACTTCTCAGCTGCTCATCATAAAGCTGATGGCAAGGGTTGTCCCCTTGTAACAGCAATGTGGTGCAGCATGCTGCAGACAACTACAAACATTGACACTCACTCTACCAAGTACTGTAGGGCTCCTCCGGAGCAGTGCAGGCAGCAGAAGCGTTATTTCAGCCTACAAATGGTCTGCTCTATCACATTTTGTGTGGCAATGTAACTTTCATTGTATGCATGTTACGCATGAGTGTGTGGGTTGCACACCAAAGTCATCAGCCATGTGGTCAGCAGATAGTCCTTGTCGTCCAATAGTCACTCTTTGGTTTGCCGTTAGTTCAAATGCAACTGGCACAGAATGAAGGCATTATGATTTCTGCCAGGGTCATGGGCATTGATGTGCATGATTCTCTGCCTATGGTCACATACCAGCTGGCTGTTGAAGGAGTGCTAATTTTTGGTAAAAGGTCAAAGCTGACATACGACACCTGCAAAGTGATGTGCGTGCAGTCAAGGGCACCCTGCACCATAGGGAAGCATGCAATCCTGGTGAAGCCAAGTGCTCACTCCACCTGCTTCTCTCTGTAGTCCCTCTTTGAATGTAGAGCCTCAGTGACCTCGCTTATGCAACAGTGAATGGCAAACTGCGAGCTGTTGCAAATATCTCCTGCTCCAGCCTGGAAAGAGCCAGCATTAAAGTTCATCGCCATGATCCCCTTCACAGCACTGGCAAGTCGGTCCTTGCCCTGCTCTGAGGTTGCAGTTGTGGCTGCAGCAGGTGGCAGATTTCAGTGAGGACATCCTTATTGAAGCACATTCATCACATATATTGTTCCCCGCTGAGGTTCAGATAGAATTGCTCCCTGAACAGCCTGTGTGGATATGACCTCCCACTGACAGCCCTTCTCCCCCTCCACCTCCTTGCTTTTTAAGCAGCTTGTCCTGCTCAGCTAGGCCTCTGTTCATTCTCCAAGTCATGCTGTATACTAAGGGGAATGGCTACTGGTGCATCCATGTCTGGGCGCTGTCAGCAACTTGCCCCCAGTTAATCCCTTAATTGGCCTAATTGGCTATCTGACACTGCTGGGCGAGTAGCCACTGCTGTATTGACCCTGACTCCGGCAAGATCGCTTGAAAGCAGAAAATGTCAGGGAGCAGTCCCAACACGCAAGTTTCAAATTTGGCTCCCCGTCCTGCCTCCAAACCCGCCTTCGCGGGGCCTGGAAGATTCCACCCATAGAAACAGGTCATCATTAATCACTTCTGAGGAAGTGGTGATCTTGCTACAAGCCTGGGCAACAAAACGGGTACTATATGCATCAACTTTGCTCAGTTGAATGAGAAGGTTGTGTGTTTGAACCCCCACCCCCCATGGCTGGCACTTCATTGGAGTACTGAGAAAGCACTGCATTTTGAAATGAGATGTGAAAATGAGGCCCCATCTACCTGCTCAGTTGGACATAACAGATCTGTTCAACTATGAAGAAAAGGGAGCACTCCTGGTTTCTTGCTTAACATTCCTCTTCAACAATCACTGACGTAACAGATGATCTGGTCATTCATTCATTTGCTGTCTGTGAACTTTACTGTGCGCCTATTGCCTGACATATTTGCCTCCATTATAACAGGGACTACAATTGAAAGGTGATCTGTCGGTTGTAAAGTGGTTTGGGATATCCTGTGAAAGACATTATATGAATACAAACCAGTTCTTTTACAATTAGTTCCAGTGCCCTTCAGCTAAGGTGGGAAAAATCTCCTGATCATTATTCAGTGATCCCTGTTGAACAGAGGGCTTGTGTGCAAATGGGATCATTTTTCAGCTACAATGTTGTCAACATCTGAACAGACTGCTGATACTGACTCTACATTCACATGTGAGGACAAAATGAAAAATCCTGCACTCGTGGGGCTGGATTTTACCAGACCCTCGATGTCATGCTCCATGCCTGGGGGGTGGGTGGCGGTGGGGTGCGGAAGATTCTTCCGGCCCGGCCCGATCCCCCCAGCGGCGGCGAGGCTCCCTGGGGGCCACCTGCCGCTGCGTGACAGGAACTGACTTACAATATTTAAATGAACGGGGGATGAATAAATTTAAATAAACTTACCTTGAATCTTCCAGGCCCGCCGCGATCCTCAGTGCAGCGGCTGGCACTCCCACGCCTTCAATTCCCCATCTGAGGAAGGCAGGCGTGACACTGGTGTGGAGGGGAGAGGAGTTAAGATTTTCAGTGCTGGGTAGGGGTTGGGGAACAGGCTCAAATAATTGTAATGGGAGTAGGGGATGGTGGGAAGAGCTGAACTTTAAACTTTGTGCAGTCTGGGTGTTAGGGTCTGAAGTTCTGTTAATGGATGATAAATACCTGGTGGTAAAGATGTGCAAAGGAAAACCGACCAAGCCCGAATGCCCGACCCGGAAGTCCAACCCAACCCAGCCCCAACCTGACACGTCATCGGGATCGGGTCGGGTAGCAGGCCTTTACACATGTTTTGATGTGAAGGCCTGCTACCCGACCCGACCCCAATGGGATCCGACGACACGTGTCATAGAAACATAGAAAATAGGAGCAGGAGTAGGCCATTCGGCCCTTCGAGCCATTCTTTATGATCGTGGCTGATCATCCAACTCAGTAACCTGTTCCCGCTTTCGCCCCATATCCTTCGATCCCTTTAGACCCAAGAGCTATATCTAACTCTTCTTGAAAACATACAATGTTTTGGCCTCAACTGCTTTCTGTGGTAGCGAATTCCACAGGTTCACCACTCTCTGGGTGAAGAAATTTCTCCTCAGCTCAGTCCTGAATGGTTTACCACATATCCTTAGACTATGACCCCTGGTTCTGGACTCCCCCACCATTGGGAAAATCCTTCCTGCATCTACCCTGTCAAGTCCTGTTAGAATTTTATAGGTTTCTATGAGATCCCCCCTCACTCTTCTGAACTCCAGCGAATATAATCCTAACTGACTCAATCTCTCCTCATACGTGAGTCCCGCCATCCCAGGAATCAGTCTGTTAAACTTTCGCTGCACTCCCTCTATAGCAAGAACATCCTTCCTCAGATGAGAGCAAAACTGCACACAATATTCCAGATGTGGCCTCACCAAGGCCCTGTATAATTGCAGCAAGACATCCCTGTTCCTGTACTCAAAGCCTCTCGCTATGAAGGCCAACATACAATTTGCTTTTTTTACCGCCTGTTGGACTGATGTACAAAAACAACCAGTCTCATTGCATATGTCGGGTTCGGGACAGGTCATGCCAGCTCCAGCATTCGGACTGGGGTCGGGTTTCCTTTGCACACCTTTACCTGGTGGTTCAAGATAATAGAGTGAATAGGTGTTGGGTGTTAATTAGTTAATTGTATTCAAATGTGTATATATAAAGAGCTACCCAGCACTGGTTGGTGGAGTTGTTTGGAGAGCAGAAGTAAGCTCTGTGACAAGCAATAAACAATCTACACCAAAGCATCCTAGTTTCAGTGTCTTCCTCACAAACAGGCTTGGAGATTTCTCTAGGATTGGTAGCAGAGGATGATTGCCTGAAAGTGAAGATTGGAGACTAAGATTTGTTTTCAGACAGGAGATGAGAATTGGAGTTTTTTTTTTGAGAAAGCTGTATTTGGAGATTTCTTTTTTGAAGAAAGATGACTGAAACCAAGTGTAAGGTTTCGGGATATGATTTTCCACCGCTGTTTTGTGAAGCGGAACCTTCCGATCAATGGAAGAATAACCCATATAGGGACATGGGTTAAGTGGTTACCTAAAAGGAAGCAAGGAATGGCCCTTGCACTTTCACTTCCTGCCAGAAGCAAGATCAGGGGCAAAGTGTTCTCAGAGCTAGAGGCTCATCATTTGGATGATGAGGAAGGTTTGGACAAACTGTTGAAATATATGGATAAAATTTAAATGAAAGATGACACTTACATAGTGCTAATGAGGTGTGGTCAGACTTTAATAACTTTAGAAAAATGGATGGTTCTTCCATAGATAAATATATTATGGAGCTTAACCAACTATGCAAGGTTGCAGTGATTCTGCCTGGAAATACTTAGATCAGTACTTGCCTTCTAATTGTTGGATTGTGCTAGATATCAAATATGGATAGGCTCTTGGTATTAACCAGAGTTAGATTCAATGAAAAAGATATGCTGTTTGATCAGATGTCAGATGCCCTAAAGATATTTTTGGGAAAACATTCATTTCCGGTCACTTTCAAGGCACAGATGGACTCTTTAGTGGTGACACGAAGGTGAAAGATGCAATGCTAGCAGCATTTCGAGGCCGTTCAATTATGGGGTGCAGACGTCCGTACGAAAGGAGAAACACACACAAAACGAATGAGGATAGAGACCCTTTTGGCAACTATAACAGACGGCAGGAATTGGGCCATTATGACAGAAGTATAAACCCCAGGAATAACCAAGGGGTGGTCAACAGGTGTTTCCGATTTGACTCAAAGTATCACTATGTGTTGCATTGTCCAAAAAGGAACAGGGTTTTTGAGATGACACATGACGTGGAAACTTCGGAAGGCGAGGATGATGCTACTGATCAATCAGAAGGAATTGTACTGCTCACGAGAAGCTTCAGTCCGGTAATGAGTGTCCTAGTCGCAGATACGTTCAATTGCGCAGTACTAGGCAGTGGGTGTACGTCCACAGTATGTGGAGTGGACTGGTTAAGGTGTTACATGGATTGTTTAAGTAAGGAAGACTGAAATAAGGTCAAAGAATACGACAGTTCCACCTGTTTCAGATTTGGGGATGATAACACATTGAAATCACTAAAAGGAGTGGTAATTCCGTGTAAAATAGCAGGGGTAAACCATTTTATTAGTACGGATGTAGTATCCAGTGACATACCTTTGCTGTTAAGTAAACCGTCTATGAAAAGGCTCGGATGAAATTGGACATGGAACATGATAATTAGGAAATCTGTAGCTTTGCGGTTTACACAGTCGAGACATTATTGTATTCCTTTAGCGAGACCTAACATCTCTAAGCAGGATGTTCAAGAAGTATTAATGGCATCCAGGGGTAGGGGTTTAAAGGAGAAAAGGCAAATTATTTCAAAGCTACATCGAAAGTTTTCACATCCATCTTGTTATAGGTTGAACATTCTGTTAAAAGATGCACGGGTAATAGATGATAACTACACTAAACCTAAAGGATATCAGTGAAAAATATGATATCTGTAAACAATACAGGAGGACGCCATCGTGACCAATAGTAAGTCTCCAATTATAAAGGGACTTTAATGAAACAGTAGCGATGGACTTGAAGGTATGGGATAAAAAATAAATCATTTTTATTCTACACTTTATAGAAGTGGCGACTAGATTGTCCGTCAACGGTAAGTCATAGTTAAGAAAAAAAAGTAAGAGTGGACAAGATAATGGAAAGGTGGATAGGACCAGGACTGGGAGCACCGGCTAGGTTTCTAACTGACAATGGAGGAAAATTTACCAATTATGAGTTCAGGAGTATGTGTGAAAATATGAATATTGTAGCAATGCACACGGCGGCAGAAAATGTTTTTGGTAATGGGATTTGTGAGAGAAATCACACAGTGATTGATGAAGTGCTCCAAAAACTTTTAGCAGACCAGCCAAATTGTAAATTGACTACTGCTCTGACATGGGCAGTACATGCGAAAAACACGCTTCAAATGGTTGGGGTTGACAACCCATATCAATTAATTTACAGCAGAAATCCGAAAATACCTTCGGTAATGTGGGATCATCCCCTGGCTTTAGAGAGGACTACAATTAGTTCATTTTTGCAGAACATTTGAATGCAATACATGCAGGAAGAAGAGCACTTATTAAAGCGGAGGTTTCAGAAAAAAATCAGGAGAGCTTTAAGGTATCAGATCAGGCCATCAGAAAAGAATTTTGATACCAGGGATATGGTGTATTACAAAAGAGAAGGGCAGAATGAATGGAGAGGCCCAGGAAAAGTTTTAGCCACTGATGGCAACCAAACCATTAAAGTACATTCCTCGTGGCTTATAGGCACTGATGATACATCGACAGAATCTGAACAAATGATAGACACTGATGATGCACCATGTACTTCGCATGCACATATGTTGGACCTTTGCAAGCAACAGATTGTGGCAGATAACGGGCTGACTAAGTGTCGACCAAGTGATAGTGAAGATCCAGATAAGGCCATTTATCCCTAAGGTCAACTACCGAAAGTTGGAGCTAAAGTGACATATATGCCAGAAGGGACGAGTGAATGGAGGGAAGCCACCATTATTGGAAGGGCAGGAAAGGCCACAGGGAAATACAAACATTGGCTGAATGTGCAAGACAAGGGACAGGATATCAGGCCTATAGATTGGTAGAAGGAAGTGAAAATATGGAAGGCCAGAAAATGTAGTGTAAGTTCAGACAGTGGGCCTGAAGATGATCACAGTCCAAGGAAAATGTCATGAACTTGTGAAAGGAAGTCTGGTTGTAGGAAGGACAGGTTGAGTAGTAGTAGTTTAGAAAGGGATAGGAACTCTAGTAGGGGACGTGGTTTCACTAGAGCAAGGGCGAGAGAGCAGGTGAGGGGCACCACAAGATGTAGGAGCCCTTACGATAGAAGCCACTAAAGCTTCTCTAACAGGTTAGATGGTAAATTGATAAAAGGATGCCAAGCAAAAAGAACTTGACAGTTACAGAGAGTTTGGCATATACACAGAGGTGCCAGATAGAGGATAACCAGCATTGTCCCATAGTACTGGCCATTGCTATGCAAATGTCTTTCCAGTCAAGGATCTGGTGTGTTTTTTTTAAAATGTTCTTTCTTTACTCCAGTAACAGTTTAAAAATCAATCTTCATGTGGCAAAATTAATGTATCTCATTCTTGGCACGTGGGGGCCTGTATGACACATCCACACGCAGGGGAATGAAATGTGATTTGAAATAAAAAGGGTGCATTTCATTTAAAAAGTTTGAGAGAAATACAAGATACAGAAAGAAAACCACGCATTTCTCTCATTCGTTTCCATTCAATCATAAAGCCTATTAGAATTGTCTTTTCTGGGTGCCAATGCTGTTTTAATTTCCCCTTTTTTGGCATCCCAGTAGACGTGTGGTTCTTTGGGGAAGCTTTTCTTCAGTTTGTCCATTGCTATGACTACCTAGGGTTTTGTTCCTGTTGAGGTCATGTTTTGCTTCCAGGAGAGGCAGTAGTGGGTGGGTTTTTCCTGAACTCTCCGAGACTCTGTCTCGGCCCTCTGTCAGACCCCGTTGGAATTTCACAGCAGATAGCCAATTAACTTTAAAAAGGTACAAGCTCCCGCCTCCAGAGCTGCTGGCCAATCAGAGGGCTGGCGGCTCTGCAGTAGCAGCAGGGGGGCAGGGCCACTGCCATTACTGCAGGAGGCCTACATTGAACAAGATGTCAGAGACCCCGGGACGCAAATGAACGGGGAGGTGGTTGGTGAGGGCGGGGGTGGTCTTGCTGCTGGGACACCATGGATTGCCCCCAGAGGAGGGAATTCCCCCCCCCCCCCCCAAGACCGCTAGAAGGTCACCATCTCTCAACTGGCAGTGCCTCCATGCAGCATCAGGCCCCTCCAACTTCAGCAAAAATCAGACTGGAGGTGGAGGGCTGCCCGTAAGTGGCTATTAAGCCAGACAAAATGGCAGGGGCCAGTACAACATCAGGCATGCTGCACAACATCAGCCCTTGCCATTTTGGGCACCCAAAATGGCAAAGACCAGTACAAAATCCTGCCCCTAGTCATCAGCAGACAAGAAACCCAATGGGACTTCTACCACAATTTCAAAGAAGCCGTGGTCATGAAAATGTTGGAAAGCTAAGCACAGACCAGAGGCATTCCCATGGGGAGGGAAGGGAAAGAACACTGGAGGTTCCACTCAACCTGGGTCTCATACACTTTCCAGATACTACCCATGGAATGACTTTGATATATGCCTAAGATTTCTGCTCAGCTCAGTGAGGGAAGGTGGTTAATGCAGCAAGACTACAAATGGAGAAACGAAAGGAAAAAACAAAAGCACAAAAATCTCAAAAAGTCCCAACACCAAATCAATTGTTCAATGATTCCCACAATAAAGAAAAACATCTGTTCAAACAATAGGGCACCTTTCAATATAAGTGTATCTGTTGGCTTTCTCTAGTTCTCTTCACACGAATAAGATCACAGTAAAATCAAAGAATGTACACAATTGCAAAGACTGACAGTTAACCAGTGATAAACTCCAAGTTGATAGTTATTGTACATTTAATGCTGCTCAAAAACTGGCCAGAGGAAACAAATACCACAATCCGAAATTTTAAAAAAATCAACCATTCCCTGCAGCCAGTGCTATTTTAAAATATATTTTATCTAAGCCAAGTTCTTCAGCGTGTCTCTAATGCTTCAGGGTTGTATGCCTCTTACCAAATGCCAATTCATTTCAGTTTAGAAGACAATTCTTGGTTTCATTGGATTTCTAACATACTAGCATATTAGCATCATCAACAGTGGTGCAAGCTATAAGAAATATAGACTGAATGTTTGAAAATAGTTTGCCAATTACTCTTCAAGGAGAAGAGCATTCTCCAAAATTGCCACATGATACTAAAATATCAAAGGAAATATCTGTTCACTGACTGTTACTTATTGTGATTTATTTTTGAATGGTAGCCCTAGGCGTGAATTTCCTCGAGGCGTCTCCTGTTCTGCTGCTGTAGCTTTGCCAGAAGTTAAGCAGAAACACTTTTTACATATGTTTCCAGTTATGGCAGCCGATTGGGAGAAGCCATAAGGAAATGTATTCCTTTTACAGCAGACATTTTGTTTAGAATCAGTTCTTTGGTGATGTTATGAATTCCTTCTCAAAAAAAAGCACGATACAACAGCACCAACTTGCATTTATATAGCATGCTTAATGTAGCAAAATGCCCCAAGTTGTTTCACAAGAGTGTTATCAACCAAAATTTGACACCGAGCCAAAGAAGGAGATGGTTTTAAAAAACATCCTAAAAGGAGGAGGAAAGAGAGGTAAAGAGTTGGAGAGTTTTATGAAGGGAATTCCAGAGCTTAGGGTCTCGGCAGCTGAAAACAAAGCCACTCATGGTGGATCAATTGAAATCAGGGATGTACAAGATGGGAAAATTGGAGGACAGCAGACATCTGAGGGCTCTAGGGCTGCAGGAGGTTACAGAGATAGGGAAAGGTGAGGCCACGGAGGGATTTTAGAAGTTCCCAGAACAATGTATGTCAGCAAGTACAGGGGTGATAGGTGAACTGGACTTGATGTGAGTGAGGATACAGGGAGCAGTGTATTGAATGAGCAAGATTCTAATACAATGCCTTTAAAATAGTAAAATGTCTTAAGGTGTTTCACATGAGCATTTTCAAACAAAATCTGACACCAAGCCACATAAGGAGATATTAGGGCTTTGTCAAAGAGGTAGGTTATAAGGAGCATCATAAAGGATGAAAGGGAGGTAAAGAGGCGGAGAGTTTAGGGAAGGAATTCCACAGCGTAGGCCTCTGCAGCTGAAGGCACGGTCATCATTGGTAGATTGATTAAAATTGAGGCGGCTCAAGAATAAAGAGCTGACGGGCAGCTTTCCCAGATCATGGATCTAGGTTTTAAGACTGTATCAGTGGAAGTCCATTCATTATAAATGGGTTACAATCAGGGTTACAATGAGAAAACCTAGACCATGATGTCACTGAGGTTTCAGATGGAATTATACATTAAAGGAGTCATTTTTCAAATACACCTAGTGGCAGGAAGACTTGTGCTGCTAGTGCATTTCGCAAAATTGCAGGTGTTGCTCATCATCTTCCAAAATGTGGTGATTATGGGTGAGGTTTCTCGCTACCACCATCAATTCAGAAAATTCAGGCTAAAATGTCTTCTCCCACCTACCTCTGACCAGAAGTTTTGAAGCACAAGGGAAACAGTGAGACCTACTAATAAATGTGCAGGTTTTCCAACAATAAAAATTGTTTTTATCAAGAACTCACATTTTCACTGCTGCTATCAATAAGTAACTTTACACAGCAGAGCATCTTTTTTAATGAAAGAATCCATAAAGTAGTGCAGGTCAGTAAATGTCAAAAAAAGAAATGTAGTTTGGTAACGGATACACATAATAGAGGAGTGTGAAATTATCTCCGATTATTAGATGATCCCAGTGCAAATGCAAATATTTAAGGGAGGAACACTCAGTATTTTTACAGCTTGTTGACTTTACTCATCCCTTCTGCTGAAATCTCGCTGGGTATAGTTCCTTGCGTACCAGTTGTCCTTCGGTACTGTACCCAAGTGGCTTTTGCTCACAAACAAACCTTAACAGTTTTGACAGTGATGCACTGGCATGCCTTTCAACTGGGGACCATCAGGCTGAGCACAATTCTGTTCTCATCCAATGCCCACACATTTGAAATTGCAACAGACCTCAGTCAGCAGTGATCAAAAGTGGGGATTCCAGCCCATTTTTCTCTCCTTCATTCAGAGATGCTGATGCCAACTGCAGTGCCTCTACTGGCTCTTGATTGAATCACCTAAATGAGAACCTGGGATCTTCCTTGTTTGCATGATTCATTTACTCACCGAATAAAACTGCTGAGCAATCAGGGGAGCCTCGGAATCCTTACACTTAATAGGAAATTAACATGATAGTGATAAATGGGGGATAAAATCAGTACATGAAGCAAACTTAGTTATAAACAAAATTGTCTCTTAAGTGGAATTAGCCTGTATAAGAATAGAAGTACAGTAACCTCCTGATCCAATCAAGTTCTTTGACTAGTTTATCAATTATTTTAATTGCAAGGTATAAAAGTTCCAAAAGCTTCAGAAACAAACATGAAAACTTCAGCAAAAGGTCAAAAAAATGTATTCAACCCCTTGGGAACTATTCACCAAACCATCCTATTTTAGGTATTCACTACAGATTCAGTCAATGTGTTCCAGTATTAAGTATTAAGATGCTTCCATTGAGAGGATGATCAAAAAGCCTCCTTTCAGTGCTTTTTTTTTTCTAGTAAAACGTCAAGAAATTGGCATCACACGCAGCATCCAACACTATCTGGTAGGAACAGATGCCTTTTGCTGGTAAAAGTATGCTTCCTATAGTAAGCAGTTTGCATGGTGGAATGAAATCTGGAATCCCATACAAGTCAACAAAAATGACATATGCCTGCTTCAATAGCTAATGCTCCCCAGAAGGCATCATATGAAAAGGAAAACATGGTTGAGTAGAGGGTGTGTACCAAAAATAAATGAACAAGAGGTTATGGTTCCATTGATGTAAAGCTAGAAATTACCGTTGCTAATATTAGCAGATGAATGCTCAATGCATAAGCTTTCAGCCACTCTCTGCAAGACCCCACCACATAAAACCTCTTTGCCTTGCTACTTCTTTCCCTGCTCTCAATATCATTTTTGTTTGAGCTTTTTAGTCATCTTTCCCAACTCTTATTTTGGAGATGGCAGATGCTAAATGTTAATGAGACACTTTGGGACGTTGATTACCCTAAACAAATGCAAGTCGTTTTATCGTCCAGTGGAGGCATTATTTGAAACAAAGGGGTTAACACCTAAATTAATATAGCAGACAAAGGAATGCCATACGAATGTATTAAGCATTTTCCAATGATATTTCCAAGCTGAAGTTTGTACAGGAAGCATTTCAGCAGAAAAAGATTGAAAGGCAAACATAAGATTGCTTAGCACTTGCCACATGTGGGCATCTGATGGATAACCTACTGTCATACAGAGCCTCGTAAGTAGCAAATGTAGATCAGGGAATTAGCGCTTTACTGTGATATTTTGATGTCCAACCTGCACTCACAATCTGGAGAGACTCTGTGCTGGCAGCAGAAACTCACAAAATTGCCTCAGTGTTGTTTTGCTGGGAAAACAGGGTATGCCGACATTTCACCAAACGTCAGAAGATCTGTAACAAATTCAATATTTTTCACAATAATTATACCTTGTTGGTTTTGGAAAAGGTTTTCAAGAAAAAGATTCTTAATAAATAATAAAAGCTATAGAAATTTGGTATCTTTAGTTCATGAGAAAAATCCTTTGCTGTATATAACTACCTATATCATTTTATAAAAGTTAACCAAGTGCTGTGGCTAAAAAAAGGAACACCCTTAATTCTTGCCAATTTAAAGACTGTTAAAAGAGAAGGCAACAAGCTAAAAATGTCTTAAGGCCCGTTTTTAGTTGCAGGAGTCACAATTCGCGATCTGCCCAAGCCCATTTCCGCTGAGACAGGCAACACGCAAACTTCGTGCTGCCTCCTCAGTTAAATGATTGTGGCATTGGAATGAGTTGGGCCTGCGCTGCTGGCTGCCTGAGTGTTCAGCAGGGAGCCCAGTAGTGTCTGCTGATAGCACATGGCATAGCTAGCCTGCTCCTCTTCAGGCCAGTCTGCCCCACTTAAAGGGGCACTGCACTCTTTAGATGGAAGCTGCTGCTGACTGCCTGTACTCAGTTTGGCTACAAGTAAGATCTGCACAAATGGAGACCCACCACCCCCAGGAAGAGAGGGGGATCCTAGGTTTCATTTGAGGACCTCTGGCTTGATAGCAGTGCTATGGAGCCAAATATCTAGCCTAACAATTTATAATGATGAATAAAATGTGGAGATACTTACCACTAGGATCAATTCTTTGGCTGCACCCAGCTGAGCAATTATGTGGGACTAAAAACGGTCAAAAATCCCTTCACTGACTTTAAGAAACAGTTGTGTAATAAAATGTAACTCATTTTGTAAGCACTACCTGTTCTATGGATTTTGTTAGTGGACATAAAGTGCCATGGTGGCATTGCTGCCCCAATATGACGGCAAGCTATTTTAAATTACCAAAATGTTAGTTAAATACATTTAACTATAATTCTGATTTAATGATCGGCCCTCGTTTTTGTGAATGACGGGAAAAACACACGTGCCTTTGGGTTTACGACTGTTAAAACCTGGCGGCACCAGGCACATCACCACGACAGGTGGCAGCCTTGAGCATTACTGCATAGGGGCAGGGGGTTTCAGAGGTCATTGTAGGACTATGTTGCTGCGTGCTCTGCAATGGATCCGGAGTCCCAGGGGCTCTGCAAGGGTGTTAAGTATGGGTTTGGAGAGGGCTGTATTGGGTTACCAAACTGCTGAGTGAGATGTTTGGTCGCTCACTCTGCCGGAACAGAGGGTGGTAGATCAGCAAGGTTGGGCTCTGAGATCCAGTGACTCCGCTGAGAGAATTGTCAAAGCCTCAGTTGCTAAGGCAGGGTCGTCTCTGCATCGACAGTGCTCTGCATGCCCACAGGATGTATGAGTCACATACATCCTGTATTTTTGGAACCCTGTGGTGTGATACAGCACCTCCATAAGAGGGAGGGACAACAGGTTGCTGTCTATAAAGCTCCACAATGACAGCAACAGCTGCCGGCCATGCCAAGAAGGGCCCACATATGCCAGAGTCTACCAGACTCGGATCAGCTCCCTCCAAATGTCCGATAGCTGTCAGCAAAGACTATGGCTCTCCAAGGAGGCTGTCGCCTACTGCATGACTGGTTGCGATCTTTGGAATTTGGGTGTCACCCTATGCCAGTAGCCCTGAAGATCACCGTTGCACTAAACTTCCACACATCTGGATCATTCCAGGGACATGTGCGGGTTCTCCCAGGCAGCAGCCCACCATTGCATCAAGGAGCTGACCAATGCCCAGTTCAAGAGGGCCAGCGACTATGTGCACTACTGGACTGAATCTGAGTCAGGCTGAGAAGGCCATCGGATTCAAAGCCATCACTATATCCTGGGTTGCAGGATGTGATTGATTGCACACATGTGGCCATCAAGGCTCTCATGGACAAGCTGCCTTCATCACAGGAAGAGCTTCCATTTAATCAATGTTCAACTGGTGTGCAACCACTGAAAGTGTTTCCTGCAGGTGTGTGCCCGTTTCCCAGGAAGCACCCATGACACCTACTTACTTTGACAGACCTAGAAGCCCAGCTTTTCAGGTCTCCCACTCACCCTTCAGGCATTGATTCTCAGGGACAAAGGAATCCCATTGAAGACATGGCTACTGACACCTGTAAGGAACCCTCACAATGCAGCAGAGGAGAGGTACAACAATTGCCACAGCTCCATTCAAATGACCATCAAGCAGGCCATTGGTCTGCGGAAGATGTGATTCCACTGCTTTGATTGATCTGGTGGAGACCTGCAGTATGTCCCGGCGACAGTCTTGCATATCGTTGTGGTCTGCTGTGCTCTACACATTCCAGCACTGCAGGAGGGGGGGAGGCCTTACATGATGAGGAAATGCCTGAGCAACATTCATCCACTGATGGAGGATCGACAGGAGGGAGAGGGACAAGCAGCAATGGATGGTGAAGACCCTGTACAGGAGCCCAGATGGGTTGAGCAATTTGTAAAGGAAGGAATAGACAACCTCAAAGATTCATTTCCAGCCAGTCAGATGTCCAGAGTCAAAATAAAGGCTCACCTTAATGCATGAACTCTGTCGCCTCCTTTCTATTTGTGTTCCCTGTCTTGTGATCGGCTGCAACGCACGCTTGTGCCCATGAGAGACCATATGTTAGCTAGGGTTCTCATCACATTGGCATGTTAATGAGGGCTGTGGTCACATTTATGAATTTCTGTAAGAGGGAAGTCAGCAGCTCATAATTAAGGCATAATACACACGGCTTTCAGATAATAATGGTTAATAATTTGGCCAAAAGAGCTTTAGATTAATCACTACATAACATATTTGTTACACCAGTGAGACAAAGTTGTGGCTAGGTGGTCTTCTTAATGCGTTTGCAAGTGCTCCTACACAGTATGATCCTTGTGACAGCAGCTGGGATGGAAGCAGACTGCTGATCAAGCTGCCCTTTGGCCTGTGACAACTTTGGTGGGCACCCTCTTGCTGCCTGACGTCTGGAAGGCCCTGGCTGCCTCAGGGCTTCCTGCACTGGTGCAGGTCTCTCCTCAGGTGTCACGGCTACTGGAGCTGGGCTCACCTGTGGAGGAGCTGAGGAGCCAGTGTCCGCACTTAGAGTGCCCTGAGGGAAGGCCCCAGATGTGGATGACAGCCTCTCCTCCTCCCTTT
This sequence comes from Heterodontus francisci, assembly GCF_036365525.1. Taxonomy (NCBI): domain Eukaryota; kingdom Metazoa; phylum Chordata; class Chondrichthyes; order Heterodontiformes; family Heterodontidae; genus Heterodontus; species Heterodontus francisci. Next base: position 99,542,268 of record NC_090381.1, on the reverse strand, counting down.
GAAGGCTCACTTGAACCTTCCTGGTCACCAGAGAAGGACGAGGAACGGGAGAAGTATCCAGGTTCCTGTATCTTCTCACCTTGCCACTGCTGCGTTCAGCTCATGGCCAAGGCAATGGTGTGCAGGTCTGCGCACATCTTTGGGAGCTGGCTCTCCATTAGGGTTGTCAACCTCTTGATGGAGAAAGCCATGCCCTCACATGCCAAAGACATGGCAGCAGTCATGTCAGATGTTGATTGTACCTCTCTAACACCAGCATGCCCTGTGCTGTTGAGAGGCTTGTCATCATCCTGGGACTCAGCACGGGCCTGGCCACCCACCGTCCTCTGACTGTCAGAGGCCTCGGCTATCTCAGCCTCAGCCAGCTGCTCGGGCACGTATGTGGCGCTCTCACCAGCCTGTGACTCTGATTCAAATGCCAAGCAGGTACCCACTGAGTTGAACATATCTGCACTGGTGGAAGGTGCAGGAGCATCATGGGATGGTGCATCCTGAGTGGTCCTCCTCCTCAGAGGACATCTGTCCCCCTATGGCTGCAGTCTCCTGCTCCCACCACGTGATTGGGGGAGGAATCCGCGTCTCCACTATACAAAAGGCCACCCGATCACGGTGGGTTGGCTGCCGACGTGATGGATGGGAACAGCGCCCATTTTTGGGCCTGCCACCGATCCCGGTGATGGGCTCATTAAATTCAGCCCATTGAGGGTCTTCGACCATGAAGAAACGGTCTAGTGAGAATGAGGAACTTAAAGAAATTAGTATTAGTAAAGAAATAGCACTGGAGAAGTTAATGGGACTAAAAGTTAACAAGTCCTCTGGAGCTGATGACTGCATCCTAGGGTGACCTTCTAGAATTCCCTATATTCTAGAATGGCCCCTGTAGATTGGAAGATAGCAAAGGTAAACCTGGTATTCAAGAAAGGCGAGTAAAGACAAAACAGGAACTATGGGTCAGTTAGCCTGACATGAAGCATTGGGAAAATGCTAGAATTTATTAGAGTCAGAGCACAGAAACAGGCCCTTCAGCCCATCGTGTCTGTGCCAGCCTTCAAGCACCTGCCAATTCTAATCCCATTTTCCAGCACTTGGCCCATAGCCTTGTATGCTATGGCATTTCAAGTGCTCATCTAAATACTTCTTAAATGTATTGAGGGTTCCTGCCTCTACCACCTCTTTAGGCAGTGCGTTCCAGATTCCAACCACCCTCTGGGTGAAAATTTTTTTCCTCAAATCCCCTCTAAACCTCCTGCCCCTTACCTTAAATCTATGGCCCCTGGTTATTGGCCCCTCTGCGAAGGGAAAAAGTTTTTTCCTATCTAATCTGTCAATGCCCCTCAATTTTGTATAACTCAATCATGTCCCCCTCATCCTTCTCTGCTGTAAAGGAAAAGAACCCCAGCCTTTTCAGTCTCTCTTCATAGAGAAAATGTTCCAGCCCAGGCAACATCCTGGTGAATCTCCTCTGCACCCTCTCCAATGCAATCACATCCTTCCTATATTGTGGTGCCCAGAACTGTACACAGTACTCCAGCTGTGGCCTAACTAGTGTTTTATACAGCTCCATCATAACCTCCCTGCTCTTATATTCTATGCTTCGGCTAATAAAGGCAAATATCCCATATGCCGTCCGAACCACCTTATCTACCTGTGCTGCTGCTTTCAGTGATCTATGGACAAGTACATCAAGGTCCCTCTGACACTCTGTACTTCCTAGGATCCTACCATCCATTGTATATTCCCTTGCCTCGTTAGTCCTCCCAAAATGCATCACCTCACACTTCTCAGGATTAAATTCCATTTTCCACTGCTCTGCTCATCTTACCAGCCCATCTATATGCAGTGGTTAGCACCGCAGCCTCACAGCTCCAGGGACCCGGGTTCGATTCTGGGTACTGCCTGTGTGGAGTTTGCAAGTTCTCCCTGTGTCTGCGTGGGTTTCCTCCGGGTGCTCTGGTTTCCTCCCACATGCCAAAGACTTGCAGGTTGATAGTTTAATTGGCCATTATAAAATTGCCCCTAGTATAGGTAGGTGGTAGGGAAATAGAGGGACGGGTGGGGATGCAGTAGGAATCTGGGATTAGTGTAGGATTAGTATAAATGGGTGGTTGATGGTCGGCACAGACTCGGTGGGCCGAAGGGCCTGTTTCAGTGCTGTATCTCTAAACTAAACTAAACTAAACTAAACTAAACATCCTGTAATCTAAGGCTTTCCTCCTCACTATTTACGACAGCACCAATTTTCGTGTCATCCACGAACTTACTGGATCATACCTCCTATATTCACATCTAAATCATTAATGTACACTACAAACAGAAAGGGTCCCAGCACCGATCCCTACGGTACACCACTGGTCACAAGCTTCCACTCGCAAAAACAACCCTCAGCCATCATCTTCTGCCTCCTGCCACTAAGCCAATTTTGGATCCCATTTGCCAAATTGCCCTGGATCCCATGGGCTCTTACCTTAAGAAATCTCCCATGCGGGACCTTATCAAAAGCCTTACTGAAGTCCATGTAGACTACATCATCTGCTTCACCCTCATCTACACATCTAGTCACCGCCTCAAAAATTCAATCAAGTTAGACATGATCTCCCCCTGACAAAGCCATACTGACTATCCCTGATTAATCACTGCCTCTTCAAGTGGAGATTAATCCTGTCCCTCAGAATATTTTCCAATAGTCTCCCAACCACTGATATTAGACTCACCAGCCTGTAATTACCTGGTTTATTCCTGCTACCCTTCTTGAATAATGGCACCACATTTGCTGTCCTCCAGTCCTCTGGTACCTCTCCCGTGGCCAGAGAGGACTTGAAAATTTGTGTCAGAGCCCCTGCTATCTCTTCCCTTGCCTCACAATACAGCCTGGGATACATCTCATCTGGTCCTGGGGATTTATCCACTTTTAAGCCCGCTAAAACAGTTAATACTTCCTCCGTTTCTAAATTAATATGTTCAAGTATATCATAATCCCCCTCCCTGATCTCTACACCTATATTGTCCTTCTCCATCGTGAACACAGATGAAAAGTAATCATTTAAAACTTCACCTATATCCTCCGGCTCCCCACACACATTGCCACTTTGATCCCTAATAGGCCCTACTCTTTCCCTGCTTATCCTCTTGCCCTTAATATACATGGAAAATGCCATAGGATTTTTCTTTATCTTGCCCAGTTTTCTCATGTCCCCTCTTCGGTCTAATTACTTTAAGTACCCCCCCTATACTTTCTGTACTCCTCTAGGGCCTCTGCTGTTTACAGCACTCTGAATCTGCCATAAGCCCCTTTTTCCTGATCCAATCCTCTATATCCCTCGACATCCAGGGTTCCCTGGACTTGTTGGTCCTACCCTTCACCTTAACGGGTACATGTTGGCTCGGAACTCACTATTTCCTCTTTGAATGACTCCCACTGGTCTGATGTAGACTTTCCTACAAGTAGCTGCTCCCAGTCCACTTTGGCCAGATCCTGTTTTATCATACTGAAATCAGCCTTCCCCCAATTCAATACCTTTATTTCCAGTCCGACTTTGTCCTTTTCCATAACTACCTTAAATCTTAGTTATGATCACTATCCCCGAAATGCACCCCCACTGACACTTCTACCATTTTTCTGGCTTCATTCCCCAGGATTAGGTCCCGTACCGTCCCTTCTCTTGTAGGATTTTCTACGTACTGGCTCAAATAGCTCTCCTGTATGCATTTTAAGAATTCTGCCCCCTTTAAGCCTTTTGCACGAAGACTATCCCAGTTGATATTAGGGAAGTTGAAATCCCATATTACACTATTATTTTTACACCAGAGATTTGCCTGCATATCTGCTCGTTTATCTCTCCCTGACTGTTTGGAGGCCTGTAGCATACTCCCAGCCAAGTGATTGCCCCTTTTTTTTTGAGTTCTTCCCATTTGGCCTCATTTGAGGAACCTTTGGAGATATGATCCCTCCTTACTGCAGTAATTGACTTCTTGATCAACAGTGCAATACCAGCTCCTCTTTTACCCCCTCCCCTGTCACGCCTGAAGATTCTATACCCTGGAATATTGAGTTGCCAGCCCTGTCCCTCCCTCAACCATGTCTGTGATAGCAATAATATCATAATCCCATGTGGTAAACACCCTCAATTCATCTGCCTTACTAGTAAGACTCCTTGCATTAAAATAGATGCCATCAGCCTTGCATTTTTCACTTGTGCCTTAACAGGTCAATATTTGCTCTGCCTTCCAGCCTGATTATGTTTCATTTCTTTATTTGACTGTGCATCACCCCCTACTGAACCTCTTTGTATCCCATCTCCCTGCAAAATTAGTTTAACCCCCACCCCCCCAACAGCACTAGTAAACCTCCCAGCAAGGATGTTGGGCCCGTTCCAGGCGCAATCCGTCCAACTTGTACAGGTCCCACCTTTGCCAGAAACAGACCCAGTGATCCAGGAAATTAAAGCCCTCCCTCCTGCACCATCTCAGCCACGCATTCATTTGCCTTATCCTCCTATTCCTATACTCACTACCACGTGGCACCGAGAGTAATCCAGAGATTATAACCTATGAGGTCCTGCTTTTTAATCTGTTACCTAGCTCCCTAAATTCTTGTTGCAGGACCTCATCCCTCTTTCTACCTATGTTGTTGGTACCAATGTGTACCATGACCTCTGACTGTTCACCCTCCCCCTTCAGAATGGTGGTTGGAATCTGGAACGCACAGCCTGAAGAGATGGTAGAGGCAGGAACCCTCAATACATTTAAGTAGTATTTTAGATAAGCACTTGAAATGCCAGAGCATACAAGGCTACGGGCCAAGTGCTGGAAAAGGGGATTAGAATAGTGCTTGATGGCTGGCACAGACATGATAGGCTGAAGGGCCTGTTTCCGTGCTGCATAACTGACTCTTATGGAGAAATATGAAGTTATCAACTTTGGTTGGAGAATTAGAAAAACAGAATATTTTTATATGAGACTGCAAAATGTTTGTATTCAGAAGGACCTGGGTGTCCTTGTACACAACGAAAATATGCAACTGCAGCAAGTAATTAGGAAGGCATATAGCATGTTTGCCTTTATTATAAAGGGATTATAGTATGAGTAAAGTCTTACTATGATTATATAGGGCCTTGGTAAGACCACACAAGGAGTACTGTGTAGCATATCCAAGGAAGGATATACTTGCCTTAGAAGCAGTGCAACAAAGGTTCACTAGACTGATTTCTGGGATAAGAGGATTATCCTATGAGGAGACATTGCATATGTACTACTATCTTGTCACTGTGCTATTAGTATTGAATGAGGAAAGCAGACTCTGGGTCAAATTAACAGGAGTTTATTTGCAGGGGTCTTCTTACTAGGGTATCTATATGAACACCGAGTAGCATGAGGTACAGACACGTACATCACATCCTATGATGTTTAAAAGGTCTATACTTAAATCTACCAGCAACAGCTTATGGACATTAAGCCACATCTCCTCCCAAGTCTGACTTCATTCATCATGTCTAATGCAGTGGGCTTCTCACGACTCTGCCATAGCATGTTCTTCTTTTGCTTGTTTGGGGTATTGCGTCTCAGTTCTTCTTTCTCACTTTCCTGTGTATGAATGGAACTATCGGATGACTCATGTTCTGTCTTCACCATCATCTGGGTTATCTGTTTTTGATTGTGTCACCGGTTCATCAGGTCTCTGGTGGCTGGTTCTCTTGATCTTTCAATGCTTTATTCGGATGTGCCAGTACCAAAGATCTTCTATTTCTCCTTATCCTTCCTTGGTCTGTCTGGACTATGTAAGATGGAGGATATGAAGATTCCTCCGTCACTTCCCCATTTTGACACTGGTCTTTCATCCAAAACAAATCTCCAGGTCAGGTCTGTTTGGTTCTTTGCTCTGTAACATCCATCATGATTCTCTAGTTTAGATTACCTTTCTTTCTCTTCTGTCTCATCCTTTCACTGGCCTCAGCACCGACTCGTGGCTGAAGGGTGCTTGGGAGTGTGGGTAGTTGTGTCCTCAACCTCCTACCCATTAGCACTCACATATAGCTAACTCATTTTGGAATAGTGTTGATCAGTAATTTAACAGTGCAAGCTGAAAATCCTCATTTTTCAGTAGCAATTCCATGGTTGGAACACCCCTTTCTGCTTCTCCATCGCCCTGGGGGTACCTCGGTGAACTCATAACACGGGCAAACCCATACGTTTCTGCAAACTGCTAAAATGCCTCATTTGCAAATTATAGACTATGATCAGAGATCACTAGTCCAGAATGCCATGTGTGGTGAAAATCTTTGTGACTTTATTACGGTTTCAGAACTCTGGCCATGGATTGGTTGGACTTCAACCCATCTAGCGTAATAATCCATGACAATGAGGAAAATCTTCCCTCTGCATTCAAAGAGATCCATCCTTAGGCAGTCACATGGCCTGGATGGAAACGAAGACGACATCAGTGGCTCTCTGAAGTCTGTCTGGTAGTAGCACACGTAATGCAATTGGAAATCATGTCTTTAATCTCCTTGGAAACCCTCAGCCACCATACCAAGTTCCTAGCTCTTGCTTGACACTTGGTGATTCCTAAGTACCCTTGGTGCAGTTTCTCAAGGGAGATCTAATCTTAAAGCCCTAGGAATAACTAGTCTTTTGTTGTAGACTAGTTAGTTGTCGACAATAGTAAGATGGCTTTGTTGCTGATAACACTCAGAATTGGGTTATTCAGCATATATTCTGGCCAACCTTCTTGGCAGAACTATTATTTTTTCCACAGACTTTATCCTCTCTGTAGGTTTCTAATTTGGTATAATCTTTGAGCAGTTGCCAGCAAATCTTCGGTTATAGGTAAAGCAAAGACTTCCATTTCCTCCAAGAATGAGACTTCTCCCAGTTCAGGTAGATCACTTGATGCTCTCAATAATGTGTCAGTTGTCACCTGATGCGTCCCTGGGTCATATTCAATTGTTGTGCCATATCTCAAGTTGTAGTTGAAATCTCTGTACGTTTGGGGGGTAATTGCTATCTCCTTGGAATTAAGCAACATTACTAGTTGCTTGTGGTCAGTTTGGATCTTGACCTTGAAGCTCAGAATGTAGTTTGAAAATTTTGCGCATGCCCATGTTGCTGCTAATGCTTCCTTTTCAATCACTTCGTACCTTCATTCTGTCTCAGAACGAAAGAGCGTACACCAGCCTGCATTGTCCATCTTTTTGAACCTGGAACAGGACTGCACCTGATCCTGTTGGCAATGAGTCTGCTGCAATAATGGTCTCTAGTTCTAGATCATAAAGTGCCAAAATCTCCAGTGAAGTCAACATTTCTTTGATCTTCTCAAAAGAATCTTTCTGGCTATCTCCCCAGCACCAGATATTGCTGTGCTTTATCAGTTGTCATAGAGGCTCGTTGCTAGATTTGAGATAATTTCCCTACCTTGTTAACCATATCCATAAATAACTGTAGATCTGTTATATTCCTGGACTCTGGGAAATATTTTATTGCCTTCATCTTGTGGATCCATTGTAATTCCAGATCCATCATTATGTGGCCAAGGAACCTCATTGTCTAGTGTCAGAATGCACACTTGTCATTTAATGTGAACCCTGCCTCTTGTAATCTGTGTAATACCGCTCTTAGCCTTGCATTGTGCTCCTCTTGGTTTGCTCCATGAATCAAAAAATCATCCATGTGGCAGATGATTCCCTCCAAGCCTTCTGGGATTGACATCATTCATTGGAATATCTCTGCTGGCGGCGCAATTCCAAATGGCAATCTGTTGAAGCAGAATCTGCTTAGTGTGGTTAACAGTTTAGACTCCTGATCTAACAGAAACCCTATGTGCATCCACTTTGTGAATATGGAGCTTTTTCCCAATTTTGCAAGGATGTCCTCAATTGATGCCATTGGGCAAATTTCCCTCTGTACCGCTTTGTTGAGTCAGGTAAGGTCCACACAAATCCTAATAGACCCATTTGATTTCCTCACTGGGACCATCCCAGAGCACCATCTCATGGGTTGTCACTGTGGAGATAACTCCTTGGTTTAGTACGGCATCAATTTCCTTCTTTACCTTTTCTAGGGGCGGGTGTGGTACCTTTCTCGGTGTGAATAAGGTATCAGTTCTGCCTCTGAGGGTAATATGGTACTCCATTTTAATTTCCCCGAGCCCTTGTATAGTTTGTGGAATTCTGTTCTAAATTCACTGAGCTGTCTCTCCTGTCCCTTGATCTCTTCTACCTGCATAACAGCTTTAAGGCTAGGCACACTTTTTTTTTTACTAAGGAGCTAATAGGCTTGGTTCCTCCAGGATGATGTTTCTGTGTTAAAGTTGTCTGTATCTCTCCCAGAACCTTCAACTAGATCTCTCCTGGCCTGTATAATTTTTTGTTACTTTTCTTAAGCCTTTCTTTTCTCAGCCACGGTGTTTGATCAGACAAGATAGAAACTGTTGCTCCATATCTAGTTTAAAAGTGGTTTTATTTTCTGCCACTAGAATTTCTGTTTCCCAGCAATCTTTGTTTTTCCCCTGTACTCCTAGGAAGGGAGTATTAATTGTTTGACCCTGATTTATTTCCTCTATCTTTTTTCCAGTCTGCAGCATTTGTTTTCTGGTGTGATAGACCTGCTGAAAGTTCCCCTTTCTCTTGCACCAGAAACATTCAGCTTCCCAGGCTGGGCAACTTTCCCACCAGTGCCATTTTCAGTCACACCTTCTGCAATTCAGTGTTGCTGCCCGTAGGTGTCTTTCCCTCCTCTTTGAGCTTTCAGGTTTTCTCAACGTACCTGACTGATTCCAGAATTTGAGGCTGGACTCCCCCAATCACCCCAACTAGTAACCAATTACTCCTTCATACCTCTGCCTGCTCAATAAAATGGCTTTTTTCAGAGTCAAATATTTTGACTGAAGCTGGTTTGACAATGCTTCGTCGATAACCCCAATTACTATGATTCTGTCCCAAATCAGTTCCTCTCAGACTCCTGTAGTCACAATCCTCTGCTATTTTATACAGATCATTAATAAATTTATCAATACATTGACCAACTTTATGAGTACACCTGTTGAACTTCGCTCTCTCCATGAAAAAAGCATTTGTAAGGGCTGGAAGGCTAGGAACAAACGAATCCCTTGAGGAATATAAAAACAGTAGGAAGGAACTTAAGCAAGGAGTCAGGAGGGCTAAAAGGGGTGATGAGAAGTCATTGGCAAACAGGATTAAGGAAAATCCCAAGGCTTTTTCTACGTATATAAAGAGCAAGAGGGTAACCAGAGAAAGGGTTGGCCCACTCAAGGACAGAGAAGGGAATCTATGTGTGGAGCCAGAGGAAATGGGCGAGGTACTAAATGAGTATTTTGCATCAGTATTCACCAAGGAGAAGGACTTGGTGGATGATGAGCCTAGGGAAGGGAGTGTAGATAGTCTCAGTCATCTCATTATCAAAAAGGAGGAGGTGTTGGGTGTCCTGCAAATCATTAAGGTAGATAAGTCCCCAGGGCCTGATGGGATCTACCCCAGAATACTGAGGGAGGCAAGGGAAGAATTTGCTGGGGCCTTGACAGAAACCTTTGCATCCTCATTGGCTACAGGTGAGGTCCCAGAGGACTGGAGAATAGCCAATGTTGTTCCTTTGTTTAAGAAGGGTAGTAAGGATAATCCAGGAAATTATAGGCCGGTGAGCCTTACGTCAGTGGTAGGGAAATTATTAGAGAGGATTCTTCGGGACAGGATTTACTCCCATTTGGAAACAAATGGACTTATTAGCGAGAGGCAGCATGGTTTTATGAAGGGGAGGTCGTGTCTCACTAATTTGATTGAGTTTTTTGAGGAAGTGACAAAGATGATTGATGAAGGAAGGGCAGTGGATGTTATCTATATGGACTTCAGTAAAGCCTTTGACAAGGTCCCTCATGGCAGACTGAAACAAAAGGTGAAGTCACATGGGATCAGAGGGGAGCTGGCAAGATCTGGCTCAGTCATAGAAGACAGAGAGTAGCAGTGGAAGGGTGCTTTTCTGAATGGAGGGCTGTGACTAGTGGTGTTCCGCAGGGATCAGTGCTGGGACCTTTGCTGTTTGTAGTATATATAAATGGAGGAAAATGTAGCTGGTCTGATTAGTAAGTTTGCTGACGACACAAAGGTTGATGGAGTTGCGGACAGTGATGAGGATTGTCAGAGGATACAGCAGGATATAGATCGGTTGGAGACTGGGCGGAGAAATGGCAGATGGAGTTTAATTCGGACAAATGTGAGATAATGCATTTTGGAAGGTCTAATGCAGGTGGGAAGTATACAGTAAATGGCAGAACCCTTAGGAGTATTGACAGGCAGAGAGATCTGGGCGTACAGGTCCACAGGTCACTGAAAGTGGCAATGCACGTGGATAAGGTAGTCAAGAAGGCATACGGCATGCTTGCCTTCATCGGTCGGGGCATAGAGTATAAAAACAGGCAAGTCATGCTGCAGCTGTACAGAACTTTAGTTAGGCCACACTTAGAATATTGCGTGCAATTCTGGTCACCACACTACCAGAAGGACGTGGAGGCTTTGGAGAGGGTGCAGAAGAGGTTTACCAGGATGTTGCCTGGTCTGGAGGGCATTAGCTATAAGGAGAGGTTGGATAAACTCGGATTGTCTTCACTGGAACGACGGAGGTGGAGGGGCGACATGATAGAGGTTTACAAAGTTATAAGCGGCATGGACAGAGTGGATAGTCAGAAGCTTTTTCCCAGGGTGGAAGAGTCAGTTACTAGGGGACATAGGTTTAATGTGAAAGGTGCAAAGTTTAGAGGGGATGTGCGAGGCAAGTTCTTTACACAGAGGGTGGTGAGTGCCTGGAACTTGTTGCCGGGGGAGGTGGTGGAAGCAGGTACCATAGAGAAGTTTAAGAGGCATCTTGACAAATCCATGAATAGGATGGGAATAGAGGGATACGGACCCCGGAAGTGCAGAAGGTTTTAGTTTAGGCAGGCATCAAGATCAGCGCAGGCTTGGAGGGCCGAATGGCCTGTTCCTGTGCTGTACTGTTCCTTGTTCTTTGAATACATTTTTCCTGATCTAAAATTATCCTTCTAGTGCTTTAATCATTTCACCATTTTTTTTGCGATCCCCAGGGTAGTCAGAATGTCATTGATACTGTCTCCCATGGCATAAAGCAAAACACTCACCTGTTCTTTGTCTGATCGTGCTGTTAAACCTGATGCAGAATGGGACCCATCGAATCTTCAAATCCATCTCGGTCACGATTCGGCCTGGTTGGGCCCCACCGCTCACTTGAGGCTTTCTGGTAATGGAATAGATTTTCAGGTTTCTTTGAAGTCTTCGATCCCTTCTATTTTCTAATGCTGGGAAAGTAGTTTTTACCACTGCCATATATAGTATCTTTCAATGTACTATTCGTATTGAATGAGGAAAGCAGACTCTGGGTCAAATTAACAGGAGTTCATTTACAGAGGCCTTCTTACTAGGGTATCTACATGAACACTGAATAGCACGATGAACAGACTCATGACATCTCATCCCATGATGATTATTAAGGTCTATATACATAAGGTCTACTCAGCAACAACTGATGTCCATTATACTACAGTATAGACTTGGCCTATATTCTAGAATTCAGCATTCCTCCAGTGCTCTGGGAGCACACCTGCAGCCTGCGTGCATTGAAAAATGTGATATGTTTTAACACATTCCACAATAAAATTAAGAACGTAATAATTAGGAGCAGAAGTAGGACATTTGGCATTGTTGGGGAGTCTAGGGCTTGGGGTCAGTGTCTCGAAATGTGGGGTTGGCCATTTAGGACTGAGATGAGGAGAAATTTCTTCACTCGAAGGTTTGTGAATCTTTGAAATTCTCAGCCAGAGAGCTGTGGATGTTCATGCATTGAGTATATTCAAACCAGAGACCGACAGATTTTTGTGTTCTAAGGGAATTAAGGGATATGGGGATAAAGCAGCAAGGTGGAGTTGAGGTAAAAGATCAGGTATGATCTTACTGAATGGCAGAACAGTGCCAAATGTCCTACTCCTGCTCCTAATTATTACGTTATGTTTTTTAACACATTCCACAATAAAATTATCACATTTTCCAATGCACTCTGGCTGCAGGTGTTGTGCCAGAGTACTGGAGGAATGCTAATTTTTAAAAATTCTTTCACAGGTTGTGGGTGTCGCTGGCTAGGCCAGCATTTATTGCCCATCCCTATTTTCCCTTGAACAGTTGGTGAGTTGCCTTCTTGAACCGCTGCAGTCTATGTGGTATAGGTGCACCCACAGTGCTGTTAATGCTAATGTTGTACTGTTGTTGAAAAAGGAGAGAGGGATAGACTGAGTAATTGGAGGCCAATCAGCCTAACCATGTTGGTGGGCAAATTATTGGAAAAATTTCTGACGGTCAGTTTAAAAACATTTAGAAAGGTATGGATTAATCAAGGATTGTCAACGTGGATTTGTTTCGGGAAGGTCATGTCTGAGTAACTTGATTGAATTTTGAGAAGGTAACAAGAAGGGTTAATGAGGTTCATGTTTGATGTTGTCTACATGGATTTTAACAAGGCACAACATGGTAGGCTGGTCAGAAAAGTAAAAGCCCACGTGACCCAAGGACAAGTGGCAAGTTGGATCCAGAATTCAGTGGCAGGAAACAAAAAGGTAATGGGCAATGGGTGTTTTTGTAACTAGAAGGCTGTTTCCAATGGGGTTCCGGAGAGCCAAGTATTAGGTCCCTTGTTTTTTGTGGTATATATATCAATGATTTATACTTAAATGTAGACAGCATGATTAAGCAGCTTACAGGTGATACAAAGATTGTCTGTAAATTGATAGTGAGGAAGATGGAAACTGTAGGAAGATTTCAATGGGCTCTTAAGGTGGTAGAAAAGTGGCAAATGGGATTCAATGTGGAGAAGTGTGAGCTCTGTATTTGGTGAAGACAAACAAGGTAAGGAGATATCCTATTTGGGGCGGCACAGTGGCGCAGTGGTTAGCACTGCAGCCTCACAGCTCCAGCGACCCGGGTTCAATTCTGGGTACTGCCTGTGTGGAGTTTGTAAGTTCTCCCTGTGTCTGCGTGGGTTTTCTCCGGGTGCTCCGGTTTCCTCCCACAAACCAAAAGACTTGCAGGTTGGTAGGTAAATTGGACATTATAAATTGCCCCTAGTATAGGTAGGTGGTAGGGAAATATAGGGACAGGTGGGGATGTGGTAGGAATATGGGATTAGTGCAGGATTAGTATAAATGGATGGTTGATGGTCGGCACAGACTTGGTGGGCCGAAGGGCCTGTTTCAGTGCTGTATCTCTAAACTAAACTGAACTAAACTATAAATATTAGGGTTCAAGAAGTGTAGAGGAACACAGGAAACTTGGTGTACATGTCCACAGATCCCTGGGGATAGTAGGACAGGTAGATAAGGCCATACAGGATACTTTCCTTTATTAGCTGAAGCATAGAATACAAGAGCAGGGAGGTTATATTAGAACTGTGTAAAACACAAGTTAGGCCACAGCTAGAGTACCTTGTACAGTTCTGGTCACCATATTACAGGAAAGATGTGATTGAACTAGAGAGGGTACAGAGGAGATTTACAAGGATGTTGCCAGGAATGGAGAAATGTAGCTATGAGGAAAGACTGGATAGGCTGTAGTCATTTTCTTAGGAACAGAGGAGGCTGATGGAAGATTTAATTGAAGTGCATAAAATTATGAGGGGCCTAGATAAAGTAGATAGGATGGACCTATTTCCCTTCGTGGAGAGGTCCATAGCCAGGGGATACAGATTTAATATAATTCATGGAAAGATTAGAGGGGAGTTGAGAAGAATTCTTTTTACCCATAGTGTGGTAGAGTCTGGAACTCACTGCCTGAAGGGATGGTAGAGGCAGGAATTCTCATCACATTTAAAATATACTTGGATATGCATTTGAAATGCTGAAATGAAACAAGAGCTGGAAAGTGGGATTAGGGTGGATAGCTCTTTTTTGGCTGGCACAGACATGATGGGATGAATGGTCTCCTTCTGTGCCATAAATTTTTCTATGTTTCATGGCATTCTAGGGACATTCTTAAACATCTCAAATTTTGTTTTCACTGTTTATGACAGCATCATAACCTAATTATGCTGCTAACCATGTATGATACTCCATTATACCTTCTTTAATGCACACGTAAAAAGCATTCATTACAAGATATATAATAGGTTAAATAGTCCTTTAATAGTTATTCTTTATCATTTTTAAAGCTGAGAATACACTACAGACTATTACTTGTAGATAAATACCTAGCATTTAGTAGCATGGGAAAGGTTATTAAACTGCACTGGGAGGGTTCCTGGATTTGGGAACACAGGAATGGGATACTGGCCTGAGAAATTCGACCATGTCCACATTTGCACGAGGGTGTGGTGGTGGCCATGAGTATCAATCCTGATTAGTGAGGCCCAAGGTGCAACCAATATTGGGCATCAAGCCTCATTATCATTCTCATTGAGAGCTACCAAATTTCTGTCCAACTCAGCCTTGAATATATTCAATGACCCAGCCTCCACTGCTTTCTGGAGAAGAGAATTCCAAAGATAAACAACCCGCAAAGAAGAAATTCCTCCTCATCAGGCAGACCCCTTATTTTGAAACTGTGCCCCCCGGTCCTAAATTCCCCCACAAGGGAAACATTCTCTCAGCATCTACCCTGTCAAGACCCCTCAGAATCTTATATGTTTAAATAAGATTGTATTCTTCTAAACTCCAATGAGTATAGGCCCAACCTGCACAACTTTCTCATAAGACAACCCCTTCATCCCAGGAATCAGCCTAGTGAACCTTCTCTGCTTCCAATGCAAGCATATCCCTCCTCAAGTGAGGAGACCAAAACAGTATGCAGTATTCCAGGTGCAGTCTCACCAATGCCATTTACAGTTGTAATAAGACTTCCCTACATTTATACTCCATCCCTTTGCAATAGTGGCCAGCCAACATTCCATTTGCCTTCCTAATTACTTGCTGCACCTGTATTCTAACTTTTTGTGATTCACGTACAAGGACACCCAGATCCCTCTGTAATGCAGCATTCTGCAGTCTCTCTCCATTTAAAAAATTCTGATTTTTCGTTCTTCCTGCCGAAGTGGTCAATCTCACATTTTCCACATTATATTCCATCCGCCAAATGTTTGCCCACTCACTTAACCTGTGTCCTTTTGCAGGCTCCTTGTGTCCTCCTCACAACCTGCTTCCCTTACTATCTTATAGGTCTGCAAATTTGGCTACAATACACTACCTCTTTGTGGGTCAGGAGGAGCAGTTTTATTTTAAGCCAACCAACAAATTCTGATGTCAAATTGCAAGTTATATGAGACCAGAATTAGGTTGTCAGGAGGTGGTTCTTTTCCCACTGAATCATGGACCTGTGTAACAAGCTGCTGGTTTGGGCAGTAAACACCAATTTGCTGTATTCTTTCAGGAGAGAGCGGGACCTGATTCTAGCTGGGGCGGAGGTTAGTTATACAAAACAACATTAACCAGGGCCAGAGTGGTCTCCTGGACTAGTTTTGTTTGGGGTCAGAAAGGAATTTCAACATTTTTCCCCTAAATTGATCTAGGATTTTGATTTGTTTTGCCTTTCCCAGGCGATACATGGCTTTTGGGGGAGGTGTGAATATATTGTGATGCACTAAGGCATTGCAGTTGTTTGAGAAAGGCTGGATGGACCAGAGGGATCTTTCCTGTCTGTTAATATTTGTAATTGTTACTGTAATGACAAGAGTTGTAAATGTGATCGACCTCGTACATTAGAAGTCTTAGCTTATGCTATCTTTCCACAAAAAAACTATTCTCTTCAGCAATGCTGCAATCAGTTTATTTAAGAGTGAAGACTACAGCCTACTTAAGAGCAGTCCCCAACTAAAGTGGAATATTTGTGTGGCAACGTCTTGACAGTGATTTGTTTAACTCATGCTTGCTCGGCATACTTTGTTAAAGGCAATATTCTTTACTGCCACCCTGTACTTGGAAAAGTTAAGCTTTAATATAAGACTAATATTTCATTGGCTTTATGTGGTATAGCTGTGTTTTTCCCCTCCTATGATCCAGATATTGTTGCTACAGAATCTGTATAGTTGTGGCTTCATAATTATATTTGAAAGCTTTCACTTGTTACTGGCTCTTTAAAACAAGTTACTTAAGTGATTTCCTATCCAATGACATACCCCACCATTTGAAGATCACCATACCCTGCTACGTTAATGTTGCTTCAGTTTATTCTAGCCCGTTCTCTTGGACAGAAAATTCATAAGGATACAATAGGCTACATTTCCCTCTGCTTCCTGAGTTATCATCTTAGTTTCTTTTAAATGAACCCAGAATGTAATAACATGCATGCACATTCAGGCTATTTTATGCAATGGATTTTCATTGGCTGAATTTTGCCATTTCTGCCAAACATGTGTTTCCAATGATTCAATATTTCTCACTAGCTAACACCACCTTCATAATATGTTTGAGAATCTCAGTGTGCAATAATTTTGCAAAATGGCTGTCATAAGGGTATAAAGCTTTCACAGTTCAATCCCTGATTGTCCTGTGCATCATATTGGAGAGTTATTGTGTTAGTGGTAGAACAGCTCACACCAAGGCAAGCTGCATGGACATATACAAATGAGTGTCTATCCATCACTTTAGGGCTTCTCAGCAGGTCCTCAGAGTTCAAAGGTAAGCTAAGATTACTACAATAAGGTAGTTGCACTGGACCCCATATGCTAATGAAGTGAAGTGATTGAGTAATATTTTTTGCCTAAATGAAATGCTAGCAAGGTTGTAGGAAGGATAGTACAAGTGATGTTAAACAGGCAGATGTCCAGTCACCAAAATGAGGAAGCCGATGAGTCTTTGATCCACAACTGTTTTATTGGCAATTTTAAAAAGTAGTAGAATGCATGGGTATGCGACGTAGACGCATGCAATCGCGATGCCTCATGATCATCACCTTCTCCCATGTTCTTAAAATCAGAGAGATACAGCATTGAAACGGGCCCTTCAGCCCACTGAGTCTGTGCCGACCATCAACCACCCATTTATACTAATCCTACATTAATCCCATATTCCCTACCACATCCCCACCTTCCCTCAATTCTCCTACCATCTACCTACACTAGGGGCAATTTACAATGGCCAATTTACCTATCAACCCGCAAGTCTTTGGCTGTGGGAGGAAACCGGAGCACCTGGAAGAAACCCACGCGTTCACGGAGAACTTGCAAACTCCACACAGGCAGTACCCAGAACTGAACCCGGGTCGCTGGAGCTGTGAGGCTGTGGTGCTAACCACTGCACCACAGTGCTGCCCTTCTTGGTGTTTGAAAATTCATTTCGCATCGCTGGCACCCACAAACAATATGCTAATATGGTTGGATTACCATGTTGTATTACTAAAATTTTCCTGTCATGTCTGATAACTTTCCATTCCCTATGCCCTCTCTTATAATAAAGATCTCCAGAACTAAAGTCTTTCCCAGACCGTCTTATGTGATGTCTTACGCTCTGAATTTTCTCAGATGCTTCAGTCTGGATAAACACTCTCCTGCCAGCATGTGGTGCATTTAGGTGAGCAGAGAAAGTAGAGCTAATAGTTGTTTCCTCCAGGGCCGGAGGATCGTCATAGTATGGAAGGCAATTTTGGATTACAGTTGTATACCAATTGGTATGGGCTATACCCCCCGAAACATTTGTAAAGAATTTTTTGCATGTACTGCCCAGGCCAGAGCAGTTTGTAGCTTACAGTTTGGTTGATTCGTCAGTATTTTGTGAAACATATCCAACTTTCCCATGATTTCTCACAATCCATTGCTGAATGGACTTTCTGCAGCAGTGTTCATAACTACAATATTGGAGTTCACACATCCCTAAACTTGTCATTTGCAAATTCCCCTCTGTCACGTCAGAAATTTTGCCAGTGTTCCAAGACCTGTACCAACCCACTTTTCCATAACTTTATCCACTATTGTCCTCGTTATTTATTACCATAGATAAATGGAACCTAGTTGCCAATAAAACAAAAGACAAAATGCAACAGATAAATACTTTCATATCTGTCCCACACTTTCAGCTCCATAGCCGCCACCATTAAATTCCCGAGCTAATGGGACACTCACGACTGGGTACAGCAGTGTCTTCTGATATTTAATATCAGATGTCACATTGAGATGTGATTTGTTCAACAAGGGAGTCGTATTCTTTATCCACAACTCCAGCATCTTTTAGTAGTAGCTTTTTCTGCTCTGAAGGATGGGCAAATTGTCTGTGCAGCTTCCAGATAATTCTCCTCTTGTTAGAGACTCTTCCCTCCAGACGTCAATAATACTTCTTGAACATCTCGGAGAGAAGCACTATTTCCTCAACGGAAACCAATAATGTCCTGATCCAGTGAATTGTAAATTTACTGCTTTACCGAAGATAAATACTTGGTCATTCTCCATGTCAAACCTCACCTTCGCTTTTTCCATCAAAGATTTACTCTTCAACAGCGGTAGGCAACTCTGAACCACATTACTGCTGATAAAATGACACATTCCTGCTATTTCACACGGGGGAGGGGGGGGCGGGGGTGGAATCCCACTCTCTTTAAAAAAAGAGATTAACGTCCTATTGTTTCCAAACCCAAAGCAAGCAGTGGTTGCATATTCTTTAACTTTACTTCTATCTGCCTTATCAAGAGATTCCAAGTATCAGTTCAACCAATCAGTGGTTAGCACCGCAGCCTCACAGCTCCAGTGACCCGGGTTCAATTCTTGGTACTGCCTGTGTGGAGTTTGCAAGTTCTCCCTGTGTCTGCGTGGGTTTCCTCCGGGTGCTCCGGTTTCCTCCCACAGCCAAAAGACTTGCAGGTTGATAGGTAAATTGGCCATTATAAATTGCCCCTAGTATAGGTAGGTGGTAGGGGAATATAGGGACAGGTGAGGATGTGGTAGGAATGTGGGATTAGTGTAGGATTAGTATAAATGGGTGGTTAATGGTCGGCACAGACTCGGTGGGCCAAAGGGCCTGTTTCAGTGCTGTATCTCTAAATCAAAAAAACAAACTCCACACACTGTTGAGGTACAGCCACTATCTAATATCACACAATTGAATGAATGAGCAATCAAAATGCTCATGGCTCAACTCAAGTTTTCAGTCACCAATATGATTATGGTCATATCGTTCATTATCATATTCATCAGAATCGTCCATTTCATGAGTCACTTCAAATACTGGATTCCTGGTTCTATGACAATTCCTTGCAGAGTGATACTTAGACTCACACCAAAAACACTTAACCACTCCCCACGCATCTCTGGGATTCATTCGCCTTCAGCTATCATCCCAACCTTGCCTTTTGTTTTGATCTACATTTCTATCAAAAGTGCGATCCACTTCAAAAAGGTCTTTCAGCAACTCTCTCTGTACAAGCACCCACGACTAGGCCCATGTCGATTTTGAGAGCCAGTAATCATGGAGTCCTCCATTCTCTATCACTGCAGAATTCCCAATTTGTGAAATGAAAGTAGCTGGAAATGATTGTTTTCCCAAAAATTTCTTTAGGGCTGCAGTCATTTGCTCAAAAAGAGAATCTTTACCATGGAATTGAAACCATCAAAACCAAACATCTATCTTTAGGAGAGATCTGAGCACAATCTAACAATCTGAACACAGGCAGAGACTCAGGAATTTCTAGACTGATTTTTTTTTAGTCTGTTATATAACCTATCAAATTCCATGACATTCTTCCATGGACTGATTGTCCATCTTAAATTTATCCAAAAAAAACCAACCATGCCTCATAGGCTTCCAACAAATAATCTTTTTTGTAAAGCTTGTCCATAAATTGTATTAGAATTGGCAATCCCTTTTCAGTATCCAAGTCAGTAATATTCAATTCCAAAAACACTTTCTAATCTTGCTTTTTCCTGGTAAAGACAAAGCCAAGGCCATACCTTGCTTCCTGTTGGTTAGGGAAGTGATCAGAGTCCACATTTCCATCTCATTCTTCCATTGTTCATATGGTTCCAAGTCCAAAAAGACCAGTGGGTAATCATTGTTCGAGAGCCTGCAGCGAGAGTCAGCCATTTCACCCTGAAAGCCACCAGGAGCCTTGCTTTGGTTCGAGAAAGAAACTATGTTTTTCTGTATACTCCCACCCGAAGAGATCAAAGTTAACCATTCTCTGCTACCATGTTAAACAGGCAGATGTCTAGTTGCCAAAATGAGGAAGTCAATGACAATCTCTGATCCACATCTGTTTTATTGGCAATTCATAGTTCAGTTCAAACATCAGTTCCCACCCTTTCCTTCGAGACTAACTCTCTGTCCAGAGGCAACTGGGCAAAAACCCAGCCCTTAAATACAAAACTATAATGACCATTACCTCTCTCTATTCACACTGAACTGAGTCCTGTTTAATTAAAGGAACCAGCATTTTCAATATTGTCAATATTGGGTGGCACAGTGGCGCAGTGATTAGCACCACAGCCTCACAGCTCCAGCGACCCGGGTTCAGTTCTGGGTACTGCCTGTGCGGAGTTTGCAAGTTCTCCCTGTAACCACATGGGTTTCCACCGGGTGCTCCAGATTCCTCCCACAGCCAAAGACTTGCAGGTTGTTAGGTAAATTGGCCATTGTAAATTGCCCCTAGTGTAGGTAGGTAGGTGGTAGGAGAATGGTGGGGATGTGGTAGGGAATATAGGATTAATATAAATGGGTGGTTGTTGGTTGGCACAGATTTGGTGGGCCGAAGGGCCTGTTTTAGTACTGTATATCTAAATAAATAAAATGAAAGTCGTAGTTTTACATGAATAACGTTACATGCCATTAATCTACATTTTTTAAGATAGATCCATTGGTTTGAAAGTTAAAAGGGTACAGTTCAGACAGGCATCCATTATTAAATCTCTAACTTCTTCCAGTTCTGATGAAAAGTCATTGACCCTGAAATGTTAACACTGTTTCTCTTCTCACAGATGCTGTCTGACCTGCTGAGTGTTTCCAGCATTTTCTGTTTTTATTCAGATTTCCAGCATCTGCAGTATATTGATGTTGCATTCATTCATGTTAGTTGATCACAGCCAAAGTTACTACTTACAACCATACAAATTATGAGAAGTAGGCTATTTGGCCCCTCGAGCCTACTTCGCCATTCAATAAGATCATGGCTGATCTGCTTGATTCTTGATCTGAATTCCACACTCCCATCTACTCCCGAAAACCTTTGATCCCCTTGCCTAACAAGAATCTATCTACCTCCACCTTAAAAATATTCAATCACCCCACCTCCACCACCTTCTGAGGCAGAGAATTCCAAAGTCGCACAACCCTCTGAGTGAAAGCATTTCTCCTCGTCTCTGTCCTAAAAGGACAACCCCTAATTTTAAAACAGTGCCCCCTAGTTCTGGACTCACCCACAAGAGGAAACATCCTTTCCACATCCACCTTGTCAAGACTGTTCAGGAATTTATAGACTTCAATCGGGTCTCCCCTCACTCTTCTAAACTCCAGTGAAAACAAGCCCAGTCTGTCCAACCTTTCCTCATAAGACAACCTGCTCATTCCAGGTATCAATCTGGTAAGCCTCCTCTGAACTGCCTCCAACGCATTCACATCCTTCCTTAAATAAGGAGACTAAAAACTGCGCACAGTATTCAAGATCTGGTTTCACCAATGCCCTGTATAACTGAAGCATAACATCCTGACTTTTATTTTCAATTCCTCTCATAATAAAGGGTAGCATTCCATTAGCCTTCTTTTTTACTTGCTATACCTGCATACTAACCTTTTATGACTCATGCACTAGAACACCTAGATCCTTCTGCACCTTGGAATTCTGCAGTCGTTCCCCGTTTAAGAAATACGCTGCTTTTTTATTTTTCCTGCCAAAATGAACAACTTCACTTTTTGCCCACTCACTCAACCTATCTATATCGGTCTGCAACCTCCTTATGTCCTCTTCACAACATACTTTCCTACCTATCTTTGTGTCATCTGCAAATTTAGCTACCAAACCATCGCTCCCCTCGTCTAAGTCATTGATATAAATCGTAAAAAGTTGAGGCCCCAGCACAGACCCCTGCGGGACTCCACTCATCACAGTCTGCCAATCAGAAAAGGACCCATTTATGTATACTCTCTGTTTTCTGCCAGCCAACCAATCTTCTATCCATGCTAATATGTTACCCCCTACACCATGAGCTCCTACTTTATGCAATAACCTTTTATGTGGCACCTTGTCAAATGCCTTCTGGAAATCCAAGTACAGTACATCAATGGGCTCCCCTTTATCCACAGCACATGTTATCTGATACAGTCTTCTAGTCCTTTTACTGTCTCGGTCTCAAATGGTATTGAAGATCTCTTCACTGGCATTGACATGCTGAAGGAGAGCGTGAGATCATTGTTAATCAGGGCAAACTATCAACTGAATTTGGATAAAATCTTAATTCTCAACTCTCACATTTTTAATCAAGATGTTTGAACATAAAAAGAACTGCTCAGATCAAGCCTCCTAGCTGGCAAAATCAGCTGATTTATTCATTATGCGGAAACCTGCACACCCACCCCGCATGCTGATCCATGTTCCTACCAACAGAATCAGGTAGCCGGCCTTCTATGTTCCACACAGCTTGCCAGTTAGTTCACTGAGCAGCCAGTCAGTGTGGCTATTTTCTTAGCTTGGGGCATATTTGGTAATATGACACATCCACAAAAGCAGATACCATGGTTCATGAATCACAAGGGCTCAGTCAGGACCCAGCATATCTCTGGAGACTGGTTCATTGAGAAAGGTGAGATATACTGCACTCCATGTGGCTGAAAATGGGCGTTACTGGGAAGGTGCCAGCCAGATAAATGGTCTGGACATTTGAAGAAAATAACATTTTTTAAAATAAAGCCTGAATCAACTCTTCACACAGAGGACCAAAGGGTATATGGCTGGAGTCGGGGGAAGGCTTGGGCAAACTCAGCTCCTCCCCACTGGCAGATAGGTACTGGATTTTACAACTCCCGCTGCAGGTAGGTACTAGGGATGCACCCATAGTGGCGCTTGGACCTGCCTGGTCCTTGCAAGTTATGTGTCCTCCCATTGGCTCTGTAAACTCTGGTAGGGTCTGAGCAGAAGGGTATTGCAATCTTAGAATTTCTGGTACTAATAAATATATATTGCACTTGCACTCCAATACTGAATGAGATGAATTGATGAATTGATTAATGAGATGAATTCATTCAAAACCCACCCACTCGCACAGAGGTAAAATTGGGCCCTTACTATCTATTGCAGTCTGTCTTTTTTTATTGTGCCGAACATACTGCTGTTAATAAAAACTGAACAGCTAAAGCTAAAGCAATTAGCGGTTCTCCAATTGCAATGTCAACTGAAAAGTGAAGTGGCCAATTACAGAGGTCATTAGAAAAAAGTCAATGATCCCTTGCACCTGTCTCCCTGGCTGCAGAAGCTGCTTTGCTCCTGGAGATCCTCTGTAAGGTTCATTCTAAGCCTCACCTGAATGGCCTAAGCATCTGAATTATTACTTTAACAACTGGTCTGTTCATTGAGGGTCTTGCATTGTTCGTGCACTTCACTGTTTCTGTTCTGCATATCCTGTAACTTTTGAGGACACAATCATCTGTCCTTCCTTCTCCTTCAAAGACTTGAGCTGTGTTTGGTAGCTTCAGGATGAAAGCATCATCTGTACTTGAGAAATTTACATTGTGTTCTGGTGGAGGTCATGCACAACTTATATGTTGATGGAGCCAGGCTTCCAATTTAGGTATTTCAGAGGATTATTGATATGTACATGAGTGACTAAATGTGTACATCAATAATGCGTTGTACATTGGAGAGACGACCTATTTAGAAATAACATACAAGTACCTCTGCTACAGGAATAAAGGGTAAAGTGCCCACAAGGGTGGTGGAAGCGGAGACGATCAATGACTTCAAGAGGAGGCTGGATGGCCACCTGAGAGAAATAGACTTGCACAGCTATGGGGATCGAGCTGGTGAGTGGGACTGACTGCGTAGCTCCGTGGAGAGCCGGCATGGACTCGATGGGCCGAATGGACTCCTTCTGTGCCGTAAATGACTCTATGACTCTAAGTTTGTTTTCACCAATTGCCAATAACCCATGTTTAAATAGCAAAAATCCTTTGAGAAACACTGGTCAAATAGTCCATTACTGTGTTATACCAGTTGTGCACCACTATTAATGCAGCCTTCTTTTTGTACAAATTAGTGAACAAAGAAAAATATAATGGCTCTCAATTACTTTGAATATACTACTTACTGGTAAAGCATTTTATTAATCTTAACGGATGAAAAATCATAGGCTAGTGAAATGCTATTTCCTGTTGTGTGTTCCAAGAAAATCTCCCCATAAGTACAAACTAGCATCCCTGTACTTCATGCTTCAATATCGTCATCGTAACATCATGAGTCTGTGCCAGTACTTGGTGCAGAAATATATTTGCCTTCAATAGACTTTGTTCCAAAGAATATAAATTGAGATTTAAATCTAACACTAATAGCAAAAAAATACAGTGCAAAATTTTGAGCTTCAGCAAGATAAAATGTCAGCTGTACCATCGACTTTCCCTGGTTGCCAATATGTCATCATTATAGCGGAGTTTTTGAAACAGGCTGTTCCATGCTTTGCCAGAACTTAAGTTTGCCTGAAGAATTTCCTTTAAAATGATAACACTCCTTTGACGTGTGAGTGTCTGATTTCTTTTCCAAATGTTCACTGTGCTTTTGTTCCTTTTACCCGATACATTATATTCATTTCTACATGGAAATGGGAAGGGTGCAAAAAAAATCCAAACATTTCTCGTCACTTCGTCAACAGCACATTTTTTTCTCATTATTTACTTCCCTAAATTCAATTTCAGTTATCAACTGCTTCCTTGAACTTTAACCAAAGGAAATTAATCCTAAAAAGCATTAGAGTAATTTATTTTCCAGTGTCAGCTTGGCTCATTGTGTTATCAGCTTGCCCCAGAGACAGAATGTTGTGGGGTCAAAATTCCATATAGGACTTAAGTACATAGGAGATAATTTTATGAGGCCTACTGTTTTGAAAAATGGTGGTCAGTGCAATATATGCTGCTGATAATGACAGTAGAAACAGTTTCCACTGGCAGAGGGTTGGTAACCAGAAGATAATTTGCAAAAAAAAGGGTAAATAAAAATAAATGTTTTTCGGTAGGGATCTGGTATGTGCTCCCTGAAAACACAGTGAAAGCAGATTCAATAGTAACTTTCAAAAGGGAATTTGGTATGTATGTGAAAAAGAAAATATTTCTTGGTGTGGGAAAAGAGCAGATAAGTGAGACGAATTGGATAGCTCTTACAAAGAGCCGGCACAGGCTCGATGGACCAAATGGCCTCCTTCTGTGCTGTATAGCTCTATCAAATTAAGGCCATGGTTCACAAATCTCCATTCGGGAAGGAAATCTGCTGTCCTTACCTGGTCTGGCCTACGTGACCCCAGACCCATAGCAATGTGGTTGACTCTTAACAGCCCTCTGAAATGGCCTAGCAAGCCACTCAGTTATCAAGGGCAATTATGGATGGGCAACAAATACTGGTCTAGGCACGACACCCACACCCCATGAAAGGATAAAAAAATATGATATAGGCTGCTAGCAAAATTCTGGTGGGGACTAGGGGACGTACCTTGAAGGAGAGGAATATCACCATTACAGGCCTGAGGCAGCTGTAACCATGGATTGTGACCACTTGCTTCTGCACAGATGAGGTAAAATTCAAACTTTTTTTAATCTTTTCAATATTGGCTCGCATGTTAATGTGCAAGTAATTGGCCTGTGATCAACTGCATTTGTCTCGAAAGCTATTCAAAATTTTAGTTTCTCTCCATCTCATTAGAAATACTAGATATTAAGACACTAGATAGCTAATTTGAATATGCCTACCCATATTCAACCCCTGTCATCATTTCGAGCAGTGGCAAAGAAGGCTGAGGCACTGTGAAAGTGCTAGTGGAACAGCTCCACCCTAATTCTCACACTCCACCACAGACATTCTACCTGATAGTGGACATAAAAATCTCAAAAAATCCAGACCCATATCTCAGAATCACAGAATCGTTACAGTGCAAAAGGAGACCATTCGGCCTATCATGTCTGCACTGGCTCTCTGAAAGAGCAATTCCCTTAGTTTCATTCCCCCGCCTTCTCCCCATAACCCTGCACATTCTTCCTTTTCAAAGAACTGTCTAATTCCCATTTGAATGCTTCAATTGAACCTGTCTCCACCACGTTCTCAGGCAGCACATTCCAGACCTTAACCACTCGCTGCGTGAAAAAGTTTTTCCTCATGTCACTTTTGTTTCTCTTACCAAATTCTTTAATTCTATGCCCTCTCATTCTCAATCCTTTCATGAGTGGGAACAGTTTTCTCTATCTACTCTATCTAGACCCCTCATGATTTTGAATAACTCTATCAAATCACCTCTCAGTTCTCTTCTCAAAGGAAAACAGTCCTAACCTCTCCAATCTATCTTCATAACTGAAATTCCTCATCCCTGGAACCATTCTCGTGAATCTTTTCTGTACTTTCTCCAATGCCCTCACGTATTTCTTAAAGTGCGGCGCACAGAACTGGACGCAATACTCCAGCCATACAAGTTCAACATAACTTCCTTGCTCTTGTACTCTATGCCCCTATTAATAAAGCTCAGGATACTGTATGCTTTACCTGTTCTGCCATCTTCAATGATTTATGCACATATACACATAGGTCCCTCTGCAATGGCACCCCCTTTAGAATGGTACCCTTTATTCTATATTGTCTCGTCATGTTCTTCCCACCAAAATGAATCACTTCATATTTCTCTGCATTGAACTTCAGCTGCCACCTGTCTGCCCATTCTACCAATTTTTGTCTATGTACTTTTGAAGTTCTACCTCCTCACAGTTCACAATGCTTCCAAGTTTCATATCATCTGCAAACTTTGAAATTGTGCCTTGTACACAAAGGTCTAGGTCATTAATATATGTCAGGTAAAGCAAGGGTCCCAATACTGATCCCTGGGGAACTCCACTACAAATCTTCCTCCAGCCTGAAAAACATCCATTAATCATTACTCTTTGTTTCCTGTCACTCAGCCAATTTCCTTTCCGATTTCCCCTTAAGAAATCCATGCTGGCTTTCCTTAATTAACTCGCATTTGTCCATGTGACTACTGATTTTGTCCTGAATTATTTTTGCTAGAAGTTTTCCCAACACCTAAGTTAAACTGACTTGATTGTAGTTGCTGGGCTTATCTTTACAGCTTTTTTGAACAGGACTGTAACATTTGCAATTCTCCAGTCCTCTGGCACCACCCCTGAGTCTGAGGAAGATTGAAAAATTATGGCTAGTGCCCCTGCGATTTCCACCCTCACTTCCCTCAGTATCCTTGGATGCATCTCATCTGCTCCTGGTGCCTCATCCACTTTAAGAAGAGACAGCCTATCTAATACTTCCTCTTTATCAATTTTAAACCCCTCTCGTGTCTGACTTACCTCCTCTTTCAACATTGCCCAGGTTGCATCTTCTTCCTTGGTAAAGACAGATGCAAAGTATTCATTTAATACCTCAGCTATGCCCTCTGCCTCCATGTGTAAATTCCTTTTCTGGTCGCTAATCAGCCCCACTCCTCCTTTTAACCCCCTTTTACTATTTATATTTCTATAGAAAACTTTGGGATTTTCTTTAATGCTAGCTGCCAGTCTCTTTTCATGCTCTCTCTTTGCTTCTCTTATTTGCTTTTCCGCTTCCCCTCTGGACCTTCTATATTCAGCCTGGTTCTCAATAGTATTTTCTACCTTGCATCTGTCAGAAGCACACTTTTTCTTCTTTATCTTAATCGGTACCTCTTTTGTCATCCAGGTAGCTCTGGATTTGTTTGCCCTACTTTTCCTCTTCGAGGGAACACACCTTGACTGTGCCCGAACTATCTCTTCTTTGAAGGTAGCCCATTGTTCATCTACAGGTTTTCCTGTTAGCTTTTGACTCCAATTTATTCGTCCCAGCTCCATTCTTACCCCACTGAAGTTGGCCTTCCCCCAGTTCATTATTCTTACCCTGGATTGCTCTTTGTCCTTTTCCATAGTCAGCATAAACCTTATGATACAATGATCACTATCCCCTAAATGCTCTCCTACTGATACTTGATTCATGTGGCCCACCTCATTCCCAAGAATCAGGTTTAGCAATGCTTCCTTTCTCATTGGACTAGCAACACACTGTTGCAGGAAATTTTCCTGAACACACTCTAGGAACTCTTGCCCCTCACTGCCCTTTACATTACTATTATCCCAGTCTACGCTTGGATAATTAAAGTCCCCCATTATAACTACCCTATAATTTTTGCACCTCTCTGTAATTTCCTTGCAAATTTGTTCCTCCACGCCCTTCCCACTAGCTGGTGGCCTGTAGATGACACCGAGCAATGTAACTGCACCTTTTATGTTCCTTAGCTCTAGCCAAATTGATTCTGTCCTCAACCCCTCTGGGACATCTTTTTTCTCCAACATGGCAATGTTCACTTTAATCAATACCGCCACCCCTTCCACTTTTTTCCCTTTCCTATCTCTCTAGAACACCTTGTATCCAGGAATGGTTAACACCCAGTTCTCTGTTATAGCCACAACATCATATTTCCACATGGTATTCTGCGCATGTACATCACCAGTCTTATTAACCACACTCCTTGCATTCACATTCATGTACATTAACTCTGATTCAGACTTCATTACTTTCTCCCTTACTGTGACCTCACTTCATAACTTACTATTCCCTACTCTAGTGCTATCTATCTCCTCCAGTATTCTGTGCACCCATCTGTTCTGATGGATGTTAAAGATCCATTGGCACTCTTTGAAGCAGAGCATAGACTTTTCCCTGGCCAACTATTGTCCATTAACTAATGGTGTCTAAAACAAAATAATTGGTCAGTCTTTTCTATATTCAGAAAGGTTCTTGAATGTGCTTAGATAACTACAGTACTGCACATCAAGATAATTTATTACATGCCCAATGTTTTATGCTATAATATGCTCCATAATTGGGAGTTTTCCCTGGTCCACATTTGCTCTTGCTGTTATGCACATCCTTTTCCTCTCAGTAGATACAAAACCAATTTGAAGGAACAAAGGCCATTATCAAAATTACCCAGCCTACATGTCACTTTGCCTGAGTTCATGAATATACACTATGCAAGTTGCTTAGGGTGGTAACTTGCTAAGATGTCCTAACTTTGTAAAATGTATTTGTTACATTAGATGCATACTTCTATCTCAACAACACACAGGGGTGCTTTGCAACAACATAGGCATACACTGCAGTCTGATTGCCATTCCTTGTAAGACCATATACTAAAAATAGTATGGATATTCCTGACTGGCCAATTTTGAAGATTCTAGAAAGTGTTGTTTTCTTATTGGGAAACAAAACCTATAGATGTGGGGAACTGCACTGACTTACTCAGCCATCTCCACCCGGGCATTTTGAACAGTGTTCCTGATCAGAAGGTGTCGCTCAGCTCCAAATCAGGCAACTCTTTGCTACACCTTTGGACTAACATCTCCAGAGCTGAGAAGTCAAAAGAAACAGTCTTGTTCCTCTCCTTCCTTGCTGCCACAATGAAATCCTATCAGAAAAAGTTTACAAGGAATTAATTGCATGCAGGAGCCATTTTGGACGTCCTGCAACATACTCGGGTAAAAATTGTGTGCTCTGTCATATGAGTCGTTGGGTACTAAAGAAGTAAATGTACCTCCTTAGATATCTTTGACCTTGAAGATGTCTCATAGATTGGTCCTCCTTATCCAATTATGCAGAATTATGGGAACAGTCAAAGAGTTTTCCCCACCCTCTCAACTTTGTTGGCTTCAACTTGGGGCAAGGCAGGGGCGAAGGGGTCATGTCACTGGACTAGTAATATAGAACCCAGGTTAATGCTCTAGGAACATGGGTTTGAATCCCACCACAGCAGATGGTGAAATGTGAAATCAATTAATAAATCTGGAATTAAAAAGCTAGTTTAATAATGACCATGAAACCATTGTCGATTGTTGTAAAAACCCATCTAATTCATTAATGTCCTTTAAAAAAGGAAATCTGCTGTCCTTACCTGGTCTGGTCTACATGTGACTCCAGACCCACAGCAATGTGATTGATTCTTAAATAGCCCAGCAAGTTATTCAATTCAAGGGCAATTAGGGATGGGCAATAAATGCTGGTCCAGCCAGTGATGCCCACATCCTACAAGTAAATAAATAAAAACTTGCACTGTAGCAAAAACAGCCAACATATACAGAAATTATGATTTCATAAACTGATAACTGCAACAAAAATGTCAAGAGCATTTAAAGTATCCAAGAAGATTGTTTCAGCAAATCAGCAAAAAAACTAAACTTCCAGATTCTATTATACAACTGCAGCATGGCAGGCCAGACCCATTTCTCTATTATGCACCCATTTTATACGGGTAAGGTGTGCACTGGGAACTTGTGTGTTTCAGCATGGAATCCAATTGTTTTGTTTGGGTGAGGATCTTGAATGCCTGCAGCATTGCTTCCTTCTGGCCCAAAAATAAATGCCTGGGAAAATTTCACACTGCACAATTTGGACCCATACTGCCAGCAAAACCATGGAAAATTGGGGCCAGTGAATGCACTTCAAAGATAATTTATTGATTGTAAAGCACATGCATGGAGACAATCATAAAATAAAGTAAGATGCTATGTCAATGCAAGTTCACTCTTACAATCCATAGTGGTCCTGCCACCACGGTAACTGAACTGCAAACTCAACTTCATTGCCTTTTTAATTGATAGAGGCCATTAAGCTCTGTACTCATTTAGTAATTCTACAATTTACTCTTTAACCAATAGAACCTATATATAAATGGAATAAGTACAGAAAATGACTGTGTGTTGATTTTAAAGGAAGGTAACAGTTTAGGAAAGTTCAGCCTGTTGTTTAAGACCACATTTGGAATCCACATGGTTCTTTTCAATCTCCCAAACCAAAGAAAAAAAGAAATACTGCAGGAAAACGCCCAGAACATTCTACAAAGGTACGGCATGTTGGCCAGCAGCTGAAGGGGAAGGCAGGTTAACATTTCGATAAACAGTATTACCCAAAAAGTGAGCCTAACTTTTCTGTTGCAAGTGCTGACATACTTGCAGTGCATTTTCTCTTTTTATTTTATTTTTCTCTAGGTTGTTACTCCTACACTGAGCCAGTATCCTGTGTCTCTCCGCTTCGTCTCAATTGTTCCCTTGGTTAACACTGTTACCTGTCATGACTGATTGCTTCAAATTTCAGGATTTATGGATAGAATTCTACTTGAGCTTCTGAAACAGGTGCTAATCTTTTCATGGTTTCTTCATGGTCCCTTGGTAACAACTTGTTCTTGGGTTTAATGTACAAGACTTAAACCCGTCTCACTTTGTGGCTGAGAACTGCTTAATGCATAAAGCTGAGAATTAAAAATGGAGTGGTGGAAGAAACATTTCTGTAAGAAATATGTTTCCCTGAGGATGTAACCCTAAAATGATAACTCAATATGACATAAATTACAGCATCTCAAACAAGCAACAAAGAATTTTGCAGGCTTTAACAGCAGCTATCAATCTGTCAGTGAGGTTCAAGCATTTAGATACACAGCAATATAATAACACTACAAAAGGTAGGAGCAGATGGTGTGAGACGTCTTGTTAGATATTTTACAGATGGAGAAGGGAGCAGAAAGCGAAATTTGATAGGACTAAAAGGAACCATGTCTTAGCATTGCATTTCCGAATGTAGAAAAAATACCAATGTTTTAGCCATGTGTAATACAGTAAACAGAAATTAGATCAGCTTCCCTTATGACTCAGTGAGCTTATTCAGTGAGTCGCTGAGCCAAACAAGCTAAAAGCCTCTCAAATTTGATTCTCAGTCTGTGCTGAATTAGTTGACCAGGGCAGAAGTGCTGTTGGAGCACTACAATTGCACTCGGCGTTTCTGGATTAGGGAGAGAAAAATCAGCCAGCGTTCCCACTTCTGATTGCTATGCAGTGACTGTTGCAGGAAGTTCGTGTCTAAGGATATGAGGTGAGGAGAGGATCACGGTCAGCTGTAATTCCTCCCATGATCAAATAGCCTGCTGGCACTAACTATTAAGGCCCACACATACAGCCAACGTGGTGACTAGCCGATTGATCTGAGGAACCACACTCCAGCAAAGAGTCAGTGCATGGCAAAGCGGAAAGAAAATAAATATCTTCTGAAGGAGGAAAAAAAGAGATTGTAAATTTCAGCACTATAAAAAGTGGCAAATTTACTGACATTTTAAAATCTATATCAATATAAAAATTCTGTCGGCTGCTTATGTTGCTAAATATTACCATAAATGGATAGGCTTTAAAAAATTATTACACCAAGTACAAAAATAAACAACTATCAACAGCAACAATGAAGAAGAAGGTATATGTATGCTGGGGTTTCACCACCACAGTGAATGTTTTAGCATAATAAAGCTGTCTCACGCTGCATGTTTTGCTTCCTCCATTCAATGTATTAATAGCTGCACACTACAGCGAATAGTCAAATCCATTCATTCTCTCTAAATCCAAAGTTATAATTTACAGGTGGTAGCTTTGCAACTGTCACATGTCAGGGAAACCATTTATGTCTGATGCTAAATACAGGTGTGTCCAGAATGTGAGTTGAAATACTGATATGTTTGCCTTTCATTAATCTGAGGACATCACATATGGAATATAATTTCCTGTGGTATATTAGTTTCAAAATCTAGGAAAATATATAAAATGAATCCCTGTTACTAAAGCACAATGGGATACAAACTATTTAGTTTGTTAATAGTTAATTGTTTGATCAGAGCATGGCGAATGCACAGGAAATATAAAAGTGATTCCATTCCTAATATATTCATTTCCAATGAGACTCTATAACCCTGTAAGTACCAGGGCCACAAAATTGAGCTCCATAGTGTGGCTGGTGTCGGTGTTTCAAAGACTTAGGCCGGAATTTTACGGTGGATGGATGGGAGGCGGACTCCAAAGTCAAAGTCAGTGGCGAACCCACTTCCGCCTAGCCTGGGGATCCGTCCCATATTTTACGGGTCCCCGGGCTTTAATTGTCCCGAGGCGGGACTTCCACCCACTTGAGGGAGGAAGTCCCGCCTCAGTGAGCTGCTGGCTAATCAGTGGGCCGGCAACTCTTATGTCCCAGCAGTGCCACTGGGAGCGGTGGCCACTGCTGTGACTGCAGCCCAACTGACACCATGGATTGAGGAGGGAAGGTAAGTAGGGGCATGCCTCACCAGGGGGATTCGTCCTTCCCTGGTGAGGCTGGAATGGTTGTATGGGAGGGCAGGGGGTGTCTTGGATCCCAGGGGTGGGTTGGGAGACGGGGGTGGCCCTCAATCGGGCACCCTGTGCCCGACTACCATTCCCCCCCCCCCCCAACCGGGGCACGGACAGGCCGGCAGCTATCGCTGGGCAGCCTTTCACATACCCAGCACACCCACTTACCATGGGTAAAATACCCCTGATTGGCCTCGGGCGGGCGGGCTGTTTCCCACCGACTGCCCCCGCCTGACTGCCGTAAACTTGTCCAGAGGCAGAAGCAGGGCGGGTAGGCCTCTCAGAGCCTGCCGCTCAATTTTATGCTGCCCCCACGCCACCATCCGACGCTGGGGCGGCGTAAAATTCTGGACTCAGAGTCCTGAAAATGGCAGCCAATATGCTTCTGGCTACTTCCCACATGGCTTATGTGATGTTGCATGCTTCTAAGGGCGTGAGTACGGGCATGCCATACGTGCGCTGGAAGCACGCAGAGTGGGCAGATCATAACACCACTCGGTGTCCTACACTGATTTGGTCCAGAACCTGCTGTTTTGAACCTTGCAGGTGCTGCTCACGCCCTCTCTTAAACACTGTCAGCTGAACGTGCGTTCAATTGCATGAAGGAACCACCCACCACCACCCCCACCACTCAATAGTGCTATTTAAAGGAATCACATGGGGCTTTCAGTTGATGTGCTTTTGCTTTCCCTTTGCTGTTGCACAGTGAATGGAAGTACTGTGAACTGCGCTGTTGGAGGAGTTCTAAAAAGTTATTGGAGTCAGAAGAGAGTGGTGCTGGACTGTTCCAAGGAGGTCAGTGGATTTTTAAGGCCTTTCAGCAGAAAGTCTGATATCACATAGGGACATGGAGCACAGGCAGCAGAGAGAGGAAGCTGTGCACTGAGGGAAGAGGAGGAGAACAGCCCTCAATAGAAGACCGTATCCACCTGAACTCTTCACGGAGGACTTCTCCTACCTCCGCCTCAGCCAGGAGCAGTGCCTGTGGTGGCTGCAATTCATCAGCCCCTCCAACTGGACCTGCAGCTACTGAGCAGGGCAAAGATTAGAGTCATAGAGTTATACAGCACAGAAATAGGCCCCTCAGTCCATCGTGTCCATGCCGGCCATCAATCACCTATCTATTCTAATCCCATTTACTCGCACTTGGCCCGTAGCCTTGTATGCTATGGCGTTTCAAGTGCTGATCTAAATCCAGTGGCCGTGAAAACCACTGTCACCCCGAATTTCTATGCCAGCAATCCTTCCAGGCTGAAGCTGGTGACATTGCCAACATCAGTCAGTTCTCAGTACATCGTTGTACCAGGAAGGTAACACAGGAGAGGGGACTTCATTCTTCTCTCTAAGCAGATAAAAGCAGGAGGAGCTGGCTTTGGCTTTGCCAGTGTAGTTGGATTCCCAATGTTGCAATGAGCGCATGGCTCTGTGGGTTCCACATCTCAATGGAGAGATAATCCAAAGCCGCATGGGATACAGGGTAAGTACACATTAACGTGGTGTACAACGATACACTGCTTATCATGTCAATGAATGTTCACTATCCTGGCAGCAGCCACTATGCTTTCATCTGCCAATAGTCAGCCATTCCTGCCATATTTGAGTCACCATAGCAACCTAGAGGCTAGTTGTTTGGTGACAATCGTCATCCACTCTCCAGGTGGCTCATGATTCCCCTCCACTACCCGAACACACTAGAAT
The DNA here is from genome assembly GCF_036365525.1 of Heterodontus francisci. Taxonomy (NCBI): domain Eukaryota; kingdom Metazoa; phylum Chordata; class Chondrichthyes; order Heterodontiformes; family Heterodontidae; genus Heterodontus; species Heterodontus francisci. The sequence continues at coordinate 99,507,209 of NC_090381.1, read as the reverse complement.
AGCTTGGGCACAATGAGAGCCATGCTGTCACCAGGAATATCATTGAGCAAACCATCAGTTCCAAAACAACGGTTCTGCTGCCCGGAACTCTTGGGGTTACCCTTCAATGGAGCATGTCTCCAATTTTGCAGTTGTGTGCAACATCCAACAAAACCTAGCTGTCATGAGGGTGCAACCCCCTGCTACCAGGCCATAGCAAGGATCTCTGGAGGAGAAAGAGGAGGAGGAGGTTGAGGAGGAGAAAGAGAAGAGGCATCCGAGACCCCATCGCTCTGCACTGTCCAAGCAGATCAGACTCTGGTTCCTCTAAAGTCATCCCTAAATCACTGATGTTCCACAATTCCCCACCTATCAATACCTCTGTAAAAAATCATCACAGCATCCTCTTTGCTAAAATTCTGAGAAAGAGATACCCCAAAAAACTATTCCACGACAGCTTTATCCAACAACATTTCCAATACATACAAAACTGAACTATTCACCCTTGTGCATTCCCTTAGTTTCTGTTTTGTGGGTGCCTTTGCCTGTCCTAGCAATCCTACGCAGTGCTACAACAGTGACAGCAGTATGGCTAGTGGAAGGCTGCTGACTTTCAATGGGGGAAACTGCAGATGGCCTTGTAGGACACCCTCGAGCAGGTCTTGAGAGCCCAGCTTTGGACTGCCCCACCTCTTCTTTGACCGTGGCATTATGGGCTGGCTGGCTGACAGGCAACAGCAAGGGCACTGCTAGAGTGGCAGTAGTGGGAGCACAAATGCTGTCCTCCTGAGGGAGGGAAGCAGGTTGGTGCACCACGGAGCCACTGTCACTCCCCCTGGGGTACTGCCTCAGTAACCTTAGTTTAGTAATCTTCTGTACCACAGGTTGCAGGACTGCTGTGTGCTCTTGCAAACCCCTTTGAGCACTGATATCTGCAGCCATGATGGCAGTAATCTCAACCTGCATAGCACCAAGCTGGGCATGAATGGCAATAAGCATGGATCTCAGAACCTCAGTCTGAGCTTCCAGTGCAGCACTCAGACATTGGCTGGCTTCTGCCTGTGCTGCAATTGAAGCTGAGACATCAGCCACCCGAAACTGTATCACTGGTGGGTCCACAGGTTATCCGCCACTGCCATGCTGGAATGGATGAACTCCAAGCTCTGCACAAAGCCTTTTGCCAAGTAGGAGCCAGACTCCGCCATGCTCCTTGACAGTGAGCACAGGCTCTGTATCACGCCTACCAATGTACTAAGGATCTCTGTGTACATGCCCATCAGTGTTCTCCATCAAAGTCCTCATCTGAAACCTGTGCAGCAGAACTCATCTGCGGCCTCGCCCTCCAGGGGGTTGGCATATGCCCTACCCTGTCCCCAGCCTTGCTGCAGCCCATTCATGTCCGGTGACTCACCATGTGCTGACCCTGCCTTGATACTACCCAATAGATTTTCAAGAAAGGTTCCAGTGATGAGAGATTTCAGTTATGAGGATAGATTGTTGAGGCTGGGCTGTTTCCTTAGAGAAGAGTAGGTTGAAAGGAGATTTGGGAGAGGTGTTCAAAATCATGAGGGCTCCAGACAGAGTAGATAGGGAGAAACTGTTCCCTTGATGGAAACATCAATAACCAGAGGACATCAATTTAAGGTGATTGGCAAAAGAAGCAAAGGCAACATGAGGAAAAACTTTTTAGGCAGCGAATGGTTAGGATCTGGAATGCACTGCCTGAGAGTGTGGTGGAGGCGGATTCAATCTTGCTTTCAATAGGGAATTGGATAATTATCTGAAGAAAAAATTTGCAGGGCTGCGAGGGAAAAGGCAGGAGAGTGGGACTAACTGATGAGCTCTTATAAAGAGCTGGCACAGACACGATGGGCCAAATGGCCTCCTTCTGTGCTGCAACCATTCTATGATTCTATGATTTAAAGTACATGGAATGCCAGTATCTGAGCTGCTGGTTACGAGTGTCAGATTGAGTGACGGTGCTTCTTCATCAGACATCTTCTCTTGCTCGTGCCCTTCACAGTGTGACTGCATTGGATGGCCAAGCAACAGGTCTTGGGTATCTGAAAGCAGAAATGAAGAAGGGGAGGTTTGGGGTCAGGGAGGAGTGATTGGGTGGAAGAGGTCCATGATCATATCATCTGCAGCTTGCACTTCATGGCAAATAGCAGGATGAGGGTGAAGTGGGATATGTGAAGGTACATAAGGCAGGAACATACCCTGATCATGGATATCCTCAGAGACACCGGTTCCAATGGCTTCAATGACTGCCGCTCCCATAATTCACAGCACCAGCTCCTCCAAGGGGGCGATATGCAGGTGTGCCTGTCCCAAACCAATTCTCTGCTGTTGCCTCCTGTTATGTGTGGCCTTATCCTACAAGAGAGTGTCAGCGAATGAGCTGCAAGGTGAGTGGATGATATGCCTGTCACAGCTGAATAGTTTATAGCACTGTAGGTGCATGAGGATGAGGTGGAGCACCTGAATGTTAGACATGAGTCCTTATTGCTGATTGGTGTGTCATTGGGGTGTGGTGCATTGAGGTTTGTCGTGTGGTGAGTCGGAGATGGCATTTGAAGATGCATTCACTTAGCTTGACCATTCATTGAACCTTTTGCAGCACTGTAGCCAGGTCCTTGGGGACAGGCCCCTTGACTTCTGTGTCTACCTGCTCCCAATCCCTTTGCAGTATGCATTTTGTCCCCTGTGAAAAAATGACCTCTCTCCTCCTTTCCACCTCCTGAATTAAGGCATCCAGAGCTGCATCAGAGAACCTGGGAGCCCTCTCTTTAGCCTGTTGCTCCACTAGTAAAAGCTATGAGGGAAGGAATAGCATGAACAGTTCTACCAACACAGGCCCACAACTGTGATTCACCAGGCCTAATTTTCACCCTCACCATCTGGGCAGTAAATGGCGGAGTGGATTGCTGCCCACTATAGAACCCTTGAATCAATTGAAATGAAAATTGTGCATGTTCTATAATAGTGGGCAATCTGTTCTACCAGAGTTTATGATAAATAAATATACCTAGCTGTGAAGGAGGACAAGACCAATTTAGAATCAACACTTGAGCAGGAAGAAAACACTGACCTTGAGGATAAAGCTCCTGAAATACCAGTGCAGCCAGGAAAATTGGAGTACCAACGTTCATTTAGCTAAATGCCTCAGATTCCCCTTTGCAGTGCAATCCTATCTACATATGCACAATAAAGTGGCAAAAAGCACCCTCAGCATTTCTTTTTCTACCATCATCAATGCCCATCCTTTGTTATGCTGCTGCTTTAATCTGCACATTGGGAAGTATTCAGTTATGATGTGAAGTAAACTGTTGATTCACATCAGCTGTGCATAGGCACAACTCATGAAGGAAAGTGATGGGGGGACTTTGTTCTGAAATCTGATCAGAGCAAGTAACTTCCCACCATTCATACTATGATGTGGTTATCATGGAAATTAAAAACAAATGTGGATTTGAAGATGAGAATAAATAAGCTTCTAAAGAGCTTTATGCAGTAGATTTATAAAACACCACAACAGCCAGATTCCATCCTGTTTAGATTTTATTTTAATCATTTCATTTTGGGTTAGTCCTGACATCAAATTACCATGCAAAGTAACATGATGCAGTGGATTATGATCCTGTCCTTTCACCTCTGGGATCTGCATATGAGTCCGGACTATTAGATGCAATGATAGCTGTAAGCATCCTAAGTGAGACAAGTTTGGTCAGTGTCAACTTAGCTTTTCCAATGTTCCTTCTTTCAATCCTTCTGATGCTGAACTGAGTCATTCTCCCTCCATACCTATCTTTCTGTCCTTATCTCCTGATCAATCTGTCTGCCTACTGCTCCATCTACTTTTCCGTCTTTCTGTTACCTTTCCCTTTACATACTGATCTTCCTGACTGTCCTTTTTGACCTACCGGCTTATGTTTTTGCTTGAACCTGACCACACATTGCAGTAACAGCCAGAAAATACTGAGGCAGGGGAGATGGGGTTATCCCAGCCTGCTCTGTGCTTTGAAGCCACTGCATTCTTGACAACCAGGTCATCATAAAATATAGGAAATCCCATCGGAATGAGATGCTTTAGCTTGGCACCGTCAATCAGTGAAATTGATGATGGTGGATGTAGGAAGCCAATCACACTGGAGCAATAACAACTGTTCTAATCAGGTTGGGGTAAAGGGATAGGCCCTGAAATTCCTTGGGACGTATTCCACATTGTATACTCATGACTAAGGTCAGAGCAATTGGAGTCAAGGACAAGTAGCAGAGTGGAGAGCAAGCTGGCTACAAAACAGAAAACAGAGGGTAGGGGTTAAGGGCAGCTACTCAGACTGACAAAATGTGGGAAGTAGTGTTCCACACGGATCAATGCTGGGACCACTGTTGTTTACAATTGCATTAATGATTTGAAATTGGAAGTACGTGACAAAGTACAAGAAGACATTAATAAACTTGCAGAATGGGCATGTAATTGGGAAATTAATTTCAATAAGTGTAAGGTGGTACATTTTGGCAGGAAGAGTAAGGAGGCCATGTACTGCTTCAATAATAATAGTCTAAGTGGGGTATAGGAACAAAAGGATTTAGGGGTACAGATAGACAAATCATGAAAAGTAGGGGCACAGGTTAATAAAGCCATAAAAAAAGCAAACCAAGCACTGAGGTTCATTTCTAGAGCGACAGAATTGAAAAGCAGAGAAGTTATGTTAAACTTGTACAGAGTCTCGGTAGACATCATCTGGAGTACTGTATACAATTTTCGTCTCCGTATTATAAAAAGGATATAGAGGTGCTGGAGTAGGTGCAAAAAAGATTTACAAGGATTATATCAGAACTGAGAAGACATACTTATTAGGAAAGGCTGAACAGGCTGGGGCTCTTTTTTTATAAAAAGAGAAGACTGAGATGTGTCTATCCTTGTCTATCCAAAGATCTATCCTTGGCCCCCTCCTATTTCTCATCTACATGCTGCCCCTTAGCAACATCATCTGAAAGCACAGCGTTAGTTTCACATATATTCTGACGACAATCCGCTCTACGTCACCACCATTTCTCTTAACTCCTCCACTTTTGCTAAATTATCAGACTTGTTGTCTGACATCCAGTACTGGATGAGTAGAAATTTCCTCCAATTAACTATCAGGAAGACTGAAGCCAATGTTTTTGGTCCCTGCTCCAAACTCTGTTCCCTAGTTACTGACTCTACCCCTCTCCCTGGCAACCATCTGAGATAAAGCCAGTCTGTTCGCAACCTTGGTGTCACATTTGACTCTGAGATGAGCTTCTGACCTCATATTCATGCCATCACTAACACAGCATATTTTCGCCTCCATAACATCACCCGACTTCACCCCTGTCTCAGCTCATCTGCTGCTGAAACCCTCAATCATGCCTTTGTTACCTCTAGACTTGACTATTCCAACACACTCTTGGCTGGTCGCCCACATTCTACTCTCCATAAACTTGAGGCGATTGAAAAATCTGCAGACTTGTGGTGTGGTGGTAATGTCACTAAACTATTAATACAGTGGTACTAGCTAACACCTTGGGGACATAGATTCAAATCCCACCATAGCAGCTGGTGGAATTTGAATTCAATTAATTAAATGTCTGGATTTGAAAGCTGGTTTCAGTAATAGTGCCATGAAGCTATTGTTGTTTTAAAAAACCCATGTGGCTCACTAAGTCCTTTAGGGAAGAAGATTGCTGTCCTTATGTGGTCTGGTCTACATGTCACTCCAGACCAACAACATTGTGGTTGACTTTGAACTGCCCTCTGAATTGGCCTACCAAGCCACTCAGTTCAAGGGCAATTAGGGATGGGCAACAAATGCTGACCTGCCTGTAATGCCCACCTCCCATGAAAGAATTGTAAAAAAACCTCATACCAAGTCCCATCACCCTGTGCTTGCAGACCTTCATTGGCTCCTGATCAAGCAATGTCTCAATTTTAAAATTCTCATCCTCGAATTCAAATCCCTTCATGGCCTCACCCCCGACATATCTCTGTAATCTCCACCAGCCCACAAACCTCCGAGATATCCTTGTTCCTCTAATTCTGGCCTCTTCTGCAGCCCTGATTTTAATCATTCCACCACTGGTGGCCACCCCTTCAATTACCTAGACCCCATGCTCTCGAATACCCTCCCTACCTCTCTACCTTGCTTTCCTCCTTTAAGACATTCCTTAAAACCTACAAACATATGAACATACGAATTAGGAGCAGGAGTAGGCCACTCGGCCCTTCGAGTCTGCTCTGCCATTCATGGCTGAACCGATTGCTTCACATTTCCACCTACCCCCGATAACTTTCCACCCCCTTGCTTATCAAGAATCTATCTACCTCTGCCTTAAAAATATCCAAAGACTCTGCTTCCACCACCTTTTGAGGAAGAGAGTTCTAAAGACTCACGACCCTCTGAGAGAAAAAATTTCTCTTCATCTCTGCGGCGGCGGCCGTAAAAGATGGCGGCCCGAACGTGCATGTTTTACTCCGCGGAGCTGCCGCAATATTATGCGTGGCAGCTCATTTACATGGCTAGGGCGGATCGCACCCCCCCACCCCCCCACCCGATGACATGGAGAGAGTGGGCGATCAGTCCCTGGCGACGGTGTCCGGTGCCACTGTGCAGGCGCAAGTGCCATTTTTAAAGGACTTCCAGCCCTTACATTTAATTTAAAATTTTAAAGACACATTGCCTTAAAATTGATTAAAACTAACTAAATTAATGTTCCCAGCCCCTCTGCCACCCCCTCAATAACCTTACATTTAATTCCTTGCCCTCTCCCCCCCCCAACCCCCCAAAATACTTACTTTGTCTACCTGACCTTCCCCATCACCCCCGAGAACAATCAGGAAAGTTTAACCCGCTCCCCACTCCCGCACTGATGTACTTACCTCCTACCCCCTCCCCACCAGTGTTCCGCCTTACCACATTGGTTATAGAACCGACGGCGCAGGTGTGCTGGCCACCGACAACAATATCAGAGTGGAACGGCTGGCGGGACCAGGTATTTAATTAATTCCTTAATTTATATGAATTACCATATTTAAATGTAGCTCTCATCGCTGAGTGGCAGGGGTGCCGCCACAAGGCCTTGCCACCACCAGCAATATGGAGGCAGGCCTTCCAGGTGTCGAGGCCCGTGGCGGGCCCCTCTGGAGCCATTTTGTGGCCTCCCCCGCCATGACCCCCGACATCAGGGGGGTTGGTAAAATTCAGCTCTCTGTCTCAAATGGGTGACCCCTTATTTTTAAACAGTGGCCCCTATTTCTAGATTCTCCCACATGGAGAAACATCCTTTCCACATCCACCCTGTGAAGACCCCTCAGAATCTTATATGTTTCAATCAAGTCACCTCTTACTCTTCTGAATTCCAGTCGATAAAAGCTTAGCCTCTCCAACCTTTCCTCATAAGCCAACTGGCCCATTCCAGGTATTAGTCTAGTAAACCTTCTCTGAAGTGCTTCCAATGCATTTACATCCTTCCTTAAATAAGGAGACCAATACTGTACACAGTACACCAGATGTGGTCTCACCAGTGCCCTGTATAACTGAAGTATAACCTCCCTACTTTTGTATTCAATTCCCCTCGTGATAAAGGATAACATTCTATTAGCTTTCCTAATTATGTGCTGTACCTGCATGCTAACCTTTTGCGATTCATGCACTAGAACACCCAGGTCCCTCTGCATCTCAGAGCTCTGCAATCTCTCAACATTTAGATAATATGCTTCTTTTTTACTCTTCCTGCCAAAGTGGACAATTTCCCACTTTCCCACATTATACTCCATTTTCCAGGTCTTTGCTCCACTCACTTAACCTATCTATATCCCTTTGTAGCCTCCTATGTCTTCTTCACAAGTTACTTTCCTACCTATCTTTGTGTCATCAGCAAATTTAGCAACCATACCTTTGGTCCCTTCATCTAAGTCATTTATATAAATTGTAAAAAGTTGAAGTCCCAGCACAGATCCCTGTGGCATACCACTCGCTACATCTTGCCAACCAGAAAATGACCCATTTATGCCTACTCTGTTTCCTGTTAGCTAATCAATCTTCCATGCCAATATGTTACCCCTACACCATGAGCTTTTATTTTCTGCAATAATATTTGATGTGGCACCTTATCAAATGCCTCTTTGACCAAGCTTATGGTCATATGGTATCTCCTTGTGTGGCTTGTTGTCATATTTTTTGTTTTATAATGTTCCTGTGAAGCACCTTGGCATTACATAAATATAAGTTGTTGTTGTCTCAATTGAGGTTGTTAAGATTATGAAAGTGTTTGAAAGGGTAGACATGGAGGAGTCCAAAACTAGAAGTCATAAATATAAGACAGTCACTAATAAATCCAGTGGGGAGGAGAGTAGGCATAAATGGGGCATTTTCTGGTTGGCAATATATAGTGAGTGGTGTGCCACAGGGATCAGTGCTGTGGCCTCAACTTTTAACAATTTATATAAATGACTTATATAAGGGACTGAAGGTATGGTTGCTAAATTTGCTGATGACACAAGATAGGTAGGAAAGTAAGTTGTGAAGAGGACATAAGGAGGCTACAAAGGGATATAGATAGGTTAAGTGAGTGGGCAAAGACCTGACAAACACAGTATAATGTAGGAAAATGTGAAATTGTCCATTTTGGCAGGAAGAATAAAAAAGAAGCCAATCATCTAAATGATGAGAGATTGCAGAGCTCTGAGATGCAGAGGGATCTGGGTGTTCTAGTGCATGAATCACAAAAGGTTAGGTACAGCATGTAATTAGGAAAGCTAATAGAATGTTATTATTTATTGTGAGGGGAATTGAATACAAAAGTAGGGAGGTTATGCTTCAGCCATACAGGGCATTGGTGAGACCACATCTGGAGTACTGTGTACAGGATTGGTCTCCTTATTTAAGGAAGGATGTAAAAATGCGTTGGAAAGAGTTCAGAGAAGGTTTACTAGATTAATACCTGGAATGGACAGGTTGTCTTATGAGGAAAGGTTGGACAGGCTAGGTGTGTAGCCGCTGGAGTTTAGAAGAGTAAGAGGTGTCTTGATTGAAACATATAAGATTCTGAGGAGTCTTGACAGGGTGGATGTGGAAAGGATGTTTCCTCTTGTGGGAGAATCTAGAACTAGGGGTCATTGTTTAAAAATAAGGGGTCGCCCATTTAAGACAGAGAGGAGGAGAAATTGTTTCTCTCAGAGGGTCGTGAGTCTTTGGAACTCTCTTCCTCAAAGGGCAGTGGAAGAAGAGTTTTTGAATATTTTTAAGGCAGAGGTAGATAGATTCTTGATAAGCAAGGGGGTGAAAGGTTATTGGGGGTAGGCAGGAATGTGGAGTTGAGGTTGCAATCAGATCAGCCATGATCTTATTGAATGGTGCAGCAGGCTCGAGAGGCCGAGTGGCCTACTCCTGCTCCTAATTTGTATGTTTGTATGAAATCAGGAGAAACTTTTTTAGAGTGGTAACAATATTGAATGCATTACCACAAAGGGTAGTTGAGGCGAATAGCATAGACACATTTCACAGGAATCTAGATAAGCACATGATGTAGAAAAGAATAGAAAGATTTCCTGATAGTGTTGGAGGAAGAGGGGTGTGAGGAGGCTCTTGTGAACATAAACACTGGCATAGACATGTTGAGCCAAATGGCCTGTTTCTGTGCTGTAGACACAGGGATGGACCTTATGGAGGCGACAGGGGTGCCGCCACCGGGGCTGAAGGAAGGAGGCAATCCCTCGTCAGCAGTCAGCAGGACCCAGGGCCACATCTTGTCGGGAACAGCCAATTACGTGGCTACAACTGGGGCTGCTGTCCCTATTAAGAACTGCGGCCTGCCCCATGCGGGCCAGCAGCTTAGCATTCTCAGCAGCACCACCGCTAGCAGTGGCCATTGCTGAGGCTGCACCTGCAGGATGAGGGTGTATTGATGGCCGTGTACCTTCAAAGGCAGGTGCGTGGGGTCTCCTAGCAATCTCCCCACGCGGCAGAGGGCCTCCCAAGTGCTAGTAAATTGTCAGTGGAGGTACAGGAAAAATCCCGTAATTGGCCACTTAATTGGCTCAATTGGGCTTTTTTAAAATTAATTCATGGGATGTAGGCGTCACTGGCCAGGCCAGCATTTATTACCCGTCCCTAATTGCCCTTGAGAAGGTGGTGGTGAGCTGCCTTCTTGAACCGCTGCAGTCCATGTGGGGTAAGTACACCCACAGTGCTGTTAGGAAGGGAGTTCCAGGATTTTGACCCAGCGACAGTGAAGGAACGGCGATATAGTTCAAAGTCAGGATGGTGTGTGACTTGGAGGGGAACTTGCAGGTGGTGCTGTTCCCATGTATTTGCTGCCCTTGTCCTTCTAGTTGGTAGAGGTCGCAGGTTTGGAAGGTGCTGTCTAAGGAGCCTTGGTGCATTGCTGCAGTGCATCTGGTAGATGGTACACACTGCTGCCACTGCGCGTTGGTGATGGAGGGAGTGAATGTTTGTAGATGGGATGCCAATCAAGCAGGCTGCTTTGTCCTGGATGGTGTCGAGCTTCTTGAGTGTTGTTGGAGCTGCACCCATCCAGGCAAGTGGAGAGTATTCCATCACACTCCTGACTTGTGCCTTGTCGATGGTGGACAGGCTTTGGGGAGTCAGGAGGTGAGTTATTCGACTCAGGATTCGTAGCCTCTGACCTGCTCTTGGAGCCACAGTGTTTATATGGCCACTCCAGTTCAGTTTCTGGTCAATGGTAGCCCCTAAGATGTTGATAGTGGGGGATTCAGCGATGGTAATGCCGTTGAATGTCAAGGGGAGATGGTTAGATTCTCTCTTGTTGAAGATGGTCATTGCCTGGCACTTGTGCGGCGCGAATGTTAGTTGCCACTTATCAGCCCAAGCCTGGATATTGTCCAGGTCTTGCTGCATTTCTACATAGACTGCTTCAGTATCTGAGGAGTCACGAATGGTGCTGAACATTGTGCAATCATCAGCGAACATCCCCACTTCTGACTTTATGATTGAAGGAAGGTCATTGATGAAGCAGCTGAAGATGGTTGGGCCTAGGACACTACCCTGAGGAACTCCTGCAGTGCTGTCCTGGAGCTCAGATGATTGACCTCCAACAACCACAACCATCTTCCTTTGTGCTAGGTATGACTCCAGCCAGTGGAAAGTTTTCCCCTTGATTCCCATTGACCTCAGTTTTGCTAGGGCTCCTTGATGCCATACTCGGTCAAATGCTGCCTTGATGTCAAGGGCAGTCACTCTCACCTCACCTCTTGACTTCAGCTCTTTTGTCCGTGTTTGAACCAAGGCTGTAATGAGGTCAGGAGCTGAGTGGCCCTGGCGGAACCCAAACTGAGCGTCACTGAGCAGGTTATTGCTAAGCAAGTGCCACTTGATGGCACTATTGATGACACCTTCCATCACTTTACTGATGATTGAGAGTAGGCTGATGGGGCGGTAATTGGCCGGGTTGGTCTTGTCCTGCTTTTTGTGTACAGGACATACCTGGGCAATTTTCCACATTGCAGGGTAGATGCCAGTGTTGTAGCTGTACTAGAAGAGCTTGGCTAGGGGCACGGCAAGTTCTGGAGATTTCAGTACTATTGCCGGAATATTGTCAGGGCCCATAGCTTTTGCAGTATCCAGTGCCTTCAGTCGTTTCTTGATATCACGCGGGGTGAATCGAATTGGCTGAAGTTTGGCATCTGTAATGCTGGGGACTTCAGGAGGAGGCCGAGATGGATCGTCAACTCGGCACTTCTGGCTGAAGATTGTTGCAAATGCTTCAGCCTTATCTTTCGCACTGATGTGCTGGGCTCCCCCATCATTGAGGATGGGGATATTTGTGGAGCCACCTCCTCCAGTTAGTTGTTTAATTGTCCACCACCATTCACAGCTGGATGTGGCAGGACTGCAGAGCTTAGATCTGATCTGTTGGTTATGGGATCGCTTAGCTCTGTCTATCGCATGCTGATTGCGCAGTTTGGCATGCAAGTCGTCCTGTGTTGTAGCTTCACCAGTTGACACCTCATTTTGAGGTATCCCTGGTGCTGCTCCTGGCATGCCCTCCTGCACTCTTCATTAAACCAGGGTTGGTCTCCTGGCTTGATGGTAATGGTAGAGTGGGGGATATGCCAGGCCATGAGGTTACAGATTGTGGTTGAGTACAATTCTGCTGCTGCTGATGGCCCACAGCACCTCATGGATGCCCAGTTTTGCATTGCTAGATCTGTTTGAAATCTATCCCATTTAGCATGGTGATCGTGCCACACAACTTGATGGAAGGTATCCTCAATGTGAAGGCGGGACTTCGTCTCCACAAGGACTGTGCGGTGGTCACTCCTACCAATACTGTCATGGACAGAAGCATCTGCGGCAGGCAGATTGGTGAGGATGAGGTCAAGTATGTTTTTCCCTCGTATTGGTTCCCCCACTACATGCCACAGACCCAGTCCTTTAGGACTCGGCCAGCTCGGTCAGCAGTGGTGCTACTGAGCCACTCTTGGTGATGGACATTGAAGTCCCCCACCCAGAGTACATTTTGTACCCTTGCCACGCTCAGTGCTTCCTCCAAGTGGTGGTCAACATGGAGGAGTACTGAGTCATCAGCTGAGGGAGGGCGGTAGGTGGTAATCAGTAGGAGGTTACCTTGCCCATGTTTGACCTGATGCCATGAGACTTCATGGGGTCCGGAGTCAATGTTGAGGACTCCCAGGGTAACTCCCTCCCTACTGTATACCACTGTGCCACCACCTCTGCTGCGTCTGTCCTGCCGGTGGGACAGGACATACCCGGGGATGGCGATGGCAGTGTCTGGGACATTGTCTGTAAGGTATGATTCCGTGAGTATGACTATGTCAGGCTGTTGCTTGACTAGTCTGTGAGACAGCTCTCCCAACTTTGGCACAATCCCCCAGATGTTAGTAAGGAGGACTTTGCAGGGTCGAAAGGGCTGGGTTTGCCATTGTCGTTTCCGGTGCCTAGGTCGATGCCGGGTCGTCCGTCCAGTTTTATTCTTTTTTATTGACTTCGTAGCGATTTGGTACAACTGAGTGGCTTGCTAGGCCATTTCAGAGGGCATGTAAGAGTTAACCACATTGCTGTGGGTCTGGAGTCACATCAAGGCCAGACCAGGTAAGGACAGCAGATTTCCTTCCCTAAAGGACATTTGTGAACCAGATGGATTTTTACAACAATCACCAATGGTTTCACGGCCATCATTAGACTAGCTTTTAATTCCAGATTTATTAATTTATTTCTGCTCTGGTGGGATCCGAACCCATGTCCCCAGATAAATACCCTGGGTCTCTGGGTCACTAGTCCAGTGATAATACCACTACACCACCGCCTACCCCAGGTGGGCATAGCGGTGGGAGGACGATACCTTCCCATGCCATTTTGCCAGCCTTCCTGTCTCCAAGCCCATCCCAGAAGGGCTGGTAAAATCCAGACCACTATGTAACTGTGTACCTCTATGTTCACATGGGATTATTTTCAGCAATGCCATTAATATACAGAATGGGGGTAGGTGGGAGGAAGAATCACTGTGGTACCACCTGCTCTATGCATCCGTAAAGTCTGATGCTTTAATTCACCTCCCCATCTTAAACCCCCCTAGTGTGGGCCATTCTCACCCATCTGAAGCCCATTATACTTCAACTCACTCAGCATACTGGACAACAGAGATAGGCCAAATCCTGACATAGCCAGTTTAGTGGGAACTCTCAGGGTAGGGAAAACCTGCCCCCTGATCTCTCTTGCAATGGCTGGACGGAGGTTGCATACCATACAATGCTACTCACAAATCCCTGGCAACCGAGAGAGACTGGAGGAGACCCTCAAATATTAAGGTACTCAATATTCAGGCAGAATAGAGGGAGTTTTACTTTGTAGAGAATCTGTGGAAATCTGATCTGGCAATGCATTATACTGAAACAGCATGTAAGAAGTAAAATACAGTCCAATCACCTTTTGCTGACATGCCATATATTCAACATAAAATATCATCGGGATGATCAATAAAAAGAAATCTAAACCCCAAATGGCCATATTAATAGACAAAGTGAAGAAATATTTCAAAAGATTAAGAACTATACGCACATACCAGATTCATATATATATATATAAAATTTCAGTTTTCATTCAGAAAAAAATGCACACACATATTTTGTGAAGTCAATTTTGTCACTTGGTGCATACAGGAAAAGACAATGGGGCATTTTATGGTTGTCAGTATGCTTATGTTCATGCTTGGAACAAGTAACTAGCTACAGCTAAGATAATTTGATGATGCTCCCTGTGATTTGTCTGTGTTAGAGAGCTATCAAGGGTCCTACCAATATAAAGTAGAATCTTGTATGTTGTGGGCTCCCAACATCTTCTATAATATATTAAAATACTTAGGGTTGTGAATACTTGTCTGCAATCCTTACTTCATATTAGCATGCTTTTGTCACTTTTAAAGGAAGCTTTTCCTGGTATAATATTTTCTCACACATATTTATAACATGTAAACTTGTCACACTATAATTGCACTCTTCTGCCAATAATGGTGCTGTAGGATGTCAGTTGTGCTCCAACCAACTCAACTTCTGTGTGTATAAAATTGCAGTAAGTTTTGCTAAACCAAAAATAGCAACAGAAATTTAATAATCTGTATAATATATTACATTATTATGTATTATTTATATATTAAAAATGATGGTTGTCTCAAGACTCCAATGATATAATACTTGGCAGATGGCACTTTAAGCATACTTTCCGTAACTAACTGATCACAATGGGCCAAAGGTAATCACAAAAGTGTTGCAGTGGTTAGCACCGCAGCCTCACAGCTCCAGCAACCCAGGTTTGATTCTGGGTACTGCCTGTGCAGAGTTTGTAAGTTCTCCCTGTGACTGCATAGGTTTTTGTTGGGTGCTCCAGTTTCCTCCCACAGCCAAAGACTTGCAGGTTGATAGGTAAATTGGCCATTGTAAATTGCCCCTAGTGTAGGTAGGTGGTAGGGGAATGGTGGGGATGTGGTAGGGAATAAGGTTCCCTACCAAGGTTTAAGAAGAACACTGGTCCCCAATGAAAAGCAAGATCTACCTACAATCAAGGAGTCTACAGTGAGCTCGAAGCACAGTAACAAAAAACCCTCTTCAGAGATTGCCTCAAACCTTTCCATGTAATTTTTCTTCTGCTCTTTTCTGTCTCTATTTGCATGTGTGTATCGCATATGCATGCTAGCATGGGTGCACCATGTATCCGTAGGCATCAACCAAATTAGAGTTTAAGTTTAAATAAAATTTCACCTTCTTTAAACCTGAGAAAGCTTGTTTGTGCTCGTTTCTTTACCTTATAATTGGAAAGTGGTGAACAAGGATTCATCAAGGGGGAGCTAAAAACATAGTGTGTTTAAAAATAAAACCCTGTTACAGTAAGATCAGTTAAAGGCTGAAAGGGAACCTTAGACCTCTTTCTCACCTGGCCGTAACGACATATGGATAAGAAACTTCAGCTTCTCACCAACTTTGCAAAATTTCAGCATTCACCACCAACCACCACCACCACCCCCCCCACCCCACCCCCAGTGTCTTGCCTATTGAGCAAGAATTAGACACTCAATATTCAAACCAGTGAGCAAGATTGATCCACTCGCCTCACTTCCCCCTACCCCCACTGAACAGGTGTCCAGCCCCCAAATCATAAACCCCCATTAAGAAAGACTTCAGCCCAAACCATGCTTTGCCAGTGGTTGTCAGTCATCACACTTAACATTTCTGGCTCCTTCCAGACTGTTATAGGAGAAATTACCCATATCCCCAGTCTGCAGTGCACGGCTGCACTTTTCCATGGATGGCAATGCTCATATGAGAGCACTGGGATTTGCAGCAGTGCCTGACTTCCCTTATGTCCAGAGCATTATAGACTGCACTCATGTAGCCATCAACCATCAAAGCATCAGAAAAGAAGCCAACAACTTCTGTCATCAAGAACAATTGAATTGCAAATGTTACAACCTTGTTCAAAAAAGAGTGTAAAGATAAGCCCAGCAATTACACGCCAGTCAGTTTAACCTCAGTGGTGGGAAAGCATTTAGAAATGATAATTCAGGATAAAATTAACAGTCACTTGGACAAATGTGGATTAATTAAGGAAAACCAGCATGGATTTGTTCAGGGAAAATCATGTTTAACTAACTTGCTTGAGTTCTTTGATGAGATAACAGGGTTCATGAGAGTCATGCGGTTGATGTGGTGTACATAGACTACCAGGCATTTGATAAAGTGCTTGTCAGCAAAGTTAAAGCTCAAGGGATAAATGGGACAGTGGCAGCATGGATATGAAGTTGACTGAGTGACAGGAAATAGAGAGTAGTGGTGTGGTTGTTTTTCAGATGGAGGAAGGTACATAGTGAGCTTCCCCTGTGGCTGGTGTTAGAACCCTGCTTTTCTTGATTTATATTAATGACCTAGACTTTGGTGTACAGAGCACAATTTCAAAATTTGCGGGTGATACAAAGCTTGGAAGTATTGTGAACTGGGAGGAGGATAGCGATAAACTTGTGGAATGGGTGGACAAGTGGCAGATTAAATTTAATGCAGAGAAGTGTGAAGTGATTCATTTTGGTAGGAAAAAGGAGGAGAGGCAATATGAAATAAAGGGTGCAATTCTAAAGGGGGTGCAGGAGCAAAGGGACCTGGGGGTATATATGCACAAATCATTGAAAATGGCAGGGCAGGTTGAGAAAGCAGCTAATAAAGCATACAGGATCCTGGACTTTATAGTTAGGAGCATGGAGTACAAAGTCAAGGAAGTAATTGTGAGCCCGTGTTGGACCCTGGTTTGGCCTCGACTGGAGTTTGTGTCTGGTTCTGGGCGCCGCACTTTGGGAAGAATGTGAAAGCGTTAGAGGGGGTGCAGAAAGGTTGCACAATTTTGGTTCCAGGGATGAGGAACTTCAGTTATGTGGATAGATTGGAGAAGCTGGGGCTGTTCTCCTTGAAGGAGAGAAAATTAAAAGGCAATTTGATAGAGGTGTACAAAATCATGAGGGGTCTAGATTGGGTCGATAGGGAGAAACTATTCCCGTTGGCGGAAGGTAGAGGTTGCTGATTTAAAGTGATTGGCAAAAGAAGCAACAGTGACATGAGGAAAAACCTTTTTATGCAGCATGCAGTTAAGATCTGGAATGGTTTGCCCGAGAGTGTGGTGGAGGCAGATTCCTGAAACGTTAATTCTGCTTTTCTCTCCACAGATGCTGCCAGACCTGCTGAGTATTTCCAGCATTTCTTGTTTGTGTTTCAGATTTCCAGCATCTGCAGTATTTTGCTTTTAATTCAATGTGTCAAACTTTGGTGTGATATGTCACCATTATTGCAGCAGCATTTTTGGAAAAAATGGGTTAACGATCCTGGTATGATAGTAGAAAGAAGAATTTCAAACAAATGCATCAAATATTCATATGCTAGTATCCCATGTCAGGACGAAAGTTTACTCGATTTTGACAAGAAAACTACTATACAATGCACATAAGCCAATATAAACAATATATACATTGCTATCGTGATCGCCATCTTAATGTATTGGAACATTAAATAATGTTATGAAATCCAGATTTGGTATTTTGATCTACAAACAGTGACTAATCACAGATGTTCTAAGTAAAGATGTATGAATAGTGTGTAAATGCACAACAGAAAAATGCGATAAGGTTTGAACTAATGAACAAAAATGGGGCAGTCGCATTGCTGCGACTTCCAAGCAGTGGTAGAGAGATAGAAGAGCAAATTTGCAGGCACGTTTCTGACAAATGCAAAAACAATAAGGCAGTGTTAGTGGGGGATTTCAATTACCCTAATATTAATCGGGATACAGTCAGTGTAAAAGGTACAGAGGGCACAGAATTCCTAAACTGCATTCAGGAGAATTTTTTAACCAGCACAACAACAGCAGAGGGCAATTCTGGATTTAGTTTTAGGAAATGAAGCTGGGCAGGTGGGAGGGGTATCAATGGGAGAGCATTTTTGTGGTAGTGATCATAATTCAGTTAGATTTAGCACAGTTATGGAAAAGGACAAAGATAAAAGATAAATTGGGGGAAGGCCAATTTTACTCGGCCGAGAAGCAATTTAGAAAAAAGTGTACTGGAAACAGCTGCTTGAAGGTAATTCGGTGTCAGAGCAATGGGAGACATTCAAGAAGGAGATTCAATGGGTTCAGGGAAAACATATTCCAACAAAGAAAAAGAAAAGAAATCTATAGCCCCCTGGATGACACGATGCATAGAGAGTAAGATAAGACTAAAAAGGAAAGCTTATGTCAGACATTGAGAGCTTAATACTGCAGAAAGTCAAGAAGAGTACAAAAAGTGTAGGGGTGAAATTAAAAGGGAAATTAGGAAAGCAAAGAGAAAGCATCAAAAGATACTGGCAAGTAAAATCAAGGAAAATCCAAAGGTATTTTATAAGTACATAAAGAGCAAGAGGATAATTAAGGAAAGAGTAGGGTCTATTAGGGACCAAAAAGGTAATCAATTTGTGGAGGCAGAGGATGCGGGTAAGATTCTTAATGAATACTTTGCGACTGTCTTCACAAAAGAGGGGGCCAATGATGACATTGTAGGAAAGGAGGAAGACTGTGAAATATTCGATAGGTTAAATATTGTAAGAGAGGAAATATTAAAAGGCTTAACATCTTTGAAAGTAGATAAACTGCCAGGCCCAGATGAAATAAATCCCAGTTTGTTAAAAGAAGCAAGAGATGAAATTGCAGAGGCTCTGACCATCATATTTCAATCCTCCATGGATGCAGGAGGAGTGCCAGAGGATTGGAGGACCACCAAAGTTGTACTGTTGTTTAAAAAGGGAGGAAGGGATAATACAATTAATTATAGAGCAGTTGGCTTAACTTCGGTTGTGGGAAAATTATTGCAATCAATTCTGAGGGATAGCATAAACCTTCATCTATAAAGGCATAGATTAATCAAGGAAAGACAGCATAGATTTGTTAAGGGAAGGTCATGTCTGACTAACTTGATTTAATTTTTTGAGAAGGTGACATGTAGGGTTGATGAGGGCAGTGCGGTGGATGTGGTCTCCATAGATTTTAGCAAAGCTTTTGACAAGGGCCCACATGGCAGGCTGGTCTAAAAGTTAAAAGTTCTTGGGATCCAAGGAAAAGTGGCAAATTGGATCCAAAATTGGCTCAGTGGCAAGAAGCAAAGGATAATGGTTGACGGGTGTTTTTGAGACTGAAGTTGAGTTCTGCAGGGCTCTATATTTGGTCCCTTGTTTTTTGTAGTTTATATTAATGATGTAGGCTCAAATGTAGGGGTGCTATGATAAAGAAGTTTGCAGATGATACAAAAATTGGCAATGTGGTTGACAGTGAGGAGGAAAGCTTTAGACTGCGGGAAAATGAGAATGGTCTGGTCAATTGGGAAGAAAGGTGGAAAATGAAATTCAATCCGGAGAAGTGTGAGGTAATGCATTTTGGGAGGTGCAACAAGGCAAGGGAATACACAATAAATGGGAGGATACTGAGTAGTGTGGAGGAACAGAGGGACCTTGGAGTGTATGTCCACAGATCCTTAAATGCCACAGGACAGTTGATAAGGTCGTTAAGAAGACATAGGATATGTTTTCCTTTATTAGCCCAGGCATAGAATATAAGAGCAGGGAGATTATGCTAGAACTGTATACAACACCAGTTAGACCACAGTTATAGTACTCTGTACAGTTCTGGTCACTACATTACAGGAAAGATGTAATTGCAGTGGAGAGGGTGCAGAAGAGATTTATGAGGATGTTGCCAGGACTGGGAAATTTTAGCTGTGAGGAAAATTTGGTTTGTTTTCTTTAGAACAGAGGAGGCTGAGGGATGACTTAATTGAGGTGTATAAAATTATGACGGGGCTAGATATAGCAATGACCAATTTACCAGAGTGTCAAAAACCAGGGGCACAGAACTCAAGTAATTGGTAGAAGGATTAGAGGGAAGATGAAGAAACAATTTTTCATCCAGTGGGTGGTAGGGACCTGGAACTCACTGCCTGAAACGCTCACCAAACTGGATGTCTACTTGAATAGCCCTGTGCTGCAGGGCTACATACCTAGTGCAGGAAGGTGGTGTTAGGTTGAGTAGCTCTTCGTCGACCAGTGCGAACATGAAAAGTCGAATGGCCTCCTTCTGTGTTGTAAATTTTCTACGATTTCCCAAATATTTGACTCTTCCTACAAACATACAAATTCGAAGCAGGAGTGCCCATTCAGCCACTCAAGATTGCTCCACCATTTGATAAGATCATGGCTGATCCGATTGTGGGCTCAACTCTACTTTCCAGTCTACCTCCTATAACCTTTGACTCCTTTGTCAATCAAGAATTTATCTAGCTCAGCCTTAAAAATATTCAATGACCCTGTTTCAACAGACTAACAAAACTTGAAGAAAAAAAAATCTCCTCATCTCTGTCTTAAATGGCAGACTCCTAATTTTTAAACTGTGTATCCTAGTTCTGGTCTTTCCCATTAGGGGAAAGATCCTCTCAGCATCCATCCTGATCCTTCAAGATCTTATATGTTTCAATATGATCACCTCTCATCCTACTAAACCCCAATGAATACAGACCCAACCTGTCTAACCTTTCCTCATAAGATAACGCCTTTGTCCCTGGAATCAGTCGAGTGAAGCTTCTCTGAGCTGCATGTAATGCAATTATATGCTGTCTTAGGTAAGGAGACCAAAACTGTACACAGTACTCCAGATGTGGTACAACTGTGGTAAAACTTCCCTATTTCTCTACTCTATTCCCCTTGGAATAAATGACAACATTCCATTTGCCTTCCTAATCACTTTCTGTACCTGCGTACTAACTTTTTATGAATCATGTACCAGGACATCCAGATCCCTCTGTACTGCAGAGTTCTGCGCTCTCTTTCCTTTTAAATAATATACTGCTTTTCTATTATTCCTGCCAAAGTGGACAGGTTCACATTTTCCCACATTATACTCCATTTGCCATATTTTGCCCACTCACGTACCCTATCTATATCCCTTTGCAGACTCCTTGGGTTGGATTTTAACAAGCCCTCAACACATGATCCGTGGAGGGGATGGGGGTGGGGGGTGGGGGGGGTGAGGCCTGAATATGGCTCTGGATGAGGCCTGCCATAGATCTCAACACTGGCAGGGCCCAGCCTAATCCTCCCAGCGGTGGTGAGGCTTCGTGGCAGGCCCCCCGCCACTGGGCAATGGGACCACAGTTTAAATATGCAAATCAATAAAATTAATAAATTTAAATACACCTACTCCAATCTTGAGGGCCCACCGCGATCTTCGACGAGGCGGCCGGCACTCCCGAACTTTCAGATTCCTGCCCTGGGAAACGCAGCGCTACACTGGTGGGGAGGGGGGAGGAAATAAGTTTGTCAGTGCGGGGGTGGGGGTGGGGAAATAGGGTCAAATAAACGTAATGGGTGTACGGGATGGTGGGAAGGGTTGAACCTTAAACTTCGTGCAGTTTGTCGGGGGGAAAGGTCAGATGTAAAAAGTAAGTGTTTTGGGGGGGAAGGGCAAATAGTTATTGCAATTGTTATGGGGGGGTGGGAAAGGGGCATAAGAAATTTATTTATTGAATTTTGGGGGATCTTTCTTTAAAAATTTAAATATGTGGCAGGGCTGGCTGCCCTTTAAAAATGCACCAGTACCTGCAAACAGGCAGCTGACCCCATTGCCAGGGACAGACAGCCTGCCCCCTCCACATGATTGGAGGGGGCGGGCTGCCCCAGCTATTTAAATGAGACGACGCGATCGGTGGCTGGCTCTTAAAATCCAGCCCCTTATCTCCTCTTCACAACTTACTCTCCTACCTATCTTTGTGTCATCAGAAAATTTAGCAACCATGCATTCTGTCCCTTCATTTAAGTCATCAATATAGATTGTAAATAGTTGAGGCCCCAGCACTGATCCCTCTGGCACTGCACTAGTTACTGTTTGTCAACCTGGAAATGACCCATTTATCCCTACTCTCTGTTTCCCGTTAGCTAAGCAATCCTTTATCCGTGCTAATATGTTACCTCCTACACCATGAGCTCTTATTTTATGTAGTGACCTTTGATGCAGCATTTTATCAAATATCTTTTGGAAAACCAAGTATACCACATCTATAGCTTCCCCTTCTTTATCCACCTTGCTTGTTACTTCCTCAAAGAACTCTAATAAATTAGTCAAACAAAATTTCCCTTTCACAAAACCATGCTGACTCTGCCTAATTGCATTAAGATTTTCTAAGTGCCCTGCGATAACCTCCTTAATAATAGATTTTAGCAATTTCCCTATGACAGATGTTAGGCTAACTGTCCTGTAGTTTCCTGCTTTCTGTCTTCCCCCTTTCTTGAATAGAGGAGTTACATTCGCTATTTTCCAATATGATGGGACCGTTCCAGAATCTAGGGAATTTTTGGAAAATTACAACCAATGCATTTTCTATCTCAGCAGCCACTTCTTTTAAGACCCTAGGATGTAGGTCATCAAGTCGTGGGGACTTGTCAGCCTTTAGTCCTAATAGTTTGCTCAGTACCCTTTCCCTGATGAGTGTAATTATTTTAAGTTTCTCCCTCCCTTTCACCTCTTGGCTTACATGTATTTCTGGGTTGTTATTTGTGTCTTCTACAGTGAAGACAGACACAAAATATCTGTTCAACGCTTCTGTCATTTCCTTATTTCCCATTATCAGTTCCCCAAGCTCCCTCTCAAGAGGACCAACGCTCACTTTAGTTATTCTTTTCCTTTTTAAATACTTGTAGAAACTCTTACTATTTGTTTTTATAGGTCTAGCTAACTTTCTCTCATACTCTAATTTCTCTCTCATTTTTTTTTTTAGTCATTCTTTGCTGGTTTCTAAATTCTGTCCAATGTTCTGAACTACCACTAATCTTTGCAGAATTGTCTGCTTTTTCTTTCAATTTTATACTATCCTTAACTTTCCTAGTTCACCACGGTTGGTGGCTGTATTTTGTTTTCTCACATTCTGTATCGAGATCCAGATCTCAACTTAGCCTTTAACTGTTCTTAATTAAGTGGTAATGTGTAAGGGGGGGGGAGGGGAAATAGAGATTACACCAGCTCAACTGCCCTGTACTAGGGTACAGAAAGAAAACTCCTGGCTCAAGTATATATTTGTTTCTGATTCTAGAATAGACACTATGGCAGAATTTACAAATGATAGTCCCATCCAAAATGGCAGACCTGTTGCGGGTCGGGAACCCATTGGAATCTGTAGCAGGCTTTGCCGTGGCTCTTTAACTGAGCCACAAGGGCAATGTCCTGCTTCCAGTTTTCCCGACCAGTCAGAAAGGATGGGCAGGATGAAGTGTGAATCCGTCAAAGGAAGGATTTCAAATTAAAGAGAACCCAGCATTGGTCAGAATCGCTGACCTAGACTTGGATTCCTGAGGCTGCCCCCCAGGTCTCTCATTCTTACCTGGAAGTCCCACTGCAGGATCTGAGGGACTGCAGCGTGGACATGTTTGCCAAGGAAAGAGGATGAAGCCAACCTCTCAAGCCATGCAGGTGTGCATGGAAGTGACGGAGGAAGTCAGCAGCAGGAGGGTGCTCCTTCCAACCTGCTGACAGTGCATCAAAAGGATCAACAACTTCAGGAGGGTGGGAAATATGACTGGCGTCATAATTTCAGGTGCCAAGTTCCACAATCAGACTTTCACAACATTCTCCTGCTCAACATATCTCAGAACAACACACATTGCAACTGCATTAATTTCTCCCTCTCCAGGCACCTCCTCACACCCCATCTGAGCAGCCAACACTCACCCTTGTCGTTGTGCTATTTCACAGACATGCCTCATAGTGACCCTCCAAAAATGTTGTCATTCCCTTCTCTTCACACAATCGATTGCTCACACTCACAACTATCTGTTTTCTCTCCTTGCAGAAGAGAGCACAGAACTCCAGGGAGAGGCAGAGAACCAGTGGGGACAGGGGGAGCCCTTCAGTGATAACCACCTCGACAGCCACTAGAAATGTATGGCCACCTGGTCCACTGGGAAGGAGGTCTTGTTCCAGGAGGCTGCAGGTGTCAGCAACAACCTGCCATGAAAGCCTGAGCCTCCTGAGGCACTGGTGCTCGCACATGTTGAGAGAGTTGATCCTCTGCCTGTAGACCTTCTATTGAGGAATCTTACCTATTGGAGCTGAATCTCAGTGTCCACCTCCTCTGCCCTGTGGAGTAGCATGTGGCTGAGAAGGCTGCTGGTGCTGCTGCCGGTGTTCCTCCTACTGTTTTTGGTGCTGTTGATGTTGCCGATCCTATTCCTTTTGATCCTCATCAGAGGTCCAGGCTACTGTTGGATGAGTTGCTCCCATGCTACAGTGAAGGCTAACAACAAGGAAGCTGAGATGAAGGTGAGTATACTCCAAGGCACTTGAAAGTAACTCCAAAAAGTTAAAATTGACACTTAGGGCAGGATTTTCCCTTTGGAGTCGAGATCAATTTTTTTTTTATTCATTCATGTGAGATGTGGGCATTGCTGGCTAGGCCAGCATTTATTGTCCAACACCAATTGCCCTAGAGAAGGTGGTGGTGAGCTGCCTTCTTGAACTGCTGCAATCCGTGGGGTGTAGGTAGATCAACAATGCTGTTAGGAAGGGAGTTCCAAGATTTTGACCCAGCGACAGTGAAAGAATGGCAGTATAGTTCAAAGTCAGGATGCTGTGTGGCTTGGAGAAAAACTTGCAGGTGGTGGTGTTCCCATGCATCTGCTGCCCTTGTCCTTCTAGGTGGTAGAGGTCGCAGGTTTGGAAGGTGCTGTCGAAGGAGCCTTCGCGCAGTGCATCTTGTATATGGTATACACTGCTGCCACTGTGTGTCGGTGGTGAAGAGAGTGAATGTTGAAGGTGGTGGATCGGGTGCCAATCAAGCCGACTGCTTTGTCCTGGATGGTGTCGAGCTTCTTGAGTGTTGTTGGAGCTGTTGTTGGAAATGCAAGTCCTGACCCCACACTGTGTCAGGATAAGTCACCCAAAACTAATCTTTGCACGATTGGCTAATTAATGGCCAGAGAGCATGCTTGCCGTCCTATTAAGGGCTCCCGAGGTTGGGGGGGGTGCCAATAGGGGGCCCTCCAGCAATGACACATCGGCAACCCCACCGGCCAAGGTGGGAGCTGCTGATGCCTGCAGAGAGAGTGTGACTCAAGTTGGAGGCGCCCTCTGAAGACGAGGTAATAAAATTTAGATTAAAACTGGCCACAGCGGCATAGCCATGATTATGGACAATCAACCCCTCCACTGGACGGCCAGCAGCCTCGCAGGATGAAGCTTTAATTACCTTATTATCTTTTTTTTTACTTGTCACATTACTACTCCCTTTTTGCTCTGCCCCAACTCTTTTGTCATTTAATGTCTCCTGTCTTCCGCCGTATCACAGAGCATCCCTTTTGTTAATTTTCCACCCTTCCCCATTTGACCTACTTATAGCCTGTTACATTTCTAACTTTTACTCGTTCTGATGAAGGGCCATCGAGCTGAAATGTTAACTCTGCTTCTTTCTCCACAGATGCTGCCAGACATGCTCAATATTTCCAGCATTTTCGGTTTTGATATTCCTTAATTACCTCAATTGACCGCAAGCAGTGGGTAGACGTTCTGCCCCCAACCCTGCCTTCTCGAAACTGGCTCAGGGGCGGGGTGGTGCCAGGAAACAGGCACGCCAGCCTGTGGTGGGAAATTCCAGGCCCGCTCGCCTCCAGTCCCACCCACATCGGGCTTGGAAAGTCCTGCCCTCAATATAGTGATTTCCAGCTTTCAAAAGTAATCCTACAAGCACAAACCTTTCACTGTGGCTGACCACAAGCTTAGCAATTTTAGTCTTTAAAGTCTTTGCAGCACGTCAATTTCATTCAACTATTACTGCCCGCGGTGCTCTCACCTTGGTGACCCTGGTGAGTTATGAACATATGAATCAGGAGCAGAAGTAGGCCATTCGGCCCCTCGAGCCTGCTCTGCCATTTGATAAGATCATGGCTGATCTGTTTGTATCTCGAATTCCACACTCCCATCTACCCCCGATAATCTTTGATTCCCTTGCCTAACAAGAATCTATCTACCTCCGCCGTAAAAATATTCAATGACCCCGCCTCCACCACCTTCTGAGGCAGAGAATTCCAAAGTGGCACAATCCTCTGAGCGAAAAAAATTTCTCCTCATCTCTGTTCTAAAAAGGCGACCCCTAATTTTAAAACAGTGCCCCCTAGTTTTGGACTCACTGACAAGAGGAAACCTCCTTTCGACATCCACCTTGTCAAGACCGTTCAGGATTTTATACACTTCAATCAAGTCTCCCCTTACTCTTCTAAAGTCCAGTGAAAACAAGCCCGAGGTCTGTCCAACCTTTCCTCATAAGACATTCCGCTCATTCCAGGTATCAATCTAATAAACCTGCTCTGAATTGCCTCCAACACAATCACATCCTTCCTTAAATAAAGAGACCAAAACAGCACACAGTATTCGAGATGTGGTCTCACTAATGACCTGTATAACTGAAGCACAACATCCTTACTTTTATTTTCAATTCCTCTCATAAAAAAGGAAAGTATTCCATTAGCCTTCTTTATTACTTGCTGTACCTGTATACTAACTTTTTTGTGACTCATGCACTAAACACCTAGATCCCTCTGAACCTCAGAACTGTGCAGTCGTTCACTGTTTAAGTAATACTCTGCTTTTTTATTCTTCCTGCCAAAGTGAACAACTTCACATTTTTCCACATCATACTCCATCTGCCAGATTTCTGCCCACTCACTCAACCTATCTATATCGGTCTGCAACCTCCTTACGTTCTCTTCACAATATACTTTCCTCACTATCTTTGTGTCATCTGCAGATTTAGCTACCATGCCATCGCTCCCCTCATGCAAAGAGCTCTGGGACTCTGTGCACTGGCTGTTGAAGCCAAAATACACGGTTAAAGTGAAACTTAGGGGTAATTTTATGCTCTTCCCTTCGGCGGGTTTGGAGGCGAGGAGAGCATAAAATGTAGTCCAGGGTAGGAAGACCTGTGAATGGCCTTCCCGCTCCACTGCCAATTGAGGTCCCTAACAGGGCAATTAACCCCCGATTAAGGGCCTCTTCCTGCCACAGCCACAATTAGCCATGCGGTGGGCTGTGCCATGCCAGTGGATATGAAGCATGGCACAGAAATACCATGTGGGCTGCTTCCTGGCTCTGGGGGATGCGGGGGGTGGCGGTGCCTTGCTAAAAGGCACTTAGTGTCTGAACGTCAGACCCGGCCTCGGGAAGGGGAGGGCCCGCTGAGGGCCAACCCCCTGCATTGCTGCAAACCCCACTCCCCCGCGACCCTCCACCTCACAAGACCCTTTCCACCCTTATCTACCTGAGGCCTGGTTCCAGTTATGCTCCACAGCCTCTGGTGGATGCAGTCAGGAGATGGGGTCCTTGATCTGCTGTCCAGTTAAATGCCTGATTGGCACTAAATTCAGTGGGCCTTCGTAGAAGAGGTGACGCGGGGATCTCAGCTTCGGTTTCTCCAGACGTCAAGGTCCCCGCCGCCAGGATAAAATTTCTCCCTTAGTGACCCCTTTAAATATTTTAATTACATTCCAGCCAGTTACATGGGGTTTTTCTGCTCACCACCAAACCCGCACAGATCAAACCCAGAAATGGACAGGATGATGTCAGGTTCCTGACCTGATGCCACTTTTGGAGGATTTAACCCCATGCCCACACCTGTGCCCATCTCCCCTTGCCAGTTAAAATTCTGCCCTATATATTACGATGAATATGTTGCTTATCATTAGGCTAGTATTAGAAGATGACGGGACCTGAATTTGTTCCAGTCTCCTTCATTGTGATAGGATGACATGGTAGGGCTTGCAACCACCAACCAGTTGCATCCCTGATCTCGCCTCATTTCCTACAGTCAAGGGCATTTAAATATTTCATGCAGGCAACCACACTATTCACGGCACAGCTGGGGTGCCCGCTTGGCAAGGAAACATGCTGTGGCGCCTTGCCACAGCATATGCTGATTGGTTGTGCTGGCTGAGGAGTTTTAAAAATAAAAAATGTTGTCAGGTTTTGAATTTAGCAATTGATAACGACCCCCACCCCCTGCTGCCCCACTGCCACCGTCTCCACCACCTCCCCCTCCCCCACCCCCAGCCCCAGTCCTTAACCTAAGAACATTGTAATACAGTAATTAGGAGCTAGAGTCAGCTATTTGGCCCTTCCAGCCTGCTTGCTACTCAATAAAATCATGGCTCATCTTCTACCTCAACTCCACTTTCCTGCACTATCCCCATACTCCTTAAACCCCTTAGTACCCAAGAATCTATTGACCTCTGTCTTGAATATACTCAACGACTGAGCATCTAAAACTATCTAGGGTACATAATTACAAAGATTCACAACACTTTGAGTGAAGAAATTTCTCCTCATCTCAGTCCTAGGGGAACCATTTTCGCAGTATCTATCCTGTCAAGCCCCTTAAGAATCTTGTATGTTTCAATAAGATCACCTTTCATTCTTCTAAACTCCAGGGAATATAGGCCTAGCCTACTCAAACTCTCCTCATAGGACACTCTGGATTTCTGTGTTGAACAGGCATAATCTGTGCCTGGTTTAGTTGGGGCAAGAATTACAGCAAATAAGCTTTATGACATATCCCCATCATTTGGATGGTGTCCTATGCAGCTACCCTACTTCAAACGTAACTTTTGATGGCTGCTGATTAAGTGTAGCTGGATTCCACCCCAAATTTAGCCCCTGCTTGCCCACTTTCCATCAGTTTCATGGTGTATTCTAAAAGGAAATTCAACCTGATGTCTTCATTCTAATGCTCCATTTCATGGTTCCCAATACCTAAACATGAAATGGTAGGGCTTTCTCCCACACAGGTGTGTGCAGCGGTAAGGTAGATTTGTCAGGAAAAGGGAAATGCTTGTCAGGAGGAAGGACTCCAGACCATCCTGATCTGTGATTGATTACTTCAAGGGTTAACCAACTACTCTAAAGCCCATAACTTGAGGAACTAGATTAATTAATTGATGACGTATCAACCTGGCACACAGCACTGGACTTGGACATTTAAAATATCAAGGTAGCCAGTGAATTTCATGCTTACCCATTACTGGTCCTTCTAATATGCTGAAGGCAGAGTGCCATTATACAGCTGATGAGGAAAATGTGAAGCTTGGACAGCAGCTGTGGGCAATATTACTGGAGTCTGATCTGGTGCCCAGATTTTCTTACCTATAATGATTGGGTTGCAGAGAGATAAATAGACGCTGCTGTAGCTCTGCATGTCAAGTTGCAGAACTACCATTCGATGGCGTACAGTAGATATCCATTCTGTGGTTAACAGGATCCTGATAATGCATTTGCACATTTCATGATGATTTGTACTGATCACCATACCACGCGTGAAGTGCTCTGAGTACCTGTCCTCTGCCATGGGAGGGCTCAAACCTGCATGTGTGCAATCTTAAGTGGGATATTTCTATATGAGCAAAGTATGCAATACATATGATTTTTCAGTTTGGTTTAGAGGCTCCTAAACATATTCGAGGCCAAAATCCACATAGGGGTGTACTCCCAGTGTTAATGTTAATTTGCGCTGTGCAGGACTTCCAACAGTGTCAACATTTGTAGGGTCAGGGAGAGAACCTTACTTTACTCTGACTGGTTGGCACCTGCTCAGGGTGCATTCAGGGAGCCCAGCTTGGGAAAAAGGCCAAAATTTCCCAGACACTGCGGGGCAGTGAGGTGGATGAGAAGCAACAGTGTCAAGCTTCTTCAAAAACAAAAAGAAACTACATCCAGTTGCCGCCTTTTTAAGAGCTGCAAAGTATTATTTTTAACAGTTCTTTTTCAGAGGTCCAGACCACCTTTCCAGGCTTAATCCGCAGATGGGCTCCACTTTCAGTGCTGGTCTCACTCAATGTACCTTTACCAATTTTCCTTGAGTTTCCTTAAGAGAGGGGGATGCAGAAACTCCCAATCTAGAGAGTCCCTGTGCCCCCACCCCATCCGTTACATGAAAGACCTGATTTGGGGCAGGCAGACACTTCGTCTCCAACAAGTCATCCAGATGCTCTAATGTTAGTCTGTGATCCTGTGTATCCAAATTCTATCATAACTTATGACTCTTCTGGCATATTCCTGCCAAAACTACATCAGGAGTGTGCCAAAAGGGTTGAGGATTTACAGCCTCAGCAATGAGTTTTGGTGCATGTCAGAGACACAAGTGGACAAAAAAAAAGCTGTGATGGTAATCAGTTTTCTAGTGCTTATGTAATAGTTTCCGAACTCCAACTGGGATTCCAGTAACATTTTCATCTTGCCATTCCGATTGTGATATGTGATATGTTGGAAGTGTTAGTTTCTTGTGGCCTAGAGCCATTAAAATACTCTTCTTTTTGTAGTAGTATAGAGTAAATGAGGCCAGCTATTTAAATTAAAAAATATTTATATTGTATTAGACATAGTTACTACTCTGCAATCATTTGCTTTCCAAGAGCACCAAAATACATTCTAGTTAAGTTGCATAATCCACAGTAAATTGCACAGTTTTAGTTTTTTTAAATGTGCTTAAATATTGCTGCCATAATAAATCAGTAAATGGTATTTTACCTACACTAGAAATAAATCAAACCTCAATTGCTTATGGAGATGCCATCAACTCAGTCTCTTTCATAAATTCATCTGTATATGTAAATTCCAGCTGACTGGTTTCATTCTTTTACCACGGTTCTGAAATGAGTCCTCCAAGTTTTTTGGAAAAGAATAATTTCCCTGAAAACCAAACAATAAACAAAAATGCATATGAATATATATTTTTTTAAATTGCTCTATAGATTTTTCAGTTTATTTGCAAAACATTCCATTTTAACCGATCTAATTTCCTTATTCCAATTAAGCCTGGCTACAATACAAGTGAACTCCGTGTCCTAAGTATACACACCAGGAATTTCCTGGAGTTTCTTCTATTTGCTCCCACCCCAACCCCCCCATCTCCATCCCCATCCCCATCCCCGCCAACTATAATTTTGGTGGAAATCTGGTTTGTTCATGCACCTAAAGAAGGTTTCCAACAAACTTCAACCGTTATTACAGTAACAGAATGGGAGAAATCCCAAAGAAATTCCCGCAACAGTTCTGTGAATGTGATAATTAGGGGGCTCCTAATCTGAGAATAATGATGGAAACAAGTAAATGTTAATGCTACCCTGCCAGTTTCTGTTGATTTACAGAAGACTGGCAAACATAACAAATATTTATTTTTATATTTTGAACGAAATTTGGAAAATTATCTTTTAACAGTGCCTGAAGTCAAAAGCAATAAACCGTGAAATATTATTTCAACAACTAATTGTAAGCAAAATATGAACCTGAATCCTCGATTTTCAGAATGCATGAGCAGCATTATCCAAAAAACAATTATTTTTTAATTATTCTACAGTATTTAAATCACACTAATTTAATACTGTAAAGGTGTAATTGTTAGAAATTGTCCTGTAATAACCATTTACTAAAACAGCACTTTCTATAAAGTGCCAATGTATTTTTCAATAATGGGGTTTCTTTTATGGTTTGTTGAACATCACCATATTTTCTGTCTCTCATCTTTGAAAATATATCCCTAGAGATTGTAATGCAATACAGTATGACGAAAAATATAATAAAATCTGCAAATAACACAAGAGCTTCATTTATTTACTTTTAATGGTGAGAAGATAACCCAAGAGGCCAAAGGTTTTCTAGCACCACATTCCTGACCTAGAAGGTCACAACACATAAAGGTAGATTACTGACTGAGCATACCATCTCCATTCTCCAACTAAAGGTGCACTGCACATATGAAACATTAAATATTATAGTCTGTAAAAGGCCACAAACAAAACAATATTTTAAAACCACTAAATTTAACAGTCAAAGTGAAAGTATTTCACTTTAGATGACAACAAGAGGTGATTTCCTTGGAATGTACATCTTGTATTGGGGCAATAAGCACTCCTATGTTTTAGCTGCATAGTTTTCTTCTCTTGAGAAATTCCTGACCAATAAGATCAATTGCATTTGTTTAGTATCTTGCCAAATATCAAAGCTCTAGAGCAAGAATAATGGCTGAAAAATGAGAGAACAGCCCATAATCTCTACAACCTCCACTACAGAGGACCGGGTTGGGGCCATTTTACATTGTCACGCATACATTTTACATCAATGGAAATTAATTCAGAATACTGTGATGCCAAAAGAGGTACTTTGGAGGCTATAAAAGCAACAAAGTTTAAGCAGCACAGGCTATTTCTCCATAACTTACTTAACTCTTAAATATTATGATGGTGCCTCTGTTGTTTATGGAAACAACAAGGTAGATTTTATGAACTAGTGCTTCTGGCACAGAGTTTTGCAGAATAGGAGCACATGTCAGGAGTTTGGATTTGGACAGAAAACTGTACATGGCAAACTGACCGTGTCTTAATTCCCAATATGTGTTCTTATCACATCCAGCTGTGCATTGGGAGGGCTAATTTGTGAAATCTACCCCATTATATGGTCAAATAGTCAAGCAACTGTGTTGGGTTAAATACAGATTCACAGGGGCAAAGTTCCACATGACAGAAATTTGGGATGATATGATGTCACACACAAACTCTTTTTTCCCTTGAAAAGAAAAGGTGCAGGGGTGACCTCATAGAGGTCTTTAAAATTATGAAAGGTTTTGATAGAGTAGACACAGGGAGAGCGCTTCGAATTATGGGGAAGAGCAAAACTAAAGCAATATGTTGGTCACCAAGAAGTCAAATATGGAGTTCAGGAGAAACTTCTTTATCCAAAGAATGGCAAGAATGTCAAATTTGCTACTACAGGGAGTAGTTGACGTGAATAGTATAGATGTATTTAAGGGGAGGCTAGATTAGCATATGATAGAAAGGAATAGTGGTTTTGCTGATACATTTAGATGAGGAAGGATTGGAGGAGGCTTGAGGGATTGGTTAGGTTAAATGGCCTGTTTCTGTGCTGTAATTCTATGTAATGGACAGTATGATACAAGGTGAAACCATGCTGTCCAATATTCACGATCAAACAAGTTAACATGCCTGTATTAAGTTCTTCCGCCAAAATTTCAATAGAAGCATTAACTGTTTATTTCAATATGATACATGGTATAATTTGATTATAAAAATGATTTGCCCAATGCAGCAGACAGTCCACTCAGTCAGCAATTAACACTGTATTAGGTTCCTAGTACCAACACAGGACGCTGATGTGCATTTATTCATGAGACTCCCACTTGCATGAGGCAGGTGTCTCAACTGCCCAAGAAAACAATGGCATTAAAATTGGTGCGGGGCAAGAGAAGTGAAGCAAGTCTACCTCTTAGATTTTAACCACTGTTCCACCTCGTTTCGTTGAATGGAAGGAGTGATGGTAGATAGGGCTTTAAACTAATGAAGGGGCGGGAGATGGATTCAGGAAAGAGTAAATTGAAAAGCAATAAGAGAATGTTGAGGTTGTAGGGCAGAGTAGCAATTTGGGTAAAATAAGAAGATGAGGTCAGGAAGGGACAGAGAGCTTAACAAAGGCAATAGGGAGTTAGTAATTAGGTAGCATCATGGAAAAAATAGAAAAAAATATAGCTAAATTGTCTATATTTGAAAGTGCAAAGTTTTCACAATAAAACTGATTAATTAATAGCAATTAATGGATTTGATTTAATATTCAATACAGAAATTTAGTTGCAGAGTGACCAAGGTTGGGAATTAAATATTCTAGCATACCTGGCTTTTAGAAGAGTTAGGCAAAATGGAAAAGGAAGAGGGGTTGCCCTGATAATAAAGGATAGGATGAAGACAGGATAAAGGATCTCAGCCCAGAAAATTAAGATGTAGGGTGGCATTTTCTCAGCGCAGTGGAAACGGGCTGGGAGGTCGGTGGGGTGGCAAAATGCGAGTGGATAGCATCAGGATGGAATTCCGATATCTTCAACCCGCCAGGGGCTATTTCCGGAGGCGTCAGGCTATTGGGTGGAGGCCGCACTTGAAGGCAGCGGGAAGGCAATTGAGCCTGTTATACAGGCAATTAACAGTGATTTTATGAGCTATCAACAATTTTGCAAGGAGCACACGAGAACAACAGAGCTTCAGAGCCTCGTCAGTTATAAGGAGGTGGAAGCTCCGCAAAAGATCAATTTTGGCTGCAATTGGCACCCATTACGGAAGGCAGCTTAGCATTGTAGGGAGGGTGATAGAGAGCAAACCATGGCAGTAGCAATCTAGAGGCTAGCCAAACTTGGTGAGCACAGTGGAGGCAATCTGATTGAATGTCCTCTCTGACTTGCCATTTGTGTGTTCACAGTAAGGGGAAAGAGAAGTGTTGAGAAGTTGCAACAATTTGCAATGGATCTCATTCACACAGGCTTTGAGGCCTTCAGAGGAGCAGCATCAGAGAGGAAGAGATCTGGAGCCACTGGGAACGGGGCTACAGCACCCAGATGGGCACGAAGATCATGAGGCTTTAAGAGGACAGGGACGAGAAGGGCGTCGAAGTGTCCGCAAGCAGCCTCTTGTGTGCAGAAGACACTCCCCTGATAGAGAGGCTCTGCTTCCTGCAAATATCAGAGCAGCAATGTCGCCGACATCTGTGCCTCTCCAAGGAAGTGGTCACCTGAACTGTGCACCATGATGGAGGAGGATCTGAGTCCAATGGGAACTTTGCCTGTGGCGGTGAAGGGCGCTCTGGCGCTGAATTTCTATGCCTCAGGATCATTCCAGGGATCCTCTGGAGATATCTGTGGGATTTCCCAGTCTGCGGCTCATCATTGCATCAAGATGGTCATCAATGCCACGTTCAAAAGAGTCAGCCAATACGTGCAATTTTTCACCAATTTGGACCATCAGGCTGAGAGAGCTGTAGGATTCAGGGCCATTGCTGGATTTCCCCAGATACTGGCATGTGGCCATCAAGGCTCCCACAGACCAGCCAAGAAGCTTTTTCAACAGAAAGGGCTTCCACTCAATCAATGTACAACTGGTTTGCAAACAAAACAGATAGTTTAGGTCCATGCAAGGTTCCCAGGAAGCTGTCGCGATGCTTACATACTAAGGCAGTCTCAGGTGCCCTAGCTTTTCAGGCTCCCTGCACGCCTTCAAGGATGGATACTGGGTGACAAGGGGTGCCCACTGAAGGCATGGCACCTTATACCAATGTAGAACCACAGCAGAGGAGAGATACAACAGCTGCCACATGGCAACTAAGCAGCCACTGAGCAGGCCATAGGGCTTCCGAAGATGTGGTTCAGATGCCTTGATAGATCTGGTGGAGCTCTTCAATATGCCCCAGCAAGGGTGATGTGTATTGTGGTGGTGTGCTGTGTTCTGCGCAACCTGGTGATGCTGAGGGAAGAAGCTTTGAACAATGAGAACATTCTGGAGGGCGATGCCTCCTCCGAGGATCAGAATTTGGAGGGGTTGCTGACCAAGTGGACCTAAAGTGAAAAAGCCAAGGGACCACAGGAAAGGCACAATGAGATACGTGGAAGGGAGACTCACGACTCACTAACACAGACACGATTCCCATGATCCTTTCTTACACTCCTATGCAAACATATAAATCTTCTACTTTCTAAAGCCTTATTGCCCTTTCTTTGAATGCCCTTACCATCTCACTGGACCCATCATCATATCAGGCCACGGCATGGGAAATACATTGACCTCATGCAAAGTGGTCCTTCCCAGCACACGCTTTGCAAGATCAATCGATCCTTAAATGGTCCAGTAGTGGATAAATGAGTAAAGATTATCTTCCGTGGTGCAGCGTATCAGATTTCATTAAAGACAAACAAACAGCAAGATGACATCTAAGTACATAATATAACCCCATGAAGCCCAAGTGCAGCTAGGTGGATTTTCTTGCATGCTTGCAGTGCTCTTGCGTGGTGCTCTCCCTGCGCTGTCAGCTGAGGTGAAGGCCAGCTGCTGAACTTTCAACTCTGTGGCTTTTGATGGCCGTGGCAGTTGTCCTCTGGGCCCTGGCATATTGGGGCCTCCTGCACCTGTGCAGCTAATGCTTCTGTCATCACAGAGGAGACAAGGACGTGCCGCCCATGCTAGGAGAGCCCTGAGAGGTGCCCCCAGGTGCCTCTGGCAGCTGTTCCTGTACCCTTTCAGGGCACATATCTTCTAAGGAGCTTGAGCACCTGGTGATGACTCCAAGTGTCTCATCCCCCTCTCACCCAGCTTTTGCTTCGCAGAGCTCATGGAGGAGGTGCGGGCATTTAGGTTAACATGCATCTCCAGCATCCACTGTCTGGTTTGCTGAATGTGACCCTCTATCAATGTCACCAATCTCTCAATGGAGGATGCCGCTCATGGCCTGGATGGACTCCTATATCATTTGCACACGGGTGCACAAGGCCTCTGGAAACTTTGCCAGATGTTCACGCACCTGATGCAGCTCCAGCATCTGCCGCCTTGTTATTGACTTCAGAAGCATGTCATCAGCCTGAAATTGAGCATCACTGAGCTCTCCCACAGTCCTCCAAGTGTGAGTGGCTTCAACTGTATCTGCCTCCATCAGCTGCTCGGGCACGTCTGTGCTGTGCTCACCAGATTATGGCCCTTTTGCTACTGGTGCACAACTACCCACCAATGTGAGAATATCTGTGCTGGTGGAGGGTGTGGGAGAAATGATATGATGCTGAATCCTCTATGGCCCCCTCCTCCTCAGAGGTGAAAAGCTGTCCTGCAGGCTCTGCAGCTGCCTGTTCTTGTATATGACCTGCGCATTCCAACACATCCTTCTCACTACTCCTCATCTGGAGATCCATGTGACCAGTGGTGGCCACATGAGCACTATGCTTATTGCTCGCATGAGGGTTTACTGCCCACATCCATTAGGGGACGCACTGCCTGGGGGCTCCACATCTATCTCACCATCAGTGATAGCCCACCCTGTCTCCAGGCCTCCCAGCTCCAAAGCCTCCTCTTCCAGTGGTGTCGGGATTTCCACAAATGGGATGCCGTCTGCAGTTCTTCCCCTCTCTCGCGCATTGTGAGCTCTCTTCTCCTGCAAGCATATAAATTAACATTGCCACTTACCCATCACTTACACACTACGCTTATGTTGGTGGCAGCCTCTCTGTCCATCATGGCATCACAGGGATGTCCACTGCATGCAGTCATTCAGTACTGGCAGTGAAGGGGCTAACTCTGACTGACCGATGTCCTCCACAGAGAGGCTACCATTCATCTGGCAGCCAATGCTGCTGTCCTGGCATTGCCGCCGGCTGGCTGGGCACCTACTTTTCCAAATTCATAATCATCTTTTGTCACATTTAAAACTGCGAATTATGTGCTGCACTCAAGTTGCCAGATCGCATAAGGTCATTGATCATCTTCCTATACTGTAGCCACATACGTGGAACCATCCAATGGCTCCTCACATCCTCGGTGATCTCCATCCATGCCCTTTTCATTTGGCTAGCCGCCCTCCTCTGTCCTGCAGGAAAACGACTTCCCTCTGAGCCCTTGCCGCCTGCAGGAGCACCTCCAGGGAGGCATAAGAAAACTTGGGTGCCACCCTTGTTCTGCCTTCTGCCAGTTGTCAGGCCTCCCTTTCAGTTTTCTCCGGGGCTCCTGCCTTTAAAACCCCTGCTGTCTGCTTTTTAAATACGGTACCAGCCTAGCAAGGCTGGGGACTTGCCCCCATCCAAGCTGCTTGGCTGGCCAGCTCCCAAGCCTGCAAGCTGCTAAATGAATGACCCCGACAATATTAAATAAAATTAGAAAATGCTGGAAATGCTCAGCAGGTCTGGTAGCATCTGTGGAGAGAGAAACAGAGTTAATGTTTCAAGTCAGATATGACTTCTTCAAAACTGAAGGAAGGTAGAAATGTGATGGGTTTTATGCCGTTAAAGGGGGGAGGGGAGGAAGAACAAAAGGGAAGGTCTGTGTTAGGGTAGAGGACGGAAGAGATTAAATGACAAGGATGTCATAGAACAAAAGGCAAAGGGAGTGGTAACAGTTGTAGTAAAAGACCGCGACAGGGTTCCCCTTGTCCTCACTTTGCACCCAGCCTCCACATCCAAAGGATCATGCTCCGTCATTCCTGCCTCCTCCAGCATGATGTCACCACCAAACACATCTTCCCCTCCCCTGTCAGCTTTCCAAAGTGACCATTTCCTCCGTGACACTTTGGTCCGCTCCTCCATCACCCGACATCTCATCCCCTTCCCACGGTATCTTCCCATGCAATCGCAGGAGGTGCAACACCTGCCCTTTTACCTCCTCTCTCCTCACCATCCAAGGCCCCAAACATTCCTTCCAGGTGAAGCAGCAATTTACTTATCCTTCTTTCAATTTAGTATACTGTATTCACTGCTCACAATGCAGTTGCCTCTACAATGGGGAAACCAAACGGAGACTGGGTGACCGCATTGCGGAACACCACCACTTAGTCTGCAAGCACGATCTCGAGCTTCTGGTTGCTTACAATTTTAATTCACCACCATGCTTCACACACACATGTCTGTGCTCGGCCTGCTGCAATGTTCCAATGAAGCTCAATGCAAGCTCAAGGAACAGCACCTCATCTTCTGATAAGGGACTTTACAGCCTTCTGGACTCAACATTGAGTTCAACAATTTCAGACCATGACCCCCATTTTGATTGATCTTTTTTACCATGTGCCAGTCTTAAACCTGTTGTTCATTTTTTTGCTTTTGGACAGAGCTGTTCATTATTCTGCCATTAACACTCTCTCTGACAAATGCTTTGATTGGTTAATGAACAGGAAACAGAGAGTAGGAATGAATGGGTCATTTTGTGTTGAAAGGCTGTAACTCGTGAGGTACTGCAGTGCTTGTGCCTCAGCTATTTAAAAACTATATCAATGATACAGTGAAGGGATTGAATGTAATGTATCCAGGCTTTCTGATGATGCAAAGTTAGGTGAGAAAGTAAGCTGTGAGAAGGCTGCAAAGAAGCTGCAAGAGGATTCAGACAGGTTAAATGAGTGGGTAAGAATGCAGAAGATGGAATATAATGTGGAGAAATGTGAAATGATCCACTTTGATAGGAAAGTAGAAAAGCAGAATATTTTATAAATGGTGAGAGACTGAGAAATGCCAGTATTCAAAGTGTCCTTGTACATGAATCACAGCAAGTTAGCATGCAAAATCAATTGGGTTTAAATGCCGCAATAACATGTGAGCAAGTAATTAGGAAAGCAAATGGTATGTTAGCCTTTATTACAAAGATATTGGTGTGAATGAGTACAGAAGTCTAACTGCAATTATATAGGGCTTTGGAGAGACCGCACCTGGGGTACAGTGTATACTTTTGGTCTCCTTACTTAAGGGAAGATATGCGTGCCTTAAAGGGAGTACAACAAAGGTTCACCAAACTAATTGCTGGGATGACAGAATTGTCCTATGAGGAGAGACTGAGTCGGTTAGGCCTATATTCCCAAGAATGTTTCCCCTGCTGGGAAGTCTAGAACTAAAAGTAATAGTAAAAGTAATAGTCTCAGAATAAAGGGTCGGCCATTGAGATGAGGAGAAATTTCTTCACTCAAAGGGTTGTGATCCTTTGGGATTTTCTAATGCAGAAAGCTGTGGATGCTCAGTGGTTGAGTATACTCAAGTCAGAGATCGACAGATATTTGGATACTCAAGGAATCAAGAGATATGGTGATAGTGTGGGAAGGTGTAGCTGAGATCAGCTATGATCTTACTAAATGGCACAGCAGGCTCGAGGGACCAAATAGCCTTCTCCTGTTCCTATTTTTTATTTTCTTATGCAAAAATACCCAATGTTGTGTCAAGTTGAGAGTATCTCACTTTAGAACAATTCTCATGTCCAAGAGATATACTAAGATGAACCAGGGATGAGAGGTTTTAGTTTTTTTTCATTTTTTCATGGGATATAAGTGTCACTGGCAAGGCCAGCACTTGTTGCCCATCACTAATTGCCCATGAGAAGGTGGTGGTGTGGCACTTTCTTGAACTGCTGCAGTCCATGTGGTGCAGGTACACCCACAGTGCTGTTAGGAAGGCAGTTCAGGGTTTTTGACCCAATGACAGTGAAGGAACAGTGATATAGTTTCAAGTCAGGATGGTGTGTGGCTTGGAGGGGAACTTGCAGGTGGTGGTGTTCCCATGCGTCTGTTGCCCTTGTCCTTCTAGGTGGTAGAGGTCATGGGTTTGGAAAGTGCTGTCAAAGAAGGCTTGGCAAGTTGCTGCAGTTCATCTTGTAGATGGTACACACTGCTACCACAGTGCACCAGTAGTTGAGGGAGTGAATGTTTAAGGTGGATGGGATGAGAAAACGTAATAAATTTTAAAAGGGAACTGGATAAATATTTGAAAAACAAAATGGGATGAGCAACACAGAAAAGGGAGTCGGCCATTTCACCCTTCAATCCTGTTCTGTCAATTAACTAAATGATTCCTGATCTGTAACTCAGGCCCACTTGCCCACTTTTTCTCCATATCCCTTGAGTCCCTGAGCTAACAAAAATCTATCAATCTTCATCTTCAAAATTTCATATGGAAAAGGTAAAATAATCATAATTCAAAAACAAAGGGAAGAGGGTAGAGTAAGAGTCAGAAATTGAGCTTTAGGCACTTCAGGTATAGGGAAAACTGAAAGATGTGAAGTAATCAAACCAGGAGAGAGTAATAAGGAATACATGAGTAAAACATTCTAGCAGAAGTACAGGTTAGGATGTGTGGCCCAAATAAGCATTCTGTATACAAACACACGGGGTATAAGGAATGAATTGCAAGGGCCAATTCAACTTTGAGGATAATGACGTGGTAGCCATTGCTGAGGCATGACTATAAGATGGCTAGCACTGGGAACTAAATATACCAGGTTAAAAGGTCGACAGAAAAGATAATAAAAATGGTAGAGGTGGAGGTTTTACTCGTTCATGGGATGTGAGCATCGCTGTCAAGGATAGCATTTATTACCCATCCATAATTACCCTTGAAAAGGTGGGAACCGCTGTAGTCCATGTGGTGTAAGTACACCCACAGTGCTTAGAGAGGGTGTTCCAAGATATTGACCAGCAACAGTGAAGGAACAGTGATATAATTCCAAGTCAGGATTGTGTGTGACTTGAAGGGAACTTAAGAGTCGTCGTACAGCAGTCGTCGGCCCACCGCGTCCATGCCGACCATAATGCCTATCTATACTAATCCCACCTGCCTGCATTAATTCCATATCCCTCTATGCCTTGCTCATTCAAGTACCTGTCCAGATGCCTCTTAAATGTTGCTACTGTTCCTGCCTCCATCACCTCCTCAGGCAGTTCATTCCAGATACCCACTATTCTTTGTGTGAAAAATTTACCCCTTTGATCCCCTTTAAACCTCCTCCCTCTCACCTTAAATCTATGCCCTCTAGTTTTAGTCACCCCTACCATGGGAAACGGACTCTGGCTATCTACCCTATCTATGCCTCTCATAATTTTATATACCTCTATCACATCCCCTCTCAGCCTCCTTCGCTCCAGGGAAAACAGACCCAGCCTATCCAATCTCTCTTTATAACTCAAGCCCTCCAAACCAGGCAACATCCTTGTGAATCTTTTCTGCACCCTCTCTCGCTTAATCACATCTTTCCTGTAGTGCGGCGACCAGAACTGCACACAGTACTCCAAATGCGGCCTAACCAACGTTATGTACAACTGTAACATGACGTCCCAACTCGTGTACTCAATGCCTCGGCTGATGAAGGCAAGCATGCCATACGCCTTCTTCACCACCCTGTCTACCTGTGTTGCCACTTTCAGGGAACTATGTACTTGCACCCCAAGGTCTCTCTGCTCAACAACACTCCCCAGGGCCCTGCCATTCATTGTATATGTCCTGCCCTGGTTTAACTTCCCAAAATGCATCACTTCACACTTGTCTGCGTTAAATTCCATTTGCCACTCCCTTGCCCACTTTCCCAGTTGATATATACCCTGTTGTAACCTTAGACAGCCTTCTTCACTGTCCACTATACCACCAATTTTGGTGTCATCTGCAAACTTACTAATCATGCCCCTTACATTCACATCCAAGTCATTAATATATGTGACAAACAACTTGCAGGTGGTGGTGTTCCCATGCACATATTGCCCTAGGTGGTAGAGGTCATGAGTTTGGAAGGTGCTGTGGAAGGACACTTGGCAAGTCTCTGCAGTGCATCTTGTAGATGGTACACACTGCAGCCAGGTTGACACTTCATTTTTAGGTAAACCTGGTGCTGCTCCCTGCAAGGTTTCTACAATAATCGTTGAACCAGGCTTGATCTCCTGGCTTGATGACAATGGTAGAGTGGGAGAGATGCCAAGCATGAGGTTACAGATTGTGGTGGAATACAATTTTGCTGCTGCTGCTGATGGCCCTCAGTGCTGTATGGATGCTAAGTTTTGAACTGCTAGATCTGTTCTGAGTATACCCCTTTGGCATGATAGTAGTGCCACACAACACATTGGGAGGGGGTATCCTCCGTGTGTAGATGAGTCTTTGTCTCCACAAAGACTGTGCTGTGGTCAGTCCTACCAAAACTATCATGGATTGATGAATCTGTGACGGGTGAATTGGTGAGGACAAGGTCAAGTAGGTTTTTCCCTCCTGTTGTGTTCTGATGAAAGGTCACAGACCTGAAACGTTAACTCTGTTTCTCTCTCCACAGATGCTTCCAGAACTGCTGAGTATTTCCAGCACTTTCAGTTTTTATTTCAGATTTCCAGCATCCGCAGTATTTTGCTTTTATTACCCTCCTGTTGGTTTTCTCACCACCTGCCACAGGCCCAGTCTGGCAGATATGACCACCAGGACTTGGCCAGCTCAGTCATTAGTGATGCTACTGAGCCACTGTTGATGAAGTCCCCAACCCAGAGTACATTCTGTGCCTTTGCTATCCTTTAGTGCTACTTCCATGTGGTGTTCAACATGGAAAAGTATTGATTCATCAGGAAGGGCAGAAGGTAGTAATCAGAAGGAGATTTCCTTGCCCATGTTTGACCTAATGCCATGAGATTTCACAGGATCCAGAGTCAATGTTGAGGACTCCCAGGGCCACTCCCACTTAATTGTATACCACTTTGTTGCCATGTTTGGCGTGTCTGTCCTGTCGGTGAGACAGGACATACCCAGGGATTCTGATTAGGTGTCTGGGACGATGGCTGAAATGTAGAATTCTGTGATGATGACTAAATCAAGTTATTGCTTAATTAATCTGTGGGACAACTCATCCAATTTTGCTGCAAGTCCCCAGATGCTAGGGAAGAGAACTTTGGAAGGTTGACTGAGGTGGGTTTGCCTTTGCTGTGTCCGGTGCCTAGCTCAATGCTGGGTGGTCCATCTGGTTTTATTTTTATTACACTTTTTCATAGTGGTTTGATACAGCTGAGTGACTTGCTAGGTCATTTCTGAGTGCAGTTAAGAGTCAACTACATTGTTGTGGATCTGGAATCACATATAGGATAGACCAGGTAAGGACACCAGATTTCCTTCTCTATTGGGTATTAGTGAACCAGATAAGTTTTAATGATAAGCTGGTAGTTTCATGATCACCATTACTGATACCTGCTTTTTATTCCAGATTTATTTGATAAGCCGAATTTAAATTCCCCAGCTGTCGTGGTGGGATTCGAACACATGCTTGATTCATTAATGTCATTTTGACATTGTTAACATCTAAAGAAGTCAAAAATCACCGAATTGAAATATTAAAACAACAAGAACAACTTGCATTTATATAATGTCGAAAAATATCCCATGTTGCTTCATAGAGACATACAGGAACAAAAGAGACACCGGGCTGAAATTTATACTCCATTGGATGAATCTCACATGCAACTGCTTTGTTAAGCTGCATTAAATCCACACAAAAATGTTGAGTTCCATTTTATTTTGGGACAGGAACCATGGCCAAACACCACTTCGTCAGTTGTGTAACTGGAG
The DNA here is from genome assembly GCF_036365525.1 of Heterodontus francisci. Classification (NCBI taxonomy): domain Eukaryota; kingdom Metazoa; phylum Chordata; class Chondrichthyes; order Heterodontiformes; family Heterodontidae; genus Heterodontus; species Heterodontus francisci. Next base: position 99,463,259 of record NC_090381.1, on the reverse strand, counting down.
AAATGACCCCCATTCTTGTCATCTCTTACAATTGGTCTTGAACTTGGTTCATCAACTGGTGAGATATCTTTCTCGGTGTGAAGATACACACTGGCCTGACGTTTTCTTTAACTGTAATTTTATACTCTGTCCTAAGTCTTCCAAGACCTGTAAAAAGTTTTGGATAGTCTGCTTGAAAGTGACTGTTTACCTGTAGCTGTTTGACTTCCTCAATCTTCTTGATCAGATGCAGGTCTAAGCATGCTCTTCTGCTTAGAAGGGAAAATTCCTGGTTTTGCAGGATGTATAAGTGTTTCCATAATTTGTCTCCCGCTAAACTGGAGAGTTGTTTGAAGCTTACCCTTCACTTTCAGTTGGGTCCCGCCTGGACCATGCAACTGTGGGTCCGCCGGTTGTAGGCATTGTCTCATCAACCATGGCTCTTAGTCTGACAGAACTGTGACACTAGCACCTGTGGCCCGTTTGAAATACATTAGGTATCCATTTACGTAAAAGTCCACCATCCAAAATCCTTGGTTTACATCCTTAATTTCTCCTAGGAACTCTCCTGATTCCTTTACTTCTGGAAGTTGAGGCACTTCATTCACCACTCTTTGTTTGAGATCTTGCTCTGGCACATTTTCCCATTATGCCCAATCTTTTTACAATGAAACATTCTGCTTTACTAGCAGTACACTACTCTCTTCTGTGGGTCTTCCTGGCTCCACAGCGCTGACACTGTTTCCTGGTGTCATGCACCTTCTCACCTGTGCGTGTTTTCTTCTCTATAGATTGCCTCTCCTTCTTTGGCTTCAAGAAGTGTGAAGTCATTGGATTTCTTCCAATCCAAGGCTTCTCTTCAGCCCGCAGAATGGCTCTATTTTGTTCACGGACTTCAGCCTGTTGCACAATCTGAACTGCCTTCTCAACTGTAAAGTCCTCTTTCGACTGTAAGAGATCTGACAAATATTCATCAGCTATTCTGACAACTGTTTGGTCCCTTATCAGTTCTGTCTTTAATTCTCCATTTTACATCCCTCAGCCAATCTGTACAAATCATTTATATAAGAATCTATGGATTCGCCCATCTTCTGGACTCGCTTGTTAAATCTTGCTCTTTCCAGAATTTTGTTGCTATGTAGATTGAAATATTTGTCAATGGCTTGAAGTACATCCTCAAATTTATCCAAAGCCTTGTTTACCCTTTGCCTCACAATCACGTCGTCCACAATTGCACCCATAGAGTACAAGAGGGTATTGACTGGCTCCATTTCTGATTTAGTACGGAGTTGGGTAGCAATCCTAAATCGTAGGAATATTTTTCTCCATAACGACCAATTTTGTACCTGATTGGGTGCTCCCTGATCATGGAAGCTTTCAGGCATTCCTAATTTCAGATCCACTTTTCTTCCTAGGCTTTGTTCGACTTTTAATTTCCTTTATTTTTATTTTTAGGTATTCCCCTGTCTCTTTAAATGGTTGAGCCTATGCTGGAGATGTTCGCCGTCTTTCTGGGGATTTCCCAAGCT